>NC_139828.1:9282388-9462388 GCF_963691815.1 Echiichthys vipera
AAATAACATATCTATTTTTCCTAAAATACATTTAAACCAGTCAACGTCTTGAAAAATAGCTCAACAAAATAATTTAACACTGTTAAGCACTTTCAAACAACCAAGGTGGACCAAAGTGCTGTAAAGAAGAATAAATTAGTGACATATAGTGTCATTTTTGTTATTACAAAATACACAATCCCCCCAGTTATCTCGGAGGCCCCTGGTGCACAGCATAGATCTCGGAGAAGCCCTTCAATCACCGGCTCTACCTCACTCCTTGCGTCACGTGGTGCGCGCCTCTGACTGGGTGGTGGGCGTGTCTTAACCAGTGGGGTTTCATTCATAAATACTTTTGCCTTTAAAATCCACATTAAAGTGTCCACGGAAGAGTTTCACGTTATTGGCTTTGCCCCTTCCACCCCTGCATGGACCCCCGGTCAGTCGAGTAGGTGAGTGCGCGCCTCTCTCCCGCATGCCTGCCGCTCATCTGTTCGCGCACACTAATCCAAACCGCGAGCTGCCTCCTCTGTCGCGCGTGTCACCGGACTGATGAGAATCAGAGGCGCCTGTGAAATATCAAGATGGCACATTTATTAACCTCGCTGCGCGGCTCCGAGTGTAGCTGCCTTTTATTTCTATTTCGAGTTCACTATCAGCTTCATTGCATCACGTAATGTGGTGTGATTGTTGTCTTCTGGAGAATGATCTTATCAGACACATCTCCATAAGGAAACAGCTGCCAGACACGGAGCTCATTATTTTGTTCCGGGGTAAAACATTTTTAATTTATTTATAGAGTATATATATATATATGTTGATCTGCCGAGCGTTAGCTTTTATTTGTGCAACACTTTCTCATTTTAAAACCGGTTATTACAATATAGGAAATTAAACATGAGGCTACATTGCTGTGAGGTACCGTCGGACGAAATATAAGAGGCTGCTCAAAGCGAACACGAAACAGTGTCATAGTAATGCAGCGGGCATAGAAAGACGGAGGAATTGTTAAGCATGACGGGATGTGCCATTGCTGGGACACCCGTGTCTCACCATCTGCTCACTCGACCGGTCAATGGAGCAATCTTCCATTTGCAACATCATGAAAGTAAGCATCATCGTTAAGAGAGTGCATTGATTTTCATAGGTTCATTTTACAAACGTGCTTATTTTTTAGATTCCTTAAAGCCTCACAACAGAGGGAAGATATTCTTGTAATTTTAGTCTGGTTATCAAACTGTTATTGCATTAAATCAAAATGCTGAGACAGTGTTAGTTTTCTTAATGATGTAAGGATTTCTCAGATGACATGTTCTGATGTTTGGTGTCATACCCTGTAAAAAACAGTCTTTTTACATCACTACTGAAACAGAATGTACAAGGAACCCTGTGAGTGATCTTTCAAGTGCATTTGTTGCATGCAGGCACTTATGTAATGTTGAATGTATCTACACAAATGGAATTATTAACCAATCATTCTGCTGTGTGTTTATTGTTAGCCATGCACCTCTGCCGTCCTGTTGCTCCGAGGCCAGTGGGCCAGCCCTGAGGGGGAACACTGCTGCTCAGGCTCAGGCTCAGGCTCAGTCAGCTGGTTGGGGCTGAGGTGGCTGAGAGAGAGGATGCAGCAAGGGAGCTGAGGAGGAGACTCCTGAGCCACAGCCTGACACACACATCCAGAGCTGCTGCTGCGCACTGCCCTCCATCAGGGTAAGAAGCTGGGTTGGTAGAAAGCAGGATGTGGTACAGTACTGCAAAGGGAAGCATTCTGGTCACAGCCTGACGTGTTTCCCGTAACTGTTTTTATGCTTGGAACGGTAGATGCAGGGAACGGTAGATGCAGGGAGTTAAGACAGGCTCCAATAGCTTACAGGTTGTGGTGCTGAAGTTGAGTGCTGCAGTGACTGGCAGGCGAGCAAGGAGCGCTGAGTGGTGCTGGCATGTTGCTCCTACCCTGCTGGGTGAGTAGATCTATCCAGGGTATGTGTGTGTGTGTGTGTGTATGTATGTGTGAGTGGGTGTGAGTGTGTGGGTGTTTGGTGCAGCAGTAGCTGTAATAATGGCTATGATCTGTAAAAGCAAACGCATAGCAGCAGCGAAGGGGTGGGGTGGGGTGGGGGGGTGTTAGATAGAGAGTCTTCAGGCTGATATATGGAATTATGGGAGATGATTTGCAGCCGAGATGCTAACATTTGCATCTTCTGTGGGATTCAACACATGCGCATAAGCACAACCTACATTTGGTGTTCGGCTTCGTCTTGCAGTCTTTTATTGCTGTGAGATGCAACAAGATTTGTCTGCAGTAAATGGCATATCATATCATATCATATCATATCATATCATACAGTGTGTTATAAGTTATTATTACATCAGACATGACTAATGGACTGCAAAGCCGTCCTTTATACTATGAATTCATAGAGGTTTTGTTTTATGTTTACATGTGAAGTTGCAGTCTAGATTTTCTTTTTTTTACAGATAAAATGTAGTATCTGGTGGCTGACTTTGGGCTTAGATAAACAGCTTTGGTAACAGTAATTTCCTCTGTGTGTGTGTGTGTGCATGTGTTATCTCTCAGGGGGACTCTTTAGTTGGCCTGGACCATGAGCAATGACTCTACCGTCTGGAACATCCTACCAGAAAACTCCACAGTAAGTCTGCCTTTCGCCACCAGCTTATTCTCAAACTTCCTGTGTGTGTGTGTGTGTGTGTGTGTGTGTGTGTGTGTTCACCACCAGAACCATACCCTCCCTCATTTGGTCTTCTGGTCGATTGACAGGCTAATAGAGAACATCCTGACCTGGACCTGACATAATTAAATATCTGATCTAATCTCAGATTTAATTTCCCCTTACAGAGGAAATAAAATGTGACGTCAGAGTCTAGCTCTCATTAACACGTGCTGAGACTTCTCCCTCATCGAGTTCAGCATAACCCTCGTCTAAGACCTATAGACAGTATCTGTTGTCACGTCACTCTTTATACTCTTCCACTCATGTTGCCAACTGTCATTCTATTAAAACCACATTGATCCCTCTTCTGTGGCCTACATGGGAACAAAGGAACTAGGGAGACACATTTTTACCATTAAAATTAAATGCATAAGCAACATTTAACTGATTAAAATTAAAAATGAATCTAGAAATGCTACACAGAATGATATTGACATAGGACGTGCTTGTGCTGTAAGTAAAAGCTGTCTATTTGCTTTTTGTGTGAGCTCAACCTTGTGGTAAGCAGTTTATTTCTGGTGATGTTGGGTAAGAAGTCCAAAATAATCTTTCATCATAATGTAATTAAAGTGATCTGAGAGAAAACTAGACTTCTGCACCTCCTCTTGGCTCTGTCTTCAGGCTTTAGAGCATCTAAAGCTCCTGACAGGAGAGTTAGGCCAATCACAGGTCGTTTCAGAGGGAGAGCTTGTTCCTATTGGCTCAGGATAGAGAAGGAGAGCTGCAAGAAGAGGTCTCACTCTGCTGCAAAGTCTTGCTTTTTTTGCCTTTTACCTACTGCAGCGTTAAGTGGTGGACTGAATACATTTTCCCAAAGAATAAAGTGGGATAGATGTCAAGAAGAAAGACGTCCTCCTCTGGTGTAACACGTATATCCTTACAAAACAAACTAAATATTGTCACTATAGGTCCCCGGTGTCCTTATGTGGTTAATTCACTCAGCTGCCGTTCTCCCTGTGAGAGATTTCCTATACTTAAGGTACACTGTAGACAGGTTAATAGCCCTGGCATTTATTGATTGATTTCACTGTTGCATTTATAGATTCGCTTTATGCAAGCCAACCAGCCAGCGGGGAAAAATCAATCTTTTAAGTTGCATGGTGTTACATGGAAGGTAAAGTGGCTGCACTGTAAGGTAGTCAAATCTAGACTGCAGTTGATGCGTCGGGGCGACAGTTAGGTACAAGCTCGTCGGCCAGGTGTTTTGTCCCCTCTGCGTAAGCAACCCTGAAAACAATCTGCCCCGCAATCACAGCCCCGCTGAGATTTTGTGCACTGTCTATTGTGGAGTCATGGGAGTGCCATACAAAAGAATAAGCAAATAAAATAAAATAAAACATTATATACATGTGGAAATATATACAGAGAGAAAGCAAAATCAATAGCGAATAAAATAAGTAAACAGGAATAAAAATAAAGAGTTCAACATGTACAGGAAAAAACAATAAGTAGATACAATAAAGTATTTTATATGCAAAATAATTCTATTTTAACATATAAAAAATATACAGAAATAAATGTGAAATGAATGAAAATCATATATTAATTAGTTAATTTAGCTTTTTTTTCTTTTATATTTCCACTTTTATTTATTTACTTATTTATTCCTCTTTTATATTTGCAAAATAATTTTCTTCTCATTTTACAGATTTATGGTTTTTATGGCAGTCCTATGACACCATAGTATATCTGTATCTGGCTATTTGTTTGTAGTAGCTCAGTCCATAGGTGACTTGGCTGGGATCCGTAGGGTCGCTGGTTCAAGTCCCTGTGTGGACCATGTATGGAGTGTGGACTGGTGGTTCATCTTCTGGGCACTGCCGAGGTGCTGTTAAGCAAGGCACCGAACCCTCAACTGCTCGGGGCGCTGGTCACTGGCAGCCCCCTCGCTCTTACATCTCTCCTTAATTGCATGTATAGGTCCTGTTTGTGCATGTGTGTATTTGGGGCCTGTGTGTGTAACATGATTAATAATAAGAGTGAAAAAATTCAATTTCCCCGTTGCGGGATAAATAAAGTAATTCTTCTTCTTCTTCTTCTACTGGCTTTGAAAAAAGTTATCCCTCTGGGACAATGAATATCAAACAAAAGAAACAGTAATCTATCTGACTACATGAATGACATACTGATGGCATGTCTTGGCTTGTGACTTCTGGATCTAAGCTGAAACGCAGCGTGACTAAAGTATTGTGTCGTCAGGCTTTGAGAAAAGAACATTTGGCTCTGAGTTGAGAGTAGACATGCTGTTTCCACCTCTCTCCCTCAGCTCAGAGAGGTGCAGCATTAACCACCGGTGAACAGTTTCAGTAAGATGCTTATGTGGGAAGCTTTTTGCTTTACTTGTGCTCTCCCTTTTAAAATTAGCTCACTCAATGTCCAAATTCAGCACAGGTAGACAACTCTTCCCTATATGCCTACTTTTCTTCCCCTCACAGCTGCCTGAGTTATATTGAGGTAAAATAACCAGTTAACGGATGTGTCGTTACAGTACAATACGTTAAACAGTGTAGACCTTTTTTCACTGCATACGTTTGACTAGTCATAGTAGAAAAAGGTGATACTAACAATCTCTCTGTGTATCTCAGGAGATCCCATTCCAGGCCAAGGAGCAGCAAGATGGCTATGTGCTCCTCCTGGTGATCCTATCCATCTTCCTGGTAGGAACGTTGATCTTCATCTCCGTCTTCCTCATCGTCTGCCGCCGCTGCTGTCGAGGAGGGCAATGCTGTGGCAGGTGCGACGCAAACAATTAACGCATGACATGTAGCATTTTAGCACTTTGCCCTTATCGAGGGCATTTTATGAAGAGCTTAGCAGCACATGCTCTAACTCCTGAACACCGGGCAACCAACAGCGAGGACATATATGAGGGATGGACT
Organism: Echiichthys vipera; assembly: GCF_963691815.1. Lineage (NCBI taxonomy): Eukaryota > Metazoa > Chordata > Actinopteri > Perciformes > Trachinidae > Echiichthys > Echiichthys vipera. The sequence goes on from NC_139828.1 coordinate 9,287,979, forward strand.
TAATAAGAGCAGAAGCTGCACAGTTTCATAACAAGAGCACAGTAATAACGAGAACCAGAAGGAGCCTATGATAGTCAAGTTTTGTTGACACTGTGCCACGACGGTGTTCATTTAACTCTACGGGGATTTTGAGTCTATAGATTGTGGTGTTGTTATATTGGTTTTCATTATAATATATTAGATTGTTGGCTGCTATCCTTGTTATTTAGACCCTCAAAACCACCTATGATGCGGTCCAACACAATAACATCATATTTTATATCCCTGATAATTCCCTTAGAGGTCCCATATTGTAAAAAGTGAGATTTCTTTTTCGATGATAAAGCAGCTCCGCTATACAAAAAAACTCAATCCGCAGAGAAATGCACCAAAGCTGTATTCAGAAAGGGCGCCTTTAGACGAATCTTCAGGACTTCTGTACGGTTGTGATGTCACAAGTGTTTCAGGAGAGGGTCTTAAAGAGACAGCGTTTCAGAGGGCGAATACAGTATAAGAAACATGTCAAGCATGCAAATATGTTCTAGTAGAAAACCAATATGAATAAAAACTCATGCAGGTTGAAAATCTGCAGTTTTATGTGTACAGGTGGTGTTGCATTAAACACACACAAGTACATACAGTTGACATGGTAGTGTCTACTCTTCCTGGGCTCACATGCAAATACTACTTGGAGACAGGGTTTTATTTTTGTTGAATGTGTATACTTGCATAATAGATAAGGCTAATTCGGTTGCAAATGAAGCTAACTACTGCACTTCCTGTGGAAGCGTCCAGTTTGCTCCACCCAGTGAATCCCAAACCAATCTTCAGAATGATTCCATTATCAGACGATGCACTGATCCATTAAACAAATTAAAGCATCTAAAGCTGTGTTGCAGCAGGGGGTAGAATAAATGATGTAACCCTACAGAGACTCATGTAAGCATGTTAAAGCAGGACAACCCAGTGCATTCACTCATGAAACATGTCAGCTGTTTGAGTGTCAGGGCCCCCGTTGGGACTGTTATGAAAACACCGTGCTGGAAGTACATTCAGTATCCGTGCTCATCTATTTGCAATTCATCTGTGTTTATTCACTAGTAACATGGCTACCCTCCAGATGCTTTGTCCCTCTCTATAGCAGCACACATCATCAAGTACACTTGAACGTATGAGAGCGCACCAGCTAGATTCAGATAAACAGAAAGCACAAAGGCTGAGCCGTGAAAAGGCGAGGCTTGCCGGGGAGAGCAAGGGGGGAACCGGGCAGACTGGTACAAATGATGAGTGTAATGAGATTTCATAGCAGCCATCGGCGGTGATTAATCTCGCATCGCAAACCCAGCCCTGTGTGCACACGGAGAATACGCACAGGCAGTATGAGGAAGCGGGAGTCGCAGAGGAAATGAAAGGCAAGAAGAAGCACAGATCTGGGTGGACGGAGAAATCCCTCAAGTCAATTCACACCCACACACACACAGGCAACGCATAGCGCTGCAGAAAGAAATCAGATCGAGAGAAATGTCTGGGAAGAGCTTTTCAGTTTCTGTCAATTCTGGGTATGTCATTAAAGAAGCTCGTATGAGCGCTGTTAAAGAAGCTGAAACAGGAAAGACAGAAGATAATTAAAGAACGATACATGCCCTAAACAATTTGACCTTTATGTGTATTTTCTCCGTGCCCTTAAAGATGAGTGCAACCCAATAAAGCACCATGCTTTATCAGTTCAAAAGGGTCCCCTGGCCTTGAGGGTTATCAAGTTACTGGCAATGATTTAGGCCCTCATTGATTATACAGCCAGGCAGGCAGCCATAAAGACAAACAGTGTGATGTACAGTCAGTCCTTATAGTTGGCTTATAGCTGGGTTTTTTTTTTTAAACAGGAAACGGAAAGGCCAAACAGTAATGCAGCTGATCATAAAGCCTGTGGTCGCCCGTGTGGCTGCCTGCATCAGTAGGGTTTCACAGATGAGAGACAGACTTAAGGCGTAATCGTGTCACAGCATTGATCTGAATGTTTCTGTGTGCCCCAGGGCCAGCGATGACCCTGAGAAAACCAACACCACCTACGTGGAGGAGTCTGTGCCCACCCATGGTAAGACCAAAATGGACAAAGAGGAAGAACTGTCAGGAGGGAGCGATAGGGGAACAGATAAAGAGGAGAATAACTGAGAGAGAGGGCGGAGTAATGGAGACAGGCAGGCTGAGAGATGAAGGGATTGCATTGATGGAAGTGGGGATATTTTTGATCGCGTCAGCACAAATGTAGAATGCCTATTCCATTAAAATATTGTGATCTCCACCCAATTAGTTTAAGTAGCTGCTCCGTTCCCGGAACACATTTTGACATTTTGGGACCAGTGAACGTACAAGGCCTCAAATGAAAATGATTTATTAAAAGGCAGCATCAGTTTGGCACCAAGCTGCTTTTGTAAGGCTTTTTGTTTCGTTTTTCAGTCAGCAGTTTGCCATATTACCATACTCTTCCTCCACAGAGGTCTGAACATCAGATGCTTCCCTTCAGTTGTAGTCAGTGTAACTATACAGTGTAGCAGACATGGGCTGACTCAGAAAACCAAATTTTTAGGGTATGGTTCTTAATAAAATACTCTTGATAAAAAATACTTATCTCACAGAAAGACAATAACCTCTCGTCCCTCCTTCACCCTCCCTATCTGTCTGCCTCCTCTGTCTCCTTCCTCTTATATCTCCGTCAGAAATCACCATCAGGGTGGATGAGTCAGACTGCCTGTCAATGGCCAGCTCTCATGGCCAGGAGACTGAGCGCTTCCTCTCCACGGGCACCACAGGCCGCCGTGTCTCCTTCAATGAGGCTGCACTCTTCGATCACGGCAAGAAGACCCAGGAGAAGGGCCGCAGGTTAGAAAAGCCGGCACGCACAGAAGCCACACATTTGCACTTTTTATTCAGCGCTCAACTCGCGTTAACGTTCGCGCGCTCCGGTTCTGCTGCTTTCTGAGATCAAAGAATGTACACATTTTTACTGTGTCCATCTTTTATGATCGTAGAGAGTTATTTCAGAATGCATTATGTACGCTGTAGACACAAAACGCTCTCACTCTCTCTCGTTATATCTCTGCCCTACTTTTCTCTTAAAGCCCTGAGCCTGATATGCAAATTCTTCAAAAGGAATTATTCTGTTGGGCTAAATGCAGAATCTAGTGTAGCTCTGATAGGTCTAACGTCAGACACTTCCCCTTGGCTGTTTGCCTCTTGTGCAAGGATAAGCTTCATGATTTCTAACTTACTGAGAGTGTATGCAACTTGTGTCTCACCCTGAGAGGAGTCTATAGCCTTTTATTTAAGTCGCTGTTGTGTTGTATCTCCAGGTACACTCTGACCGAGGGCGACTTTCACCACCTGAAGAACGCCCGGCTCACACACCTCCACATCCCTCCCCCGGCCCTCAAGATAGTCACTATCCACGAGTGCGACTCGGCCGAGAACAGCATCACCATGACGACGCGCCCTGTCGCCAAGTCAGCACTTTCCATCTTCCAGGTGACAGCCTTTAACCCGCTATTAGTCCCGATGCCTCGTTAGTGTTGACTGGGGGTCAATTAGAACATCTATCACTTGGGTCAGGGCAAGAAAATGTATCAACCTAATGCAGCCAAACACAGGGATCAGGGATCTCTTGCCTGCTCATTTGAACAGGCTGTGCACATTGATTTCCCATTTACTTCCTGGCAATATATATAAAAAAAACTGTTCTCAGACAGAGATTGTACTTTAAGAGGCGAATTGAATCTGAAACAGACGTTTTTTTCGTACCACACTCAAAAGTATGTGCATGTCAGTACGTCAGGGGATTTTGTGGAATGGACTGGAGGCAGAAATCTAACAAAGTAAAAAACGACGTATGAAAAGATATTTTCACAAGGTATAGAAATGAGGGGAATGTAAAGCACACTGATGGTGATATTATTGTTATTGACTTGTTTCACATTCTTTGGTAGTGTGTTGGTTATGCATAAATAGGAGGAATATAGTGTTTTAGTTATGAGATGGATGTAGGGGCGGAGAGTTGGTTGATGTAAGTGATTCACGAGGATTAGAGTAGTATAAAGCATGAAGCATAGTGCTTCTGCCTGCTCCTTTTGAAACATAAAATGTTGATCTATGGTTATTTTTGTGATATATTTTTTTTTAATTTAAAAAAATATTCAAATATCAATTCAATAGATGTTCAATCAGACAGTTTACAGCCGGAAAGAGGATCAGGACTTGAAATTCATTCATAGATGTAATGTGAACAATGTAAAGGAACTTTAAGCCGACCTTGACTGTGGTTGTACGATTCTGAATTACTGGAATAATAAAAAAGAGCTTTGCGGAAAACATGCACGTCCAACAAATGTTGTGTTTATTTTTTACTTCACTTTAGCCGATGCTGTGCCCCCTCCCACAAACAGCGTTGACCAGCCTGAGCGTCAATCCTAGCTGTGCCCTCCCCGGAGATGCTCACAACTCTGTGGTGGACACCCGCTTCAGTCAGAACACGATTCCTCTCAGCACTAAAGAGCCAAGCTCCAGCTCTGTAAGTTACCTCCAACTACTGTCAAATGTATTGCATCAAGTGATAAGTCAGTCTTTATGAAAGCATTAAAGGTCCCACGTTGTGCTCATTTTCAGGTTCATATTTGTACTTTGGGTCTCTCCAAGAACATTGTTAGATGCTCTAATGTTCAAAAAACAAATTCATTTTTCTCATCCTGTCTGTCTGAATATACCCGTATTCGCCTTCTGTCTGAAACGCTCCGTTTTAGCACTTGTTTCTTTGAGTTCCCATCCCGAAAAGGCCAAGTCTGCTCTGATTGGTCAGTGTTTACAGATCTGCCTGCATCTGTGCTCTCAACATCTCTACACAGTCGTTGCAGTAGGGGAATGGCTGTAACGGCACTGTAGCAGCTCTTTTTTTTTAAAGTATAGCTGTGACATCACTGCAGTACAGAAGTCCTGACAGCTTGTTTAAAGACACAGTTTCTGAATACGGGCTGAGTGCATTTCTCCTGGGATTGAGTGTTTTGTTACTTGCACTGTATTTATATAGCACCTCAGCTTATTTTATTATCAAGAGACAGGAAATGTCACTTTTTACAATGTGGGACCTTTAAAAACACGAGTGTGCTTGCAAATTAAAGCTCATGTTTTGGAAAAATGCAGTACATAGGTCAGAATGAAATGCGTGGAGTTAATCATTTGCAGAGTGAATAATCTCTTAAGATAGTCACTCAGTACACCAAATTACTATTCAACCAGCCAGTCAACCAGTGAGTCATCCATAAGGACATTAGAGGGTCATGGAGCCAGAGGGAGGACCAATAAGAGTGATGGTTGATGGGTAAACAAGGAAGCCTGTGTGGAACATCATTGTCAGAAGGAATTATACACACGCACACACCACTTGTCTTGGCAGGTTTTCTTTCTGACCATGTTTATCTCTCTGTCTCTATCTCAGATAGAAATGATGGGAGCGGGGCCCCGGGGCAGAGGCAGCAGTGTCAGTGTTGGAGAAGGGATTGCGGTGAGGGGCGGCGGTGCCCCCCAAGTTTCCGGCAGTGCAGGAAGCCAGGGGCCCGTGCTGCAGTTTTTCACTAAACTGCGACGCCATGCTAGTCTGGAGGGTGCCAGTCCTTACTTCAAGATCAAGAAATGGAAGCTGGACAGCAGCCAGAGAGCCTCAAGTCTGGACACCAAAGGTAATAGATCCTTTGGTGGCGTAAAATGTATCTTTAGAAAGAGTCTAAAGTGCAACAATTCTTTGTGGTTCTTAAAAAATAAAAGTTGTACCCTTGGCAGTTTCTTTCTTAGATGTATTTTCTGTGTTTGTGTGTTAAGTATTTTTGGCAACAATCTCTCATAATAAAAAGACAATCGTTAAGCAGGGGGCTCCAGCAACCAACTGTGAGATGTCTTTTGGCTGCTGAGACTCGGAAATACACTCAGACACACACACGTACAAGGCAGATGGCTCAGTGACGTAAAGTTTGATCTTTCCAAGTCAATTTGAACCCCTGAGTAAAACCCATCCCCTTCATCCTATATACACACACGTCTCAGTGCGCTTCCCCTTCGATAATACCAAGGGGCCAAAAAAAGATCACCAAATCCCCTCAGTCACCTCAACAGTTGATGGAAGCTTTCTCCTGAATTAAGTGTCACTTCGCTCCTGCCTGCTGTCACACAACTCACTGCTCTTTCCCCGTGTTTGTTTTGAGCCAGGCTCTCCGAAGAGGAGACATTTCCAGCGCCAGCGAGCCGCCAGCGAGAGCATGGACCAGGACGACAACGACGCGCACCACATAGACCTCATCCAGTACATCGCCCGCACCCAGGACATCACCTACCGTCCCAGCCACCCCACTACACGCCTCCTCTCACCTCCTTCCACACCACCCCCCTCCCTCGGCAGGTATCTTTAATTCCCTTGCCATTCATCCTGTTCACTGCTTTGCTGCCTTGCACTCATTTCTTTACTGTAGCTAGAAAACGTACGTTAGTGCTGTACAGTGAGATACGTCTCTAAATCCCATTTCCTCACCAATTTGCCCGAACATAAAAGTGCGCTTTTATAACCTGTGTGAAACAGCATTGCCAAAAGAAGTGGTTGTTTTAAAGCTCTCATATTGTAAAAAAGTGCGATTTCCAAGTCTGTTTTTTATTACAAAGCAGGTTGACGTGCTATATAAATACTGTGAAGGTATCAGAACGCTCAATCCACAGAGAAATACACACAACTGTATTCAGAAACTGTCTTTAAACAAGCCATCAGGACATCCATACTGTTGTGATGTCACAACTATACTATAAATAGGTAGAAAGTGACAATACAGTCATTCCCCAGTTGCACTGACGGTGCAGAGAAGCCGAGAGTGCAGAGGTGAAGGCCCTAAAACAGAGCATTCCAGACAGGGGGTGAATACGGGTATGTTCAGACAGACAGTAGGAGGGAAAATAAAAACAATTTTAACCTTAAAGCATGTGAACATATTTGAGTAGAATAGTATTAGAAGTATTTATTATGTAAATTGAAATGTAGGTCATAGATGAGTATAGAAATAAGGTTTGAAAAGTGTCCTCTTGCCTCCAGAAATGGTTTTGCTATCACATTTAATTAGATTAAAACACACCATGCTGTGTAACTGTAAATACTATCTTACCACAGGCTGATTTGTATGTAATGAGACCCCTGGAAACATCTTTCAAAACCACTTTCACGATTTGGAGCCAGATGTAGGAAATTCCCAGGGTGCACCTTTTATGGAGAGCGAAGTGGAGAATCGGGACGCAGCGTTCATAGGAAACCATTCCACCGCTGACATGGTTAAGGGAAAGGGTTTGATGCGATTTTGTTATTTTAAGTTTGCATTCATAGCAATGCAGATTCTGCCCAATGTTGGGTTATGTAACAAGAATAACCAACCTTCCTAAGTATTTTCTTATAGAGAAATTTATTTTCCTTCACTAAATATTAGATTAAACAAACTCAGTATTTCCTGTGTATGTTTGCAGATGTTTGTTGTTGAAAATAAAAGCAATTTCCTGTAAGTCGCTGTGAGCTAAGACATGTGATGATCCTCATTCTCATTTGCAGTTTATTGCTACTGATATCACTCAAGTTATGTTTCAGACACTATGTAGTCTTTAAATTTGATGCGCCAAGACGAAAGTAGGGGATATCAGGGGATTTTTGAGCATGTGTGGCATCAGTATTCGGCTAAGTTCAGTTGAAGGACATGCGACAGCAGTCATTGCAAGTCATAAAAATCATTCTGTGCTCTGTGAACACAGCCATGTATCATACGGATGGGTTATTTAGGTAAATGCTCGGACACTGACACTTGATTTGCCGTCTGCGTTTCTCCCCTTCCTTCTCTCCTTACTATTTTCATTTTATCTCATCTCTCCACACCTGTGTGCACACTACAGGGTAGAGGTAGAGGTGATGGTGGAGCCCAGCTGCAGCCATGGAGGACCAGGGGTGATTGGCCTATCCCCTGATCCCCAAGATGAAACGTTGTCCCTGGCAAGAAGAGAAGGAGCAGACCCTTTGGACCCCCTAGAGCCCCAGGAACCCCAGTCACTTTACAAAGACATCTGGACCCTACGTGCATCACTGGAACAATACGCTGCCTCCGACCAGAGCAGCAACAATGACAGGAACTCCGTCTGCAGTGATGTTGAAAGTGTGTGTTCACTGGGCGGGCGGACGGAGACAGAAAAAGGAGGGCTTCTTAGCTACCAGTCCCAGGATTTAGGGGATGAGGCAGACGGCGGAGAGGACATTTCGATGTATATGGATGAGAGGTTGGGAGGGAAGGATGGAAGAAAGAGGAAACAGGCAAGCACTGAGTCAGAGCGAGGGGGCAGCGACGGAGAAACGGGGACTCGTAAATTGCTGCAGATGGACAGTGGCTACGCATCGATAGAGGCTCCATCTCGTGGTCCAGAAGACCTGCGACTGTTTGGGAGCGTCAGCGGCAGCCCTAAGGACAGAACAGCCCACGAAAAAAGGCACCACTTTACCAACGCTGGGCGAAGCGGCACAATCGGTGAAAGCTTTGAGTCTCATCTGTGTGAGGAGGAGCCAGAGGATGAGGTGTTGGGCGCCAGTGGAGGAGTTTCCATAGAAACAGGTGCTGGTTCACTGAGCTGGTTCCCATATGGTCAGATGCTTACACCTCGAGATGCTACACAGCCTTCACCTCAACCGCCAACGCTGCACCGGCGAGACTACAGCATAGATGAGAGGACAGACGCCCTCTTCCATGAATTTCTCCGCCACGACCCTCAGTTTGACCAGCAGGAGTCTCCGCTAAGGAAGCACCGGTCCCGAATCCACCTCCGCAAGCAGTGGCAGCGCCACAAGCAGTGGAGTGATCCAGGTGTCAGACACTTCCAGTCCTCTTTTGACAGACAGCGGACCCCTCTACGGAGGGGTGAGAGTGTGAACTACCCACTGGACACGAGCTATCACACCACACTCCCCCGCATTGTCAGTGCTCCTGATGAGGAAACCAGCGACGGCACCGGCAGTACTCCCGGTACTCCAAAGGTAGAGCCAACGACTACTGAGAGTGGGGGCAAGGACAGGGAGCAGAGTTTCACAGTCAGAGACACTGAGGACCACACCTCGTCTTCTCCACCACCACCTCATCGTTCCTCCATCTCAGAGAAAGATGGAGGGCTGGGTGAGCACCACGACCCTCAGGAGGACAGCAAACAATCTGGACTTCCTCACGAGCCCCCGGATGAGCGCCCTCAGCCGCCCGACTCCTCAGGCTACGGCCCGCAGACTATCACTGCAGAGCTCACAGACAAACTGACTGCTAACCTGGATGATAGGCTGTACACGGGCCTTCGCAGGACCAAGGACACAGCCACTGAGTGTGTGACGGTGACAGCCACACACGCTTCTCCAGACCACAGCCCAGTGTAGCAGGGCTCCAGTCGTCCTCCTGGTCAACCTCACTCCTGCTGATATACACTTTTCTGTCTGTTTGATTTGTCTCGCCTCACTTTAAACATCTCTGCGTACAACTTGAATGGTGTGATCCAGACCCATAAACACAGAACGGAAAGTATGCTTTGAATCATCTTACATACTGATGAGCCACTACAAATGCAGCCAGTGTGTCTTCATGCCAGTTAACATCATAAAGCTGTTCAATGTTGCCATTTTACCTTTATCATCGATGAAGAAAGATATTATTTAGAGTAATAGACAGATGGAGCTAACATATCAAAAATCATATGGGTTTAATAATAATTTTTGCATTATTAATTGTTCCTGTTTGTATTCTATTTGCATCTCTACTGCTGCCTTCCTGCATCTGCTCTCCAGTATGAATAAGTGAAGCTGAGGGCCATTATGGCCTCTGTGCTTGTTGATCCACTGTGAAACCAGGTGCTATTAGATGAGTAGAACGCTACAGATCTGGGCACAACAGCAGCTGATCCCTTGATCATGCATTAGTGGAAATAAGAAGTTTAGTCACTATTAATGAGCTACAAAAAATTGTTTAAAATAGCATTGTTAATAAATCACAGTTATATGATGCATACTGGTTGTTAGATCAGTAGTTCCCAACCTGTGGGGCTCCCAAGAGGAGTTATAAGAGATAATTAAATTGATGTGTGTTTCTTTTACACAAAATTATGGTCATGACCACCTCCAAGGAGGTCCTGATTTCTTCTCAGTTTGTCTGTTGGTCAGCAGCATTACAGAAAAAACTGCTGGCCTGATTTTCATGTTTGTTAACATGGCGTTTTTGTAGGATATTTGTGCTGCATTTATGTGATGTCGGATTAATCTGTAAAATGAGTTCCCAACTGGGAAAATTCACATGAAATTCCCCTCAAGTCAGAACGTTAACATTGGGAGACAATCAGTAGTTAAGGACGACTGTCCCGCTAACGCCATTTTTTTAGTCAACGTGGAAGCCGTGATAGCTATTGCTAGGAGTAGTCAAGGTTTGATTGATGAAATTTTTTGATATTCGATATAAGAGTTAATATTTACATACAACAACCTGTACAGCTACGACAAGTTCATCCATGCCTGTTGCCATTTTTACGGAGATCTTTTGCCACTTTCTTCATGTGGATGTAGCTGGGTAGCTAGCTATGTAGAAAGAAAATGCCCCCAGTCTTAATCCCGCCAATTCCATCCCGATTGTTTCCATAATCGTGGGAGTCAGCCCTCAAGTCATTAGAGGTCAAAAGTCAACATTGCACAAGGCAAAAAGGTTTGGAACCACTGGTTAAGATGGATGGACATGCGTAACACAGTTGGCAAAGGCCCGAAAAGTTAGCATAAAGTGTTCTTTTAACGATGAAGATATCCTTTGTTTGTTCTCATTGAGTGTCTGACTGGTCACGATGTTTGTTGTTTTTGACTGAAAATGCTTATTAGCTTTGTGACAAATGTGTTGTTTATTTTTTATTGGTTTATTTAATGAGTTGTAATATATTTTTGTACATGTGCATTGCTCGAATGACAATGAAAACAGAGTGTGGCAGATTTGAAGAGGACCAGTTCAGAACTAATACCACTGGCCCTCTTCATCAGTCACGGATATGACAGTAATCTCCATGAAATATGACTCTTACTCTTAGTACTCTGACCGTCACTGACATGACCTCTGCCCTAACAGGGAGAACAAACGCAGTCTGGTGCACAGGTTTACAGCCATGGGGTGGGCAGTTACATTAAAGCTTTTAGACAAGATGGCTGCCCTCACAGACGCTTGGTGTTTATTGAATTTATAAGAAAGGCATGCTTTCTTGTGCATGAGGCTCACAGAACAGGCTTTATTTGTCCGCATCTGACATTCTTGTTTTCCCCTCCTCTTCCTCTTCTTCTCCTGAGAAAGATGACAGTGCAGTAGATACCTCCCTCAGGAGCCTCGAGGACTTCACTTCCTGCCGTCTTATAAAACCAGCCCGAACAAAGATGTTGTTTGTTAAGTCCACTTAATTTGTTTCCCCCCATTTGGCTTCCTCTGTGCGATGAAAACAAACCACTACAGCCATTCAAATGAAACCCTGACAGCAGATTATGGCCAGTTGGCAAAGAATGCAAGAATTTACTTGAAAATCCATTCATGCTCACAGATCTCTGCTTTTATATCCTCAGCAGTAGCAGCAGGTTGATTGTAACCCAGTTATGCTCGTAAAACCTTGTTCTCAGAGGGGCTGTTGGGCTTTCCGTCTCTCCCACGTGCAGTGAGGGGAGCCACTGCAGAAGCTGGTGTTGAATATTAATCATAACGAGAGAAGGATTTCCGCCTTACATCCAGACTCCCTTTCCTCGTTCTTTGAAGCTGTTACTACGCAGTAAATAGAAATCACTGAATAGAAAGTCGGGGGGGATCATTATCCTCCTCTCTTTGTATGGGTGTGATGATGAAGCTCCTTTCCAGCCTGCCCAGATTAGATCTCTCTCTCTCACTCTCACTGCGTGACAGGAGTCTCCTCTTGTGACTGAGTGCAGAAGCTGCGTTCCTCATTAGGAGAACAATGAGCGAGATCAAAGGAGGAGTACTCAAATAAGGAGTAGAGAGGGCAGTGATTTTTGTTGCTGTCCTTTCTTTCACTCAGGCCCCACTCACACACACATTATGTCACCATGAAGAAGCACAATGTGCTCTGGCACAGTCTTGTGCAATCAAACAAAGTACTTTTTATGATGGCACTAATCAACAGAAAGGAAATTAAATTCCCCTCTCCGTTATAATGGAAATGATGCGTCTCTGATGATAATAATTACGCCGCAAATCCTGAGCGGGCTGGAGAAAGGCGAAGACAGCTGCATTTCCCACAGATCAAAAGCTGAAATGTCTTTTAGTCCATACAAGATGACGACAGTACAGCACCCGCAATTATTTCAAATGAAATGGCCATAAGGGATGATTTTCCGTACATGTGTACAAAGATTCAACTTTGCTGTGTATACAAGCACAATGTCACAGGAGCTAGACTAAATGGATGTCCTTTCTTAGGTTTAGACAGATGCTGTGTAACTGGGGACACTGGTGTTTGTATACTAACCAGTAGCCTGTCAAATGCATTGACGCATAGCTGTGTGTAGGTCTGCATGAGAGTTAACATTTTAGTACAAACCTTCATGTTTTCTCAGATTTACGGTACAAAAATGATCCGTCTGTGAAAGGCAGAAGTCGAGACATTGGTATGACTAGAGATTTTGTATTTTAAAGTCCTGCTAGGATGCTGTAACTGATGAGATTTTGTGAGACGTATCTCTATGAAAGTAGAAGTATTTCTGTATTCCTTGCTTGTTAGTAAACCGCTTAATTTCTCAAAGAAAAAAAAGAGCTTTCTTAACCACTTTGCTTTTGTTGATCCAAATCTAATGAGCCTTGAGGGACCAAATTATAATACAAAGTGTTATTTTAGGGTTGTTTTCCAATATGTGAATAAATGAATGAAGCAAAAGTGTTTCTAACTCGTTTCATTTCAAGCTAAAGGTTGTTAATCGAAGCGTGGGAACGGATCTCGGATAAGGTTCCCCCTCTCATTTCATTTTTTCTCTGTTGCTTAGGCTCATATTGATTTCTTGCCTCTCTTTATCACCTCCTTCAAATTAATTGGAGAGAAAAGCCAGATCCAGCTTGTGATCTACAAAGGGAACATCTCAAATGTCTGCTTCCCTCCTTACAACTTACAATGTATCCCACAGGGCTATACACCTTGAACAGCAGGGCCAAAGTTTAGAAGAGAGCTAACAGAGAATAACAGCCATGCTACAAAAATGACAATATATCAAAGTCAAGGTGAAGTGAGCTGCAGAGCGTTGGGGGATGAGATGGAGACTGCTGCTCTTGATGCAGAGAGGAAAGTCCCCAATACACAGTAGTAGGCCTGCGTGTAAATTACGTCTGAGCATGCTGTGCATTATAATCATGTTCTTGTGCCTAAATGAATATGAGCGATCAATATATATTACTTAAAATCAATGAAGAGGAAAGCAACCAGACAAAGCAATAAGAAGAATTATATAAACCAATAGATTGAGTTGCAGTCTGTTTTTGTCTCTGCTTCAAGCAACGTCATTTCATCTCATTTATTCACATGGAAAAATACAATTTTCATAACAGCAAATGTATTGTCCTCTATGAAATCACTGTCTGTCTACGGATTTAATGCACATCACTTTGCACTTTATGATGACGGACTGCAGTCTGAAAAAGCGACATTCATTCAGGGAAGGGTGTCGGACAGCTACAGTCTCAGACTGCCTCTCCTCTGTCTTTGTTTCACCCTTTTGCATCATCCTGTGCCTTTCCTGCATCACTCTTTAGTGACTGTGAGCCAATCGCTGAGCTAGACCCCTCAACAGTCAGCCAATGCTGAGTTTGCAGAGGGGGTTCCACCAGTATGTGATGTGTACGTCATCGTCTGTGCAGTGTGGAAAATCCAGTGTGTCACTCCTTTGAGGCTGTTCACATAGCTCATGTGAATGAAAGCCCCTGTGCTGTGTGCACTGTAGGTGATGGGAATTTGGAAGCAGCAGTAGCCCAACAGAAAATTTGTCTCCAACGCAACTAGATATAAAGATTTAGCCACATTCAAAATCTCATTGACTTTAGTTTCTCTATATGCCTCCTGATAGAGAAAGTGGTTGTATGTACTGATTTGGCCAAAAATGTGGCATGTGGGGCAACCAGTGGCTGAGTGGTTAGAGCAGTCGCCCCATGTTAAGAGGCTGAAGGTCCTTGAGGCAGCGGCAGCAGGTTCGACTCCAACCTGTGGCTCATTGATGTATATCATCCCACTCTCTCTCTCTCACCCCATTTCGTGTCTGTCCTATATGATAAAAGGCTTGAACACTGCCAAAAAAATAATTTTTAAAATTGCAGTAAGCTAAAAATCAGTGTGCATCAGACCAGTGTACCTCACCTACTGTGATGCCCAATGCAAAGCACTGGAACACTCATAAATGTCCCTATCTGATCTGTAACAGAAACCGGATTTGTTCCGGTCCTATCGGTGGACAATGTGCGAGCCTGACCCTAACCATTCAAGGTCAGTGTCTAAGCTCAAACATCTATGCACGTGCGTGGAACGGGCAGTCACGACAACAACTTGTTGAACCGAAAACGGGCTAAACCTGGCCTAGCATACTGAAAAAATGAATTGATTTACCAGTTTCATACTGCATAATACTGACTAGCACAGTATGCAGTGTCTAATACATAACAGTTACATACTACATGCTGTATACTGCGTTCATCTGCAGTATGTAGAAAGGTTTTAGATGGTGTTTGAAGATGACCTTGTGTGTAGAGGATTCGTCCCTTTCACTCCTTTTTCTCTTGCCCCGTCTGTTTTTTTCATGTTAGCATGAAAATTGATGTTGATCTTGAGCCACTGGGCTGGGGGAGTCTTGCAGGTAGACAGACAAACCCCCAAATGCAGTATGCAGATGTTTTGAGATGCTCGAGCTGTCACGGTTTGTTACAGCTTTTTGCAGTCACATCACTCCGCTAAGTAAACACAGTAACTTATTCAGTCCATTCACAGCTAAAGTGTAGTGATGGCGATGGTGTTCCCTGTTTTGTGCCTTACTTCACACAGCCGCCCACACATTTAAAAGTCTACCTTACACACATGAATGAACACATATTTGCAATCCCCTCCACCTCCCCTCCAGCTCTGCGTCCAACATAAGACAGTTTGCAGGGAGGTTTCTGAAAGGAAAACCCTCACCCTTCCTCCCTCCATCACTCCCTCCCCTTCATCACCACCACCTGCTCCTCCATTCCCCCTCCACCCACGCAATCACCCTCCTCTCCCGAGCTCGCCCTCGCCAGATTTCCCTTTTAACAGAGCAGCTCCAGGCGGCGTTCGAATGTGCACGAGTTGCTGATGACTCACCGGGCTCCTCTCTGCTCACGATTAGGCGGCTATTCTATTTCTCACTTATTATGTGCGGCTAGATAAATGTGATGCCAAAAGCTGTTGAGTGTAAAATACTGTTGATGGAGCAGACCTTTGCTGTGTGTTAGACTGCAGCCATAAAACTAAAAAAGGTTTTTTTACCAGTGCGATGTTGTTTTGTGAACTGCACAGGGAAATAGGTCAAAGCCAAATTATTGTATATTTTTAGACTCATGATGCACAAAAGAAAGCAATCAAGTGCATTTAAAGAACAATGGTAATAATACTAATGGATTAATAGTGTCTGTGCCTGCAGAGTTACACAGACACAACACAGAATTTCCTTTTTGCCTGATGAAAACCCCGTGGGTCGAAACCTTGCTTCACCTTTTTTAGTCAATAAAGTACTGGGAGCTGTAATCCAGTGTGCGGACATCCCCATCTGCATGCAGATATACACATGGATGGTGAGAGAAGGAGGATTTTCCATTCTTTTACTAACAAATCGACGACAAGGAGACTCTATTTAAGCGCCCAAACTTGTGCTGCTACATGAGTCATAGAAAATAGGAGGGAAAAAAATAGAGTGAAAATTAAAAACAGTGATAGAATAGAAGAAGAGAAGAGCAAGACAGTGAGGCAGACACAGATCGGGCAGGCAGATTAATGGGCCGGTGCCACGATGAAGAAAGTAAAGAGATAAAAAGAGCAGGAGAGACCCCTAGGAAGCTGATCATGCAGCATCTACTTCCCACGCAGTCTGCCCACGCTCCCTCTCTCCACCACCTCCTCATTCCTCCTCCTCATCCTCCTCTTCCTCCTCTCCTTGTTCAGGATTCTGCTCCAGCCATTCCTCCCTCCCTCCCTTTCCCCTTCTCAGCTGCGTCATCCAGCTCTTCATTGTGTGCGCCCCCACCCTCCTCCCACCTCTCAGGGGATGGAGCAGAACTCTCCACTGCTTAGCTTTGTTATTTCATGCAAGCTGAAGCTTTTGGGCTGTTTGTTACAGCGGCTTCACTTCACGATGGGTTGAAGGACAAAAACACACCCACACACACACACACGCAGACATTATTCCACCACACGCAGGAGAGTTATCATGTATCTGTCGAACAGCCTGATTCCTTTCAGTCATGAGTTTCATTTATGCTTTTCATCTTTGTGTTAAACATCTTGCTGATGAAAGAAATAATGTAGCAATGTGTGGACAGTTAATGTAAAAAAAATCTGAATGTGTTGGGGATTTCCTCACTGATCTTATGTGTGTTTACTGCGATTACAGCTGGAAAGTGGGAACTCCTTTGTCTGGACCTTTGACTGATTGTGTAGATAGAGAGGTTCATGTCACACACATTCATGTCACACACACACAGACCCCTCAGGGCTCCAGCCCACCCAGTGACAACCTGGGAAGAGATGTGGATCAGTGCTGAGATAAAATTAAGGGGAGTGAATCATTACATCTTGGGACAAGCAATGAAAAACATCACCACCGATGTCAACACTACCACAGAGACGTGACTGGAGGATTATGACTCAAATGATCCTCCTCATCAAAATAACAATGCTTGTCCAGGTCACACAGGGCCTGAGGATCAGAGTGGGATGAAGAAAGTTGCCGAAGAGACTGACCAATAAGAAATTACCAAAGAAAAGACGCTATAACAATGTACAAATTGACAATATGGAAACAATGTGAGAGGGATCATAGTGATGAACCTACGAATAATCATCAGCTGAGTCTGTAGCTCCTTACAGCTTTAAATAAAGTTATTCTTCTTCTTCTTCTTCTTTTTAGTGAGCTTTGTAGCGATTTTCAGCTTTTCATTGTTTAGCCGTCCGGCACCAACTTTACTGTTTGCATTCATATCGCCACTCGCATCGCATCATTTTTGGCTGCATTTGGACGTTGTTCTCAGTAAAGCTCTAAAATCGCACTGCACACTATACCTGTTCAGCAGCAAACAGCACAGACAGTCACAGCTAGCGACCATCTGGTAAATGAGCATTAAGCAGCTAAAGCCAGATATTTCCCTCGGGAGTGGGTAGAGATCAGCCAAAGGAAAATGAATATTGGAATAACATTCATCAGGCGGACACAAACACAACTCCAAATGAATGCTAATGTTGCCCTGTAACTGCCGATGTCTGAGCAAGCAATTGTTTGCTAAACGCTTTGTATCATATCAACTTGAAGCCCCCACGTGGCCAAACGAGACAACGACAAGACAGAAGAGCCCCAGCGGCATGCTAACATGCTCCCAATGACAATGTTAACATTTTTCTTTAATAGTGTGAGCAGCTGTTTTCAGACACAGCACAGTCTCAGAGCACAATCCTATCTAATTCACGTGAAGATCATTTACTTCTGAAACTGAAAAGCTTATTCAGATCTCGTCGAATCACATCAATTAATCCATCATCAGATGTCAGTTGCACATGAAATGGAAACTTACCACAAGGGTTATCATGCAGTAGAGGGTAAACAAAGCCTAAACAAAGCTAGAGTAAACAAGTTGTCATTAAAAAAAGGCTTTGGCCTAATTCCATTTTTTGGCAACAGGTGTACAGCAGGAGAGCAGGCAGCCTCTGTGTACCCACCAACTACAAAAGCTACTTTTCCAACACCTCTTCACTCAAGCTGTGTGACAAAGAACTGACATTGATGATTCATTTCTCAAGCAGGGGCGTATCGCTAATGTTGGGAGACGCAGCTGTAAGGTCCTATTATAAGAAAAAAGGAAACAACTTCCCATAATGGCAGTTTTTTTTATCATTTAATCAGAGCTCACTAGTGTTTTGTGGAGGAGAAAAGAGTGTTAGATGCTCTCTTCCTCTCTTTGCCTCCCCCATCTCTTCTCACACCACCCGCCTCCTTCACAGTGTGCTTCTCAGCTGTGAGTTTACTGATTAGCCTGATCCATAAATAAGTAATCAAAGCCAGCGCTTGCCCTTATTATCAGCCTGCTCTATCGCTCATGCACGCATGCAGGTGTACGCACGCACACGCACGCACACGCACGCACACACACTCACACACGCACACGCACACCCACTGTTCCTCCCTATTTATGTTGTATATTTGGAGGATTACTGAGACAGAACTTGAGCCAGGTTGTGTACAATAGATAACAAAGTGATTTACAGGTATCTTGTGTGTGTGTGTGTGTGTGTGTGTGTGTGCTTGTGTGTGTGTGTGTGTGTGTGTGTGTGTGTGTGTGTGTGTGTGTGTGCTTGTGTGTGTGTGTGTGTGTGTCAGAGCGACAGTGAGGTGGACACACGGAAAGAGAGGGAAATGTACAGTCAGTGCGAGTGTGACTAACTGACTGCAGCAGAATGACTCACCCTGTTGCTATGGCAACTCTAAAGACACGCTCTCCTCTATATTGTGCGATTTCAGTCGCTGGTGGCTGCCGGCTGAAGGGGAGAAAATGTACTTTTCCGGAAATCATTGAGAGAAAAGGGGGGTTACAGGGGGCAGCGTATGGACACACACAGAGAACATAAAAACCTTTTTTTTTTTTTAAATGAATACATAAAAAGCTTACAAAAACAGAATGCTTTGCTACAACCACACCTCTCTCTCCCCCCCCCCCCTCTCTCTCTCTCTCTCTCTCTCTCTCTCTCTCTCTCTCTCTCTCTCTCTCTCTCTCTCTCTCTCTCTCTCTCTCTCTCTCTCTCAGCACTGCAGTATGAGACCCATCGCCTCTGATGTATGTGGGTGTTCAGCTCAAATGCCCTCGGTAAGTAAAAGCCATGTAGGATAAAGTCTGGACTCCGACCACAAAAACTAAAAGCCCTTTAGCATTAATTATGAGCCAAAGTTTTTTTTTATTGTCCCTGTCATTCATACTGCATTCTTCCTGTGAAATGGAGCCTAACAACTAGAGTTGGAGGTCAAACTACAGGCCTAGTGTACGGACAGAGCAATGATAGAAATGAATATAAAAAAACTTTTTCCTGTCGTGAAAAATTCTGTAATTAAGTACAATCTTGAAATACTTGTACTTTACTTGAGTATTTCCAGTTTATGCTATTTTAACATCAGTTCATGTTGTCAGTACAAAATATTATGGATTATAATTCATTATTATGGATTAGGCACTTGTATTGTAAAAAAGTACTTGAAATTGGCTTCACCGTTACTTACTTCATTAAAGTAATGCACAATGCATCAACAACTGTAATCCAATAATACATATTATTCTGAAAATGACCATTCTGTATAAAGATTACTTTTACTTTTGGTACTTTTAGAATATTTTGATGCAAATAGAACATTTTTAATATTGTTCTAATATATTTGATTACCCTGTGGTATCCCAACTTTTACTTTAGTAAAAGATTGGAGTACCTACTTCTTCCATCAGTCTTGACTTCTCACTTGACTGTCAGTAAATATAATTGCAGATTTGTGTTTTGGTGGAAGAAGTACTCCGATCTTTTACCTAAAGATTGCCAACTGAGGTAGGCTACAGCACGGGACAGCCAACACCAACCTGCTTCCTGGGACCAAACGTCTTCTAGCCTCCTGTTTGACTCACCAGTCTGTGGAGAGAGGGGAGAGACACGTTCGGGGTGTGTGGATCAGGAGATCCCCCAGAGAGCAAGTGGCCATCCTTCCGTCCCCCGGTTGAATCGTTGACACTTTGTACTGGAAATACTGAAGTTGACAGAATACTGGGGGTTAAACAAACTATTGTTGTATTAATAATGAGGCGATATTTGGCCTTTTATCCATCATTCGGTGAGCAACTGTGATCTGATTTGATGCTGCACACAGCAGGAGTCTGCGAACAGCGAAAGTCATTTACAACATCGTTGATTGTGAATTCGGAGGTGGGCACCCTGTCGCCTGCAGCTCTTCATCAGCAGCTCACTGTGGCTTCTGTTTGTTTCATTACTCTCCGCAATATTTCAAACTGTCTGTAGACACATTTTCGATGTAATATAAAGGTCACTTTGGATTTCCTGTGACTACTTCATAATAAAAGTCAGTCAAAATGCTTTTAATGTGAAGCTGCAGCTTTGGGAAATGTGTGTTTGACATTAGTAGTATCACAATACACATTTTTTCCACAGTAATACTGCAAATATATAAATATTGCAATACCAGTAATGTATGAGTGGGCCAATTTCATTGTGTTACCCATCAGGGACAGATAATGACTTAACAGATAACACTTTATATATTATTTTTTTTTTCAGTGTTTTTATTGCTAAATCGAGCAGTTTAAAGAAAATATTAAAAGAAAGAAAAAGTGAAATGAGTTTACAAAAATGAAGCTGACAGCTTGGTCCTTCATTCTTTAATGTGGTCCCTTCAGTTTTGTCCGTGTCTGACAGGAGAGGAGCGCTAACCTTTTTTTAAAGGGACCTTTCTGGTACGTTCACACTTCTTCATACAGACCTCCTCTCTTCCTCTTGTCTTGAAATGTATTTTCTTTTTCTGAGCCTGGAGCTTCCTCATCAGCCCTCTCTCTCTTCTTAAGAGATGTTGGACCTGGGCCTCTTTAATGTTACTCAGTAGTAGCAATTCTGAGAACACATAAGCAATCAAAACATTTTACCATGTTAATGGTTACCATAGGTGAGCTTACTTTTGAGGCAGTCCCCCAGGTCTTTGAGGTGTACGCTCCTGTTCTTTGCCTCATCCTCTTCGTACCTCTTTCTTTTGGCCAGCGTTAACGTTCGTGGGCTTGTTTGTCCACTTGGTTCTGTCAGTGCTGCATCCAGGCATTCATTCCTCCTTTTCTTAGGGTTGGTTTCTGGGCTTCCACATCATATTTGCTTATTTGCTTATTTGCATATTTGCTTTCTTGCTTAGAGTTAGATGAGATGACCCATGCTACTGTCATGTGTTACCACTTAGCTACTTTACAGCTAATAGTCTACTAGCTTAGCTTAGCATAAAGACTCGAAGCAGGGGGAAACGGTTAGCTTGACTGTTTCTAAACTTCAAAAATCCATCATCCACCGTCCCCGTGTGGAGCTCAGGGGTGTCAACCAAGCAAGAACACACCTGACTCGACTTACTCAATCACCTGATTTGCCTTCACACAGTTGATTTGTTGGATCAGTTTGACACCCCTGCTCCATTGTAAATGAGCTAACTCTCAGCAAGAAAACGGATAAAGGTATTTCCCAAACTATCAAAGTATTCCTCTAAAAATATCAACTTATCAATACGTGAGGGTATTTCAAACACCTACCTGTTGCCACACTCTGAATCATCAGTATCCCCTTTTGTCTTCTTTTCTTGACTGTTTTCCCCACTGATGGCGCTCTTGATGAAGAGTTGCTTACCAGGATGACCCTCGTCAGGGTGGCAATCCAGGCCGGCAGTGCTTTTGGAGGTCTCTTCCTGAGCCACATTGTCGCCATCATCAGATCTCAGACCCTGACAGATGCTCATCCACTCCACGCATGATTTTCCACTGGAATACAAGCTGAGTCTAACAACTTCCATCCATCTATATCAGCACAGAGATGATACACACAGCATCTAAACACACACTTACTGGAGGCTGTTGTTGAACTTGCTGACAAGATAGGTCATTGTTATAAATGGATGCTGAAGAATTTGGCTTGGTGTAATTCTTTCAGAAGGATCCACATTCAGCATCTTTTTCAGCAAGTGGACAAAGCTTTCCTGGTCATATTGTTCAGCATGGGCATCTTCTCCTTTGAGGTCATGACACCACATCTTGTTGAAGATCACAATAAAACCACCCTGTAAGAAAATCCGAACTTGTTTCGTTAAAAGTCGTCATGTTAAAGTTATAAACTGTTTTTCCAATAGCTGTCCTACCTTCAAATTATATCTCAGGCTGGATAACGTGTGTGGGTAGCAATTAAAATGTCTCACTTCATGTGCAGACTGAAGAGAAGAAATGTTTGAGTTATAGCTTCTTTGTTCCAAATGCAGTGACACCAACACAGCTAGCTGACAGCCAAATCATGTTACCCTGAATCTCCACTGGGGGGGCTCCGGTCCTGTGTGATTTGCACAGAAGAAACATTGTGTATACATCCCGGCATTAAGCAGATGGTGAGGAGGCTTTCCAATGGTGTATACGATATGCCTCATCTGTGGACACAAAGTTACGTTATAACTTCAGGGTACATTTTTTTAATATTTTACAAAAGAACTGCTCAAAGTGAAGTTATCTACATGCTAGAAGTATATTGATCTTTGGTGATCAGCCTAAATGTGTGTTCAACATTAATGGTTAATTGTCTCTTCCTTGAAATAAGAGTCATGGGCCCCTTTTACACATGCACAGCAACCCTGAATGTATCTAGACAATAACCATAAGAGTTGTATGTGAGAACGCAAATGAGGCCAGAGAGCTTTAATGTGTATATTTATTCATTATTTATTTCGTGTTGTTACACGCTGCTAGCTCCGGTTGCCTCTGCCAACCTGCAGTATTCAAGATTCAAGATTCAAGATTCAAGAAGCTTTATTTATCCCGAGGGAAATTATTTTGCAACAGTTTCAATACAAAGGTGGAAAAGAATCAGAGTAACAATAAGCATAAACATAAATCAAATCAAAATAAAGCTAACATCAGATAAATCAAGCAATGAACTAAGTGTGACTGAGTGCAACAGACATCGTTGTTAAGCGTAGGTATATACAATATACAACAATACGCACTGTTCTGTTTAGCAGCAGATTGAAATGAAATAAGTACAAACTAAATAAGTGAGAAGGAGCGATAAGTTATAAGTGTTAGAGATGTTAAAAATGTAGCAGCATGTCCTACAGAACTAAGTGACAGTATGGCACAGTGGAGTGTAGCAGCATTTCGTACTTCAGTCAGTTACAGTAAACCACAGTGAAATGTAGCAGCATGTCCTAAAGCACAGTAAGTGTAGCAGCAGATAGTTACAGATAGTACTGACAGAGTGGATGCTGTATGTGTCTTTGTTTTTGTTGTTGTTTCTTGTTTGTATGTGACTGAGGCTGCAAACTGAATTGCCCTGTGGGGATAAATAAAGTTGTTTGAATTTGAAATGTCCGAATCAATCAGAAAAGGCATTAAACAGACTTAATATCCACTAGTCCATGTTAAGTCCAGTTGAGCCCACATGTGAATAAAGATGCTCCTTGTCCAGAGAATTCACAGCAACCAAGTGGGTGTGTTGATGATTATCATGTCAAACTGGAAGAAAACAAACAACTGAGGGCGAAGAAGGGTCATTTACATGAAGGAGGCATTGGAAATGTCTGACTGGAGAGGCTATATGTTTTGGGAACTTCTGTCGGGATGGACCAATGCTGAAATCGTCGGACAAATTTAATCAATGACATGAGACTTGGTTGCTTATAACCAGTTATAAATCTGCTACATGCACAAAGTAATCCACATCATGTGCTGCCTCCTGCACGCTCTAATCCTCACCCAACAGTGTTACCCAGTAACTGAGAACACAAGGACAATCTCCTGTTGTATACTACATGTGTGAAAGGTAAACTGAAAACGAGTATTGTGTATCTCGGGAAAATATCTTGTGTTTTTTCTCACAATGCTAAAAATATGTGACAATGCAATCGCCCACTGTTATAATAATACAAAGACATTATGGCAGAAGTTGACATTTTTGTTGCGTTATAAGTATAGTATAATGCTGACCATATGGTATGTAGTATTGCCAGGAAACAGTGCAGTGCCCGGAAACATTTCACCAGCAATGCAGCCCAGAGACCATAGGTCGATCGCCTCGTTGAAGGGAGCTCCCAGCAGGACCTCTGGAGATCTTAGACAAGCAACACTAACTCATTACTGCGGTTATAAAGACCGACTAAAAAAAAGTAAAGTCACGACTATGCTTAACTGTCAGTTTCTTAAATATATAATGTTTTGGTCCAGCACGAGCGTGACTTAATTTGCCAGAGTGCAGGATTTAATTAGTGTGATATTCTTTCTGACACAGCTGTCCCAGATACACATGTGCTGGCAGTTACATACCTATACCACTGCGTCTGTCGAGTCACACCCGTCCATGCCTGGGGATCGTTGCAGGCTAAGCCAAAGTCGCTGACTTTTACTTTCAGTGGTTGCCGTAAATGGTCCACCATCATAATGCTTTCAGGCTTTACATCTGAATGAATGATCCCTACGCTCTTCAGAAACTCCAGAGCAGTGGCCAACTGAAATAACATAAATAACACTAAAACTCAACTGCGCAACAGTGTTAAAATTATCAACAAAACTATGATGAACCGTGTTGATTCACGGATGCAGCAATGACAAAACCCAATTACTTTTATAAATGGAAAAGGGGATAAATTAAATGAATAATTACCAACTGATAGCCAATAATGAGAACATGTAAACACAGTTATTTTAGGTAGATTGGAAATAGACCAACATGTGAAGTCATAATGATACAGGAGTAGGGTGGTTACTGAGTACAGAAGCTGTAAATGTATACACCACTATCCACCAGATCTAGTGTTTTAATTTTAGGGTTTTACTATTTTAATATTCCGATCGACACTTAAACTGCAATTTAAGAAGAAATATGTATTTTAATAAAAGTTGCATCTGATGTTTTGACGAAACTCAGAGGTGCATATATTGTTTTAAGCCCTACAGTGTCATTGTGTTACAATTTTTGCATTACAAAAACAAACCTGTTGCACAATGGGGCGAACCTCTTACAGCTTTAGATAATTCAAAGGGCTCTTCTGCAGACAAACAGAAATAATGTCCAGCATCTCAAACTCAAGACAATAACATCCCTTGTGGGAGAAGGAGCCGTTCCATCTGACGATGTTAAACTTGCCGGAGTCGCACTCTTTCATAGTTTTAAGGATCTTCGCCTGGAGAATGATGTTCGATGTGAATGCAGTGTGTTTTTTAATTTATAATAAAATGGAAATACTGATAAAGATCATTTGTTGCACTTCTTCCTTTGCCTCCTCAATGTATTGTTTGCTTTTGAGGATTTTTAAAGCCGCCGTTTCATTGGTGGCTAACTTCCTGCGACCAGTGGAGGTTGGCTGTGGGGGATTTGTCGCCAGTTCCACCACAAGGCCCCTGAAGGAGGTCATCAGAGGGCAGACTCAACGAAGCCCATCAGGGAGTAAGCCAGTGTTGCCGAAAGGAGCAGTTATTGGTTGTGGCTGAAGAGAAAGGAGACGGTTTGGGCTGCCAGATGGCCGCAGGGTGCCCCCAGTGCACGCCCAGTGCACGCCCAGGTTTGATCAGCCTGAGGGCGTCTTACAAGAAAAGGCAGAAGAGAAGAGAGTGTGGTACACAACTGATGATGTGTTGGACTGGTGGCACCAGGAGGTCAATTCCCAAATCTCTCAATCCAACCCCACTCAAAAAACATCTCCATCATTATGACTGAGCTGATCATCATTGGATAGTAACACCAAGTCCTAGCAAGAATAAAGTTTTTGTATTTTTAAATATTATTATTATTAATCCTTCAGGGAAATGCTGAAATCCAAAATGTCACACGGTCTCTCAGCAGAAATCAGAAATACATAACCACACCTCCTTTCCTGTCCTTGTGTACAATCCCTTAATTGTGTTAAAATAATATGTTCTTTCTTTAAACTTGAAGATGAATTCATCTAATCTCCCCGGCACGTATGCTTCAGACTCAACTCTGACATTCTTAACCTACGCATAATTGGTGATAGAAAATGAATGAGACCGTTCCCCTATCCATGTCCTCCCACTGTAGAGGTGGGAGAATCACAATACACAGAGGTACGGGCAGACAAGAATGATGGTGCGCACGTTTAATTTAATTGGGTCCTGTGTGGACACGGTATAGTTCCAGACAGCTCATTAAGCTCCACTATGGAAAAATAAATGTTCCAATTCACAGACTAACACAATAAAACAAGATAGGCTAATAAATAAATGGACATAATTTCCCCTGTGACCCCAAAGACAGGTCTGACTTCAAGAGGAGGTTGCAGTGCAGTCGGACAAATATATCCAATAACGGAATAAGAAAAGATTATTTTCTTTAACTTCAGACCGGCTGACACTGCTCCACGCTGACGGAGTCTGTGATTGAGGAGGCTTGATTATAAATGGCTCCGAAGAGGCTGTTACGCTGTAGCCTTTGTCACCTTCTTTGACTCACCGAGAAGTCTCTGCAATAAAAGTGGGAAGTAAAGAGATGAAAAAAGTTGTTTCATAAGAATGTCAGAGCTATTGCAGAAGAGACGGACTTACTAAAGATGCTGTAGCCTAGTGAGCAGTGAGAGGGCCGCAAAAGATCCTCAAATATCATGCATTTGGATGCCTGCATATCATTGGGTGCTTGAACGTTCAGCATGCGTGTGTGTGTGCGTGTGTGTGTGTGTGTGTGTGTGTGTGTGTGTGTGTGTGTCGGTGTCGGTGTGTGTGTGTGCGTTTTTGTTGGCTTGCAAGATGCATGCTGCAATAAGCCAAACCAGACACAATGTGACATATTGAGTGCTGCTGGCACCTTCTGTTAGCCCGCCTGCAAATCCCTCTCCAGGCAATAGCTGCTGACACGACGACAGTATGATCCTGAACAGCATCACAAGGGAGTAAAGTTTTCTCAAACTATTTCAATTTTGAGAAAACTAAAACTAATAACGCACGGAGGGAAGATTGGACATAGCATATTGTTTTTGGGTCAGTAATTTCCGAGGAACTTTCTTTTAATGTTATATAATTTGGTACTAATTAAAGTGCAAGTAGAAGCTGTGTTAAATTGGTGCACGTCTAATTGGTTGATTCAAATTCATTGCTATTTGAAGAGAAAGTTTTTTAAGTCAGGGCGCAGCAGGTCTGCCGATTGTTTTTGTCTACAGACAGGAATGCGAATCGACACATGTGAAGAATAAGTCAATAATAATAATAATTCATTAAATTATGCAAATTACTAAAATCAAATACCTATTTTCCTTATAAATATTACCAAAGGTCATGGTTAATAAGCTTATTACGCACCCATAAAATTAAACGTTATAGACATCCATGGTATATGCCCATGAGAAAAACAGTGACAGTGAGTGTCACCACAGCAGTATGAGACCTTTGTATACAATAGCCTGTCACTGCAGTGCAGTACAGGAACAGTTCAGTTGTGTCTTGACAACTTTGAGGTGTCTGAATGAGATTACCTGTTTAAATAAAGGTTCATTTTTTTAAAATACAGCGATCCGTCTTGCAAGTCAATATCTGTACATTGGGAAATGATGTTCTCAAAGTGCAAAAACAGGCCTTTAGTCACACTGAGTTTCAAACTACATTACCTCAGCTCCCACTACACATGAGCAACTTGTGGGACTTGGCAGTGCAGCAATAAAACGCATGATCCCTCAAATACCACTTTCACACATTTTGCTCATTCAGTGTGACTGACTTCAACTGCTGATGTTCTTGGGCGTGAGATTTTACAGTACACACCACCCACCACCTAACACCACAGTTACAGCTGAGAAATTAGCAAGTTTGCCAATTGTACATGTCTCTGCAGAGTGAATCAACTGCCATTTGTCTACCCGACAGGGATTTGTTGCTATTGCAACATCACAGTGATTTGGTCTATACACCCCTTAAGTTTTACTGGTGGTAAACTGGTCTTATTGGCCAATAGCATCCCAGCAACAGCTTATTTACAGACACTTACACACTCCTCAAGTCTTCCAAATTAAGCACTATAATACATTTTTTTTGTACTGAACTCTGGTGCATTGGGTGATTGACTTGACTACGTTGTTGGTGTATTTCATTCGCTGTGTAGAGACTCTTATCATGCAGGTTTTGTGCCGTTTTGAGCAGTATAAGTGGTTAAAAAAGCTCTTTTGGATGATTCAGCGCTCTGCCCCAAGCTACTCAGTTGCTAGCGACTCTCCAGGATTTCTCTGTTAATACGTGATCAACAGAAAAAACTGTCTTGATGGCTCATTTGATGTTTAATTTATATTCATGCCGAAAAATTAAATTTTAAGGTTTGATTAGGTCACTCTTGTTAGTTCTAATTCATTGTGTCTGGTGTAGCTACATCAAATGAAACAGGAAAATACAGTAGGAAGAGGCAGACAAACCAAAATGGGGGAAATTGCTAAACACTTATAAATGGAAGATATCATCATTATCAGACTACCTTGAAGCCATTCTCCCCATCCTGCATTGACTCATTGCCTTATCACATGGGTGGTGGGGTCCCAGTAGAAGCTCCTCTCTCAGACTAAAGGTGACTGGATCCGAATCAGAATCAGAAATACTTTAATAATCCCTGGGGGGAATTGTTTAAGAGGAAGGGAAGGTGCAGAGGGGTGGAGGAAGTGGAGTGAAACTAAACTAAGGAGTCAAGGAAGACTGTTAAGGGACCTAGGATGTCAGAAAAGCCCTGAAGCCCAACTGCTCCTTTTTCCTTTAATGTGACAACAGAGTGAAAGATGAATGAGGGCTCTCAATAGAGGCGGAGAGGACGCACACTTACAGCAAGATTTAATTTGCTGTATTCATCCCTGAAACATGTTTGGCATGAGCAGCAGGTCTAGACAAAATTCAGCAAAAATAAGGCCATGTAATGTAACAGCCTCGCTCGGTGTGGTGTTAATATTTAATGCATCCCATTTCCTTGTGATTTGCTTCTAAGCATTTTTTTCACCCGTGTTTTACATGTTTAATATATTGTTATTGATGAAGTACAAAGTGACACTTCAATAACCATTCACTGGAAAGATAAAAAATAAGAAATACTTTTGTTAATCATACTAATATGTTGAAATGGTCGTGAATGCACACTAGTGGTGCTTATTTTCAGTCACATACGGAACTCTGCTTTATCGTAAGCCCCTCCTCTGTCGTTATAATCTCATTACTCTCAGGGCTCGCCCTCACATAGCAGCACACTTACCTGAGGGCGAATAACATCATTCTCCCCGGAGTGCTCCCACTCGTCCTCGTCCTCATCCACTTCCTCACAACGCAGCACACGGGAAAGGACAGAACAAGAAAAAGACAATCTATTGATTTATTTAGATTTGATACATATTACTCTTTGCTTTTCACTCCTTGTGCAACTAAAATGCGTCCTGGCACTCCAGAATAAAGTGTCATCCTGACATATGATTTATTTTTAATCAAGAACTCAGCAGCGGGGACAAAGGCAACACGTCAACCCTCTGACAGCTTGTTAGCAGATAAGAAACAACCACGAATCTACAAAGGACATACTGACAAACGATGTGTATGAGTGTGTGTGTGTGTGTGTGTGTGTGTGTGTGCGTGTGCGTGTGCGTGTCTGTGTGTGTGTGTGTGTGTGTGTGTGCGTGCGTGTGTGCGTGTGTGCGTGTGTGTGTGTGTGTGTGGGTGTGTGTGTTGTGAAGGGGGTCGTGACTAGTGTCATCTCATTATGGAGTGTGCCCTTTGTCTTTCACACATTTTAATCAGTCCATTCATGACATAAATACACACACACACACACTCTCACACCCACACACGAACACACACACACACACACACACACACACACACACACACACACACACACACGCACACATATTGTACAAAGTAATGGAGCGTCTCTGGTCTTAATGAGGACCTGGTGGGGCCCATTCAGATTCACCCTCCTGACTAGTATTAAAGGGGAAATGCTGATTTTCAGGTTCATACTTGTGTTTGTGTTTCAACTGGAACATATTTACATGCTTTAATGTTTCAAAAAGAAAAACGGCCTAGTCCGCTCTGAATGGTCAGTATTGGGACAACACAGTTTCTGAAGATGGTCTCTGTGGATTGAACGTACATAGTATTTATATATCACCTCCACCTGCTTCCTAAATAACACATGCAATCTCACTCTCTACAATATGGGACCTTTAAAGTAAAATTCCAGTGAAAAATCATCCCAGGGTCTTTTAAGATAAATTGGGTCATCAAATAAGCCATCGAAACCATTTTTTTTTGTGTATGAACTATTAATGTTCACAACGTTTACGTGTTTTGCTGGACTAAATCCTCAATGGGCTCGTTCCCTTTGGATTGCATTTGATAATTGACTTGAATGGAGCAGCAGGTACCGGGGCCAGCAGGTAAGTCTTTCAAATCACTTTTAATAAACTTTGTGTTTATATACTACGTTGTTGGTGCTTCGGATAATGTGTAGCGACTCTTCTCATGCTACTGCAGAGGTTTGGTGTTATCAAGAGCAATATTAGTGGTTAAAAAAGACGTTTTAATGCGTTCAACTCACCGCCCCGAGCTTATCCGTGTTAGCGACTCTACAGAAAATCTACGTTAATAGTTCATAGACGAAACAATTGTCTCAACGCCATATTTGATGACCGAATTTGCCTAAAAAGACCCTGGGATGATTTTACACCAGATTTTCACTTTAAGTTTGTGTCAAAGACTTTAAATTCAGAATAATGGTGGAATTGCACCTTTGTGGACCTCTATTCCCTACATTAAAGAAACAACGGCCTATTTTGTAGACGCTTTTCAGTATGGATACCTAAATATGAGGCGATGAACAGTCACCTACCAATCATAACATGTCACCCGCAAGAAAATGTGAGTTTTCCCTCCAACCTAGCTGTTACAAAACAGAAACGCTGTAATAACATAATGTTACATAAAGAACTAGCTTGGCTTTCAATGTGGTTTCGATGACCTTCAGCCAAAGGAACAGGGAGAGTTTTACAATAAGAAGGTTGCATAATGATTGTATTGACAGTCACCGTAATACTCCATGTGTCCTCAGTAGGTGGCTCTCTCCTGTTCAGATTACGTACCAGGAAACAAAAATGCCCAGCATGTCTTCCTATTGCCAAAAATATTGAATTAAGCAGCCCACTACATGTAAACACAGCTTCCTCTCTGTAAGAGCAGTGAGTAATGTTTTGAGATGGAAGGATGAAGACCTTTTGTTTTGTAACAGCTCATAGAGCACGAGTGATGCCAGCTGAGCCACAGGGGCAAGAGGTAGGTAGCTGTGTGTGTGTGTGTGTGTGTGTGTGTGTGTGTGTGTGTGTGTGTGTGTGTGTGTGTGTGTGTGTGTGTGCGTGTGTTTGTGTGTCTGTGTGTGGAGAAAGAGATTTTTTATAACCTAACTGCATGAAGTAGTACGTGTGTTTGTGTGGGCACAAGTGTGGAAGGTGTGAGTGTAGTGAAGAGTGTGTGACGCGTGGGAGGTACATGTGTACGGTTTCATGCACTGTAGGTAGAGACAAAGATACTGGGAAATATTGTCTCTTTGTGCTGTTGTCACATGTCCAGTCCATGTTTGACTTGGTAGTGTCCCCCGCTTTAATCCTTCCCATAACAGTCAATATTCATTATTTCCAGAAGTTCTTTTTTCTTCCTTCTACCTGCGACTAAGAGCTCTTCTACCCACTCCCATTCGCCAAAGTTAAACACCTCATCTTACTCCGCCACCTCCACCACTGCGGTTACATAAAAAAACATTAAAGGGGGCAATTATCTGTGACTTACAACCAGTTCAACAATGGATAGAAAATATATTTAGCAAAGTGGTTTTTGGACTTACGCTGGTACATGCTGTACCGAGGACTTCAGGGTTTAACAATTCTCTGTTTTACAAAATGATGTTAAATTACCATTTCGGAAATTGGGTTTGGATTCTATTTTCAAGAGCACAGAGGGATTTAATGATTATTTGTTTCAAGCCCTTTGATTTTGGAGGGGGGAAAGCAACAAAAAGCTATCTTGTATTTTCTAATTAACATATCATGTGTCATCATTGCCAAAATGTCATATCTAAATATAGGGTTGTATGGTGTATTTCTGTATGAGTAAGAGTGTTACATCTTCTTTTTTCTCCCAATAGTCCATCTGTATTGTTCGCAGCTTGTCTGCCTATCATTGAACCCATGCTGTGTCCCAAATCGCACACTTCCACCCACAAAGTGGCTTTTTTGAGGGTGGAAGTGCGTTCACGCCGGAAGTCGGTAAAATGCAGTGTGCTGCATTTCTCCGGCCGCACACTCAAAAACGCCCAAACCGTTGAGTCGGGATCGCAAGAAGAAATTCAATGCAAGAAAAAAGTGCAACAAATTTTCGGTAAGTGCGGGGCAGCGGTGTGTGATTTGAGGCAGCACTCACTGGGGGAATCGAGTGTACTCATCGTGTCAGTACATAGGGCACACAGTACACGAATGTCACTCACTGCTGTGCACAATTTGGGACGCCGCAAAAGACTTTTCACATCTATATAAATCATTCATAACACATTTTATGTATCACCATATTCTGTATTTTTGAGGCTGATACAAGGATCTCTTCACTTTCCATCAGTTTTTGGAATGTAAGCTACTGGGCAGCAGCAGAATAGTAGACTCTGGAGCTGTACTGTAGCCTAGACTGTATATAAAGATGGACGATGCTGCTCCACTTCCTCCCACTGTACAAAAATGAAGTCAAAAATATCCCTGGACACGGGCGTCGCCAGGTTTTAATTTTGCAACCAGAGTCTGCACAGTAAGGACATCATCGACGATATCTACATATGAATGCAGACATTGCGTTTCGGCCAATGCGTGATTGGTCAATATTACTCGCACTACAAATATGTAGTGAATGTTGCCCACATTCACATGCAGAATCGGTTCATAGATGTAATAGCATCAGTGACACTGTGAAGCTTGCATCTGTAGCCCAGTGAACACATTCCACTTTAAGAGGTGAGGTGCATTGGCTAGCGGTCATTAATACTGCATAGACTCCAGCATGGTGCCCTGACTCACTGTAAGTCGGCCCTAATGTTCATATTTACAATGAGCCGGGTAATTAATTCCAAAGACCCATCTGCCCTTTTGCTTGTTTAAATATTTATACAGCAGCCAGTCTTTTCTCAGCTACCATTTATCCCCATCCACTGTCGCCTGCTTTGCCTGGCAGTGTCAGGAAGCAGCTACCATATACGGCAGTGAGATTGATTCAGTTCCCTGGAATAATTCATTGCTGTTAATGACCAGAGAGAGCCCATTCATCAGCTTGTCGAACATGAATCTGCAACCAAAAAACAGCACTAAATATCACGAGCTGTGATGTAAAACCATGTTGCCAGTGACAGAAACCAATAACAGTATCAGTCTGTGCATACTTGACACATGAATGTGACTGTTTTGATTCACTTTCTCTCTGAATGCAGTGAATCAGAGTCACATGGTGCCACAGCTGTCACATGGCACTCGATTGTAGGGAGACAGAATCAAAACTTTCCCTCCTCTGTTTGGCTTTCAATGCCACAATGGCAACACATAGACTTCAGTCATGTGTTGCCATGGTAACTGCCAGCATGAGCATCTGATTATGTGCAGTCAAGAGTCTTTAAAGGGCAAGCTCACAGAAAGAAACGTATAGAGAGGCTTTTTAAGGTCCTGTGTTATTCTCATTTTCAGGTTCATACTTGTATTTTGGGTTTCTATTACATCTTTATATGCTTTAATGTTCATGTTTCGTCATACTGTCTGAATATACCTGTATATACTCTTCGTCTGAAACCTTTTGTTTTAGCGACTGTCCCCTTCCTGAAAAAGCCCGGTTTGCTCTGATTGGTCTTCAGTGTCTCTGCACCACCATTGCAGGCGGGGAATGACTGTAACGACACTGTAGCAGGACTTTCTACCTATATATAGTATAGTTGTGACATCCCAACTGTTCATCAAGGCACTGTTTCTGAATATAAGCTGTGTGCATTGTTCTGTAGATTGAGCGTTTTGATGCTTTCACAGTATTTATCACCTGCACCTGCCTAATAAAAAGTATGACCTTTAAAGTATGATGATAGTCATAAACAAAACAGAGTTATTTAGGGCTACACTACAATTAAATATGTGCACCAATGTTTGTTTCTTACTAGCTCCTTGTCACTGTTTCATACGCATACAAAAGCACAATGAAAGTCTTAGACAATCAATAACAGGCTAGTTTCAAATTTTCTGATAGAGCCCTGGGATCCTCTTGCACAGAGGTTTGACGAGGACCAGTCTGACAGCAATTCGCTCTGTGCTGCCAATGAACCCATTTCAACAAAACAGGCCAGGCAAAAAACATAAGATGATGATGAAGCTTCACTTCAGCACGAAACAGGCTACAAAAAAGGAGCCAAAAACACAAGGCAAAACAAAACTTTTTCACACACACACACACACACACACACACACACACACACACACACACACACACACACACACACACACACACACACACACACACACACACACACACACACACACACACACACACACACACACACACAAGGGAAAAAAAACTACTTAAGTTTCATCCAATATGCAATCTGCTCTCTTTTTGGAGCACTTTCTCTCAGGCCCGTATCAAGGTGAGTTAAATTGTTGCTTCAGAGGCAAAGCTTGATATCTTACTTAGGCCGTGTGATGGGTTGTATCAATAACCTCTCAGCAGGCTCATGGTCAATCATTGTGAAACAATGGGAAAGGAACATTGTTCCTGGTGCAATTTTAAGGACAAATAACAAACATGTTCTGTGCTTTTTGGTCAAATACCTGTAATAACACAACATTTTCCATCAGACACGGTGGTTTTCAGTAGTATATATTTCGTAAATGATGACATTATCTTTTTGTTTTTGTAAACCATAACCAGCTATTATGTTTTCTATTATACCTGCAGCATACTCCAGGGGAAAATGTGTTTCATAATGTACTGACATATAACCCTTTCGTGGTAAAATCATGTAATATAAGTGAGAATGAAGCCTCCACAGGTGACAGACTGGCAGACATTTGTCTATGACTCATATCT
This sequence comes from Echiichthys vipera, assembly GCF_963691815.1. Classification (NCBI taxonomy): domain Eukaryota; kingdom Metazoa; phylum Chordata; class Actinopteri; order Perciformes; family Trachinidae; genus Echiichthys; species Echiichthys vipera. The sequence goes on from NC_139828.1 coordinate 9,323,153, forward strand.
GGGTTGCACCTAGAGCTGATATTGCTAGACTATGTCCCAACTGGATTTAAAAATATGATATGCAGTGAAACAGACTTTCCATCTCTCACCTAAATGCAGATTCCCAAGGATGTGATGGATGCATTTACACATTATTGCTGTTTGATCAGGGTCAAAGAGAGAGCTCAACCAGGACTGAGCTACAGTCCACCAGGAGGCTGACGTAGAGTTCTCTCTCCTTTCCCAATGTTCTGCTTGTGAGTGTTAGTTTCAGCCACTGCTCATCTATGAAACCCCAATCAACGATCGACCATCGTGGAAGACTTCGGCCAGTACCTGTGCAGGTGGATGGGCCTGCCATTGACCCTAAACAACATCATCCTTTACGGGCATAATTGCTAGAGCTAACTGGACAGGGGAGGCGCAGGAAAAGGAAGCAACCCAAGAATTCAAAACTGGTAGCTGAGTGTTGGAGGAATGAGTGGAAGGCTGCTGTGAGCCAACTGAAGTGGTCTGTAGGGAGTTTCGGAGGCCAATCTCGATACCAGGTCCTAGGACTCTTGGGGATCTGTGGGCTGCAAAGGAAGAGAACCTTCAGGAACAGCTTGGAGGCAGCTAAAAAAGGCTTCCTGTTGACTCTGGTGGAAGAGGGGTGTTGTGTGACAAAATGCACTGGACACTGGAAGTCGATCAACCTCGGCTGACATTGAGTCCAGGTTGTACCACAAGTTGTATCAAATAAGTTGAGCAATTATCGGAGGAAGCGTATTTCAACTAGTTCCGGGGAAAAAGTCTTCTTTTCTAATATTCTTTATGTGTAATTGACTTTTGAGACATTTTCCCTTGCACATTACAAAACTTTGTCTGTGACTACAGTACAGTAAGTCGTGGCTGTTTGCCTACAGCAAGTGAGTCACATTGAGCCGAATATGAATTAGCAGTAGCCTCCTAAATGCGGCAGCTTTATAGTAGGTCTGACAAACACTGTTTGTATAGGTGAGCTCTCAAGGCAACATAAGGCAACGAAGTGTAGAGACAGCAGATGGTTATTGGCACACAGTCGGAATCTGACAGGCAGGAAAGAGGTAATATTAAACTAACTTTACAAAGGATTTGATCCAAATAATGTTGCTCTTGAGTCCTTGATTTGATTCATTTAAGGTTAATTAAAACAGTAAGCATGATAAAACGGATGTAAAACCTTTTTTTACTACTTTTTCCTGTGATCATTAGAGTTATTTAGACAGGAGGAGTGATACAGAATCACACAGAATAACACATCAGACTTACAGTCAAATTCAATTCATAAAAGTACAAGCTCTCTCAAGCAGAATACCGTAAAAGGAGACATCAATACCAATCAAGGTTGATACCTACTCCTCACATAAGTTCTAACTACTGCAACACCCAGGTCAGACATGACAATGATCTCTCTGTCCGTGATCAGCAGCAGATAATTGCCCTCACTGTGCAAGCACTCCGAACTATTTAACAACTTGCAGAAATAATGAACAAAAAGAGACACAGCAGGGCATTGTGTATTGTTGGCAGTGCTTGTTCTGAAAATACAGTGGCAATTATTGATAAGCAGTAAAAAAAGTAATGACACGCCATGGGACTCGATACGCCGGAAACGTTTTCTCAGGAGAAGTATTTGGTATTTCCTCCATCCACCACGAACTCAGCAGTACATTACCACATAACACAGTTAAGGAAATTGCCGGTTGACAAATTGCAATGCGTGTACCAAAAGTTGACTCAGTTTCAGTCATCAGCCATAAACAGGTAAATGAGATACTTTCATCACCCTCTATGACAATCATTTGACACACATTATATTTGTTGTCCAATATGTTGGATGGATGTTAATATACTGCCATTGCACAGTTATCATTAGTTGAACATGGTGGAACTTGTAACTTTGGATTAACTCCATATTTTACCCTGACTTTCAACTGAGAAACCCTTCTAAAAATGTGTATTTTATTACAGATATAGATATAAAGATTTAATGTATGTGTTACGTATCGACACCAGGGTCATGAAAGTTATTTAAGTTAAAAAAAACAAAAAACATTTGTGAGCTTTTATAGGTCTTCAGGAGCACCATGGGTTATACCACCCCACTGGGGAAGAACAGAGAGATCCGGACACAGCACATCAGCACACTGATGGGGCTAGATGACAGTCACTCTGACACCGAGGGAGGCTCTTAGTCACAACCACGTCAGTGCCCTGGTACAAAGTGAGAGGGGAAAGAAAGGAGAGCGGAAAAGGTGACACAGGAAGGGCTGTGACAGAGGGAGGGAGAAAGGTGAAGAAGGAGGGAGTGCTGTTTGTATAAGCAGCGTGCGCGCCGGCATTAACCTTCCCCATTAATGAACCGCTGGAGGGACTTCACATGGACAATGCTAAACACAGGAAGGAAGCAGAGAAGAAGAGGGTGAGGTGGAGGTGGAGAGTTGCGTGCCGAGGGACAGTGGGGGTGATTCTATCCGGCCTTGTCGCTTTTCCTACCCCCACTGCCGGTTCAATCAGTAACACACATTAGGAGTAAATTGAGTGGATATGTGATGCAGCTGCTTTTAGCCAGTCTGGGGCAGACAGAGCAATTACCACTGCTGAGCCCTGTTCAGCCGTGTGACGTGCACAGCAACACTATGACTTAAGATAGGCCAGTGGGTGGGTGTTTCTTTCCGTTATAGTTTTAAAAGAAGTGCTTTCTTTCTTTTAAAGTCTTAATATTCTCTATCATTAAAGAGTTGTTTTTTAAAACTGTGAAATAAAGGGTGTACTTTACAGAATAGCTACAGAATAATGTTATTCAAGAATATATAATATAGATACAAGCCATACATGACTAGAGAAAAGTTAGTCACCGTGAAGTTAACCAAATTGTTCATGTGACTCTGCAACCAAAACTGACATGTTACTTATCCGTGGTCATGATGTAACTGCACACTGATGTCAGCTGTCAGTCACCAGACACCACTTATGTATCTTGAAGATTACATCTGATGTATCTGGTAGATAAACTAAGTATATTCGCATTTAGTTCTTCTTTGATGTCCAAAATGGCCAAAAGGTTAAACAGCCGTTTACGAAGTGAAGACACATAAGGTGTCATTGCCATTGGTGTTTTAAGGAGGCTGCAGAGATGGATGAAGAAAGGACATAAGATTGATAAACAGGCCAGCGGCGCCCTCATCTGGTTAGTTGTGGTTCATCAGAATTGCAGCCGCTTCATTGATAGTATGTACTGTATGCTACAAGTTTGTATGAGGAGCAGTGACAGACACTGTTATAATAATAATAATAATAATAATAATAATAATAGTATACTTTCATAAAGCTATCAAACTTTAGGCAATACCAAAACTAGGACAAGTTCGCCAGTTGTATCAGGAAAGGTTTAAATAAATATTCAGTTAATTTATTTTGGACATAAAAAACATTTGATAAATATTCAAAAATAATAATAGCATACTAACAAAAAATAAAAAGAAAAGAAAAGAAGTCCCCCAAAAATGAATTAGGCCTTTTTTTTTTTTTAAAAAGTAGGCCTAGTTAATGCCACAGGTATTTTACCTCTGATTAACTATTAGCTTACATGATTTGAAACAGCTTTAGCCTGGGTTTTAATTAAAGAAACCTTGACATCACCTTGACCTTATGCTAGCTACCCGGATAATGTTGCAGCTAACGTAAGCTAACTGTGGCTGTGGCTGAACACTATAGTATGAATACTATGGAGGTAGGTTAATTCAAATATGTCAATCGTCAAATACAGTTCATTTTTTTATTCATGACCTTTCTTCTCTGGCCTACGTAGGAAACTGATTGTACAGCCTATGTTGTACATCTAAAATAATAAGCACTAGCTTAGCCTTAACGTATTTAACGCTAAAGCGTTAGAGACAGATTTGTGAAAGCTAACAAGCTAGCTGTCATGACCGAAAGAACGAGGTACAAGCGGCCGAAATGGGTTTTCTCAGGAGGGTGGCTGGAGTCTCCCTTAGAGATAGGGTGAGAAGTTCAGCCATCCGTGAGGAACTCGGAGTAGAGCCGCTGCTCCTTTGCGTTGAAATGAGCCAGTTGAGGTGGTTCGGGCATCTAGTAAGGATGCCCCCTGGGCGCCTCCCTAGGGAGGTGTTCCAGGCACGTCCAGCTGGGAGGAGGCCTCGGGGAAGACCCAGGACTAGGTGGAGGGATTATATCTCCACACTGGCCTGGGAACGCCTCGGGATCCCCTAGCTAGAGCTGGTTAATGTGGCCCGGGAAAGGGAAGTTTGGGGTCCCCTGCTAAAGCTGCTGCCCCCGAGACCCGACCCCGGATAAGCGGGTGAAGATGAGATGAGATGAGACAGTAAGCTAGCTAACCACTTGGCTCATTTTAATAAACTGTTTGTCCATACGGCTCCATATTGTAACGTTATTGCATTTTAGATTGATGTTATCAGTTTTATCTGCATTTATTTCCATTTCATATTTGTCATCTTTCTCATGCCAGAAAATAGCAATATCAACATATACACTCTCGATACATATGTTGGAAGTTAAATGGGTATATGAATAAACAAACCCAACTACTCTGTTTTACACAAACCTGCACACTTCTTCCACTAGATGGCAGTGGTGTTTTTGCCTTTTGGGTTTAAATAGCAGGGAAACGTACAGTATGACAGACTGAGCGCCACACCTGCCCTGTGAAGATGCACTTACTCTATTTCACATCAGACACTGTCCGCCATGGGCTTCTTCAATTTCATGCTACTCCTCGGGTGCCTTGAAAGAAACCAATATTTCTCAAAGATGGGACACAGTAAGCTGCACCCTAATAAAGATCATACATTTGTGGGTGCTCCAGAGTCCCCACCATGCTGTATTCATTTGTATGGCTCAGCAGTGATGATGCAAACCATATGAGGAGCTGAATGGATCTGCAGAGACCCAGTGAAGAGTCAGGCCACCCACAGCCCTCGCTCGCTGCTCGCTTTTTGTCTTTCCTCCCCTCCTAGGTCAGGCAGCATTCCTTCGGGGCCCCGGGGATCTACGCTGAAGGCAACATCATTCACAAAGGCTCATGCTACCTTCAATCCCCCTTCCTAACGATCAAAAGGGAACATAAAAAACGGTGACAGACAGATGGCTAGACTCACATTACTTTGGCATTAGTGCATACCTCTCAGTGTCAGGGGGTGAGTGAGTGCAGCAGCGCAGATGTTCTGATCAAATATGATGATAATGCAGATTAACCTCTCATCACCTGAGTCTTTTTAAAGGCCGGATGGTGTCTGCTCGACAGATACTGTAAATATATCCACAGCGTTTCAGTGTTTTCAGTCTCGTTCGCTGTGGTTGTCTGCCTTTGATCATCGACTAAAAATGAGGGGACATGAATGTTCTTGATAATCTCCAACATAGTTGTGTTCATTGAACTTGATATATTGCTCAAGGGCAGACCACGTTCACCCCCACTCCTCCCCTTATCCCTCAGTATTACTCTAACCGCAGCTGTAGAGTGAAATATCAGCATTCATTGATAGACCCAGACAGTCAACAAAATGAGGTATGGCGTTGTTGGAGAGGCACATGTCTTCATCTATTCAAGGACTGTGGTTATGGATTATTTTTAGGCACCTGATATTCATTTAGCAAAATATATCCAGAACCCCTTTTTAGAATAATCTTAGTGGTTGGCAACCACTTTGATGCAGTGGTTCTTCCTTTACCCTGCATTTACCCTACATAGAAGTTCAATTTAAGGTCAGTGCTGGATCACGCCAGTGCTTCAAAAGACTATTGTTGGAACACAATAATAAGATAATAAATCAATTTCATTTCAAGTGGCCACTTGTCCCCCCCAAAATCACACAGACTACCTTATAGACCAACCAGACAAAACAGTATGATATTTGCAAGGAGAATGAATACCTCTGAGTTATGCCAAATCAAAGACAGAGATGAGACAATACAGAACAAAACATCCAGGATTCACTGGACACTTAGAGGTTATTATGCAAGAACGTGTTTTCCCAAATACCTGAACTGCTAATTCAATTAGTCCCTAAGTTTCATAATGAAGAAGGTAATCTAACACGCGCTCTAAATCTTCTCTAGGACGTAATTAGCCTGACGAGTGTAATATGGTGTGAAAATGTTTTGTGAGGTCATGTAAGTGCCCCGCGTCTGGCGCTGGAGGGCATGGATCATTTCCCGACTCTGGAAATTGAGTCAGAGTCAAACTGTGTACTGCCCTGGCTTATTACTGGCTGAGAGGATCGCCCATCCCAGCAGCATAATTCCATCTGGGCTAAATATTTATACAGAGGGGGAACGACATCACTTATACACAACACATTCATTCACATAAGGGAGAGCCACTTCCAGAGTTGAGTTAGAGTGATCTGCTCTGTTTGCCAGAGGAACATCACTTCTTCTTACTGATATTTGCAGAGACAAGCTGTCAGGGTTTTGCACTGACTAGAGTGACACAATGATCTTTTTCAATCCTGTTTTTGGTGTGATGCTCACTTTGTATCAGATTGGGAGAAATCCTGCCAGCGGTGAGTGGACTTTTTCTTTTTTCTTTTATTTTGTATTTTAAATTTTAAGTAGTGTGTCATGCATTTCAAATGACTGCATGACTCCTCTCGCAATTATCATAATGATGAGGTATTTTTTTTCCCCAGAATCATATTTATGTACTATTATGTACCTGAGCCTTTTGAAAAGATATTGCAGCAGATTAGTTATCTACTCTTTGTATGAATAGATATGAATAAATAGCATATACACAAATACCTGTGAAAACATCCTAACAGATAAGTCAGATAAGTGCTTTATATTTTAGGCATTATAAGCCTTTATAATAATTAGCCATTCATTTAATGGACATTGACAAGTCCATGTGACAATAATAATATTTTATATGTTTTTAAATATGCGTTTATATATGTGTTAGAGTAAATTAATTTGTTTTATCCTTGCTTTATATACTATATCTAGCTGGGATGTGCTGGCTGCAGCAGAGTCAAGACCAAAGGTGCGACATGGTGCTGATGAGAGGGGTGACCAGAGAGGAGTGCTGTGCCGGGGGACGCCTGGACACAGCGTGGTCCAACAGCAGCCTGCCCATGAATGAGGTCAGCCTGCTGGGCTTCCTGGGAATTGTCTCTTGTAAACCATGCAAAGGTAAACAAACAACCCTTTAAAATACTAATTACTTATATCTGCCAAATAGAAGGAATCGGTTACTCGTGTGTTGCTTTGTTTTATCACGGCGGGGCACGGCATTAGTCATCGCATGTAACCCAATACTTAACTGCTGTTCTAATCTGTTTTAAACCCACATTTAAATACTTGACAGTCACATTGTGAGTAAACATTATAAAAGTAACTGGGCTCTACTGCCAGTGGTAGTTTCATGGTAAGTACTCAGAGTTTTAATCACTGCTTAGATATCATTTGCAGAACACAGAAGGATTAACTTAAGTTTTAAACCCATCACAGGGAAAAAAATTGGCCGCTCCGCTACACTAAATAACTCTTGTCTCTCCGAGGAGAGTTAGTGAAAGTTAATTCAAACCACGCCGTTTGTGAATCAAGACGTTTACACAATGAAATCCCGGTGCCGATTTCTAACTAAATGCAGACGTGGAATCGAAGAGAAGTCTTCCACATAACTCCACCCAGCTGTCCTGAGAAGCTTCCTCTCCTGGAACCTCTGCATGGTTCATTCAGGTTCATTTGCAGATAAATGCTGTTTTTCATACGCAGCACTTGCACTATGTGATCATAGTCCAGAAATGTTTGGAGTTTCTCCATGCTGATAAGGTCCGGTAAGATAAGAAAAAAGATTTGGGGAACACACCCAACCACAGACTCAGGTTTTTCTGGTCTTGTCAAATGACTTAGAGAAACAGAGATGTGCATTGTATTTATATAAACATGAAATAAGCAGAGAGACCACAGTCAAACGTAGCCTACAGCTTTGTAAGAGACTCACATAAAGGTAAATAACTGTCGAACGGAAAATAAATGAAGTTGGTAGAATAACAACCTCTGTCCTCCTCCTTCCTCTCTTCCATTATGTTTTCATTGTTTTCCAAAGCTAGTTAAAAATAAGCCCCGTTTGCTTCCACGAGCAAAATAAGAAAAATACTTTCCTGCAGGCTGGAATACGTGCCTGCCAAATGCCCAGATGTCTGGGACTAATAATGCGCTTCAGTATCTTGATCATTTGGAATTCTGCGGGAGGAAAACATCATCATAAATGTCACATCAATGAACATTTAATGGTTTGTCAATTCGGATTAAGATGCGTACATTATCAAAGACTAGAGTTTGCTTTCAGATATTCCCGTATTGGGAGAGGCAGAGATGATAAAGACAAAATGTATGTGCAGCCAGAGACAGAAAGATGGAAATCAACCAAAAGTTAGACTAGGGGAGTCAGAGAGAGAAAAAAAAAGACAGCTCTGGAATAAAACAGGATATTGAAGTGCTAGTAGAGACAGGAAATAAGAAATACGTTCCTCATTGTTTACAGAATCCTCAGGACTCAGTGCTGATCAGGTATCATCTCCAAAGGTCCTGGGAAGAGACATGTGTGCATTGTTCAATGTTGACTCTACACTGCGTAGGATTTCAGCTTTGACATGATGGGGTGTCAGAGGAGCCTGGGGCTTCCTCATTTCTCAGCCTGTAACTTTCTCTGACAGCTTTTTGAACTCTGTCTACCTCAGAGCCCCTCCGTCCCTCTGCAGGAGCTTATCCCGGTCTGTGTGCAGCGGTACACATAGATCTGTTATGAAAACACGCCAGCCTCACATTCCAACAGGCGAGACACCCCTGTGTGTAACGGTCAATAAAGAGATGTGATTATTGTAAATATTGTGCAAGATGAAAATTGTGTTATGGTCTGGGAAATCCCCGGATCTCAAGCTTGGTTTGTATGAAAATGCCTGTGGATCACCTGATGTCTGCAGACTTGTTAATACAGTAACATTACACTGACACTGTGCAGTGCTCACACACACATGAAACCACTCGCTGTGTTTTTGTAGAGACTTGTGAGGGAGTCAAATGCAGTCCTGGGAAGGTTTGCAAAATGAAGATGGGAAGGCCTCAGTGTGTGTGCTCTCCAGACTGCTCTCACATTACCCGGAAGCACGCTGTGTGCGGCAGCGACGGGAAGTCATATAAGGATGAGTGCACTCTGCTGATGGCCCGCTGCATGGGACACCCGGACCTCGAGGTCATGTACCAAGGAGACTGCAAAAGTAAGCAACGAGTTATCGAGTTAACAGTCTTTCCATGAAGAACTGTTCTGCACAAACGCAAAATATCGCATTTTTTTATTCGCTCAAACTTCTTCCTCCATGTCTCGCACAGAGTCCTGCTCCAATGTGGTGTGTCCAGGTACGCACACCTGTGTGACCGACCAGACCAACAGTGCTCACTGTGTCATGTGCCGCACAACTCCTTGTCCGATCCCCATGCCAACTGAGATGCCAATCTGTGGCAATGACAACATCACTTATCCCAGCGCCTGCCACCTCCGCCGGGCCACCTGCTTCCTCGGCCGCTCCATAGGAGTCCGTCACTATGGCCACTGCAACAGTAAGGCTTTAAAAAACCATAACCTTCTCTTTTTTACCATTCTGTTAAAACGAAGACTCTACAGCCTTCATGCAATCACATGCTGACTATTTTTTTTATGTGCAGATCCACCTCGGAAACCTCAAATTTTCGAAGGCAGCGAGGAAAACGCGGTCTAGATGGACAACTCCTGACGCGGTCCTTTTTCCAAGAGACGAGTTGCTCGACAAACGTTTCCAAGTGTCGCACCACTAGCTTCCCATGATGACCTCTGTTTTTGACAATCACTCCCCCTCCCCTTTGTACACAGAATGACAATACATTTGGAAGACCTCTATTGGAAGACACACAATAGTGTAAGAGTTACAAAACCCTGTGAGCAATTTGTGGTAATCTTGTGTAAGTTTGGGAAATAGAGGCTGATGAACACGTGTCTCGAGACAGAAATATCTCATTGGCTCTTTGGGAGATGTGTGCATATTGTAAATAGAATACCACTACTTATTTATTGGAGAAGGTATCAAACTCTATTTATATTTTTATCCTAGTAACAAATCCATATATCATTGGGAAAGCTGATGCATAAAATGTATTTATTGTGTTTGGTTCATTGTGTATGTACAATAGCAGCCACTGGCATTGGCATTTTACAACTTTTTACAGTTTTCCTCCCCCACAAACAAAACATTTTTCCCACCACAAGCTGATGGAATATGTTTGGAAAGTTGATACCGCTTTATCGCCTGCCAATGTGGTTTTAATTCACCACAAACAAGAACAGGACAGCTACAGTTGTGGTGTATGTACGTACTTAAGCTTTTGTCTGGAGGTGAGGAAGTGGCTTAGCCTAAACAAACCTGTGTAGTGTCTCTGCCTCCCTACCCCCACACATGTTTACTCTGGATCCTGATCCAAACTCTCGGTCACCTGGTGATTACTAAAATTAACGGTTTGGTTGTGTTTGTTGGAGTCTCAGAAGACTGTTGGTACAACCCCAAACCCTCTATAATACCTCCTCTGTTGAGTGTTTGGCTTCGCTTTATAAATGCATTTTTCTAGGTCGTGCTCATGTTGTGCTAGTTCATTTTCTTGTTGTTTTGCTGCTTTGATTTGATTAGAATCTTTTAAAAAAAACTTACTGGGCAGACTAATGAAATCAGCATCGTCTGAAAAATTGAATTTGTCTAAGAATTAACTGCGATATTGAATATACCTGATTATACTGCCAGAGATGAGTCTGTTCACCTACTGGTAAACCTGCTCGATATCGATACAAATGTCCAATTTCTAATGGTTGAGTTATCCAATTACATTTTAAAACCCAAAATAAGATGTCTGAAATCATTTTTATTTTTCTTTCCTGTAAATAATGGTTTCATGTGTACCTACCTGTGTACCTACTGTGAAATTTGAATGACAAATGCATCAACATATTTTTGTATTTTTGTACTGCCATTTCAAAACAACATAAAGTTTGATATTTGTCACAATGTGTCCTTTCATCTTCTAACTTTTAAAGCAGGAACACACTTGATTCTCACTTTGCAACTTGCCTTTCCTATTAACATAATATCTCAAGTGTCCGAGTGGGCCAACATGCGCAATACCCAGACCTCCCCTAGGTGGACTTCATAAATCACTGATGTTATTAAATACACTGGTGCTTTTTTTTGATGTTTATCATGACAAAGGTCTATTCACCTTAACATATCGCCTGCATTGTACTATTACGTGAAATGACGTACACACAGTATTTTACAACTATCTGACATGCCTTTTACAACATTTGGAATTTTCCTAACAGTCTTAATCATAGCCAGTTTCATCCAAATGAGATCAAACTTTCATCCTAAAGGAAACTGGACAACTTTCCTCTCATGCTGAAGTTAAGGGTGGTGGGTCAGGCGCCGGCAGCCAGCCAGGCATTCAGTTTATGCGTGCAGTGGTTAGACCTCTCCTTTGCGTGCAGTGGCTTCTCCGACAGGCATCTCAAGGCCTCGTGTGCGAATCAAATCCAGGCCGTCAGCTTTTCGCCCCTGTCTCCTCAGGGATATCCCCCTGCTCTGGGTTAGGTGGGTGGGTGGGTGGGTCAGGGGAATGAAGGGAACTGAGGAATGAATGTTTCAGAGTGCTGAGGCCTGGGTACTGACTCACTTCCCTGTATAAAGTACCTCCCTTGTTTTTCTGTCTTTCTCTCTCCTTCCATGGACCATGCAGCAGCATCTGGTTCGACTTTAGGGAGATGTTTATATTCCTGTCCAAGTACCCTTTTATTACACTGAGAATGGAATTAGATGTTTTGTTAGTTCGAACAGGGCAAATAACAATGCCACCGAGGGGCTGTTTCTGTGCCCACACAAAAACACACAAAATTGTATTTTTCAGAAATTTATCATTAAAGTTTTATGCATATTGTGAGTAAATGATTGCTTGATCCAAGATCCACACAAAGATATTGCTCAGATTTAGTTATCTGGCATGCATATCACGACTACTGTCCAATCATGTCTCTCCTGCCAGTTCAGTTTGTCCTCTTTGGGATTGATACATGGAAACCTATTCTGGATCTAAACTTTAACTGCCTGATCTATGCCTCATTATGTAAGATGTACATGGAAAGTATTAAATTCAAACCAATTATCCCCATACCTCTATGAGTAGGAGCCATCTATAAATTCTTCGGTGACCCACACAATAAACTCACCAAACCTGTGTTTCTCGCCATTGTTTAAAAAGTGGCAAACCACACAGGAATTTGCAGTGAACACCCACTAAAATACAGCATTTGCCACACTTTGCGGTGCATGTGTTAAAATGTCTGTGGTCTTCCGGGAAAAATACTGAAAAATGAGTTGAGACAGCACTTTTGGTACGCATATCTGGACCATCGAACGTAGAATGAGAGTAGAACGGACATTCCCATTCACATAAACATAACAGCATGGCCAGAGCGGTGGCCAGAGCAGTGACTGTCTAACTCACTCTAATTTTGTAATTAATGCACAGTGATGAGCACTATTTTCTACAGTTCAATGTCCATCTTACTCTCATTCTAGTTCTATGATCTGGACATACTGATGGATACAAGACAAATCCCATTTGCTGTTGTCATTATGACTGTGTTATACCTTCACCAGGAACAACCTGTATATCATTACCACACAGCCCACTGACTAATGCTGGATACGATGGGGTGGTAATGACATAACCACAGAGTAAACCTATGAGCCATTTCAGAGCTATCCTAATTACACTTAACATGAGACCTCAGGAATTCTCTGCCCACTTGACTCCATATTTAAGTCCATTTCTATGTTATGGTTTGTGGTCAATGAGGGGTCTGCTTCACGTCTACTGAGAAACACAGCTTTGTGTGTGTGTGTGTGTGTGTCTGTATATTTGAGTGTATGGGTGTGATTATGGGTGCATCTCACCTGTTATGAGATCAGTCACACACATTACATCACAACCTCTGGCTCAAGTGTTTATATCCCTTACAAACACATGCAGGCTATAATGTGACGCCCACACTGACATTTCAGGGGTGCGTAATCATCCTGCTCTGATACGTCAAGCTTTTTACTCAACGACATCCACATGGTATCATTTCCGCCAAGTTGCCGTACTACTTCCAGTAAGTTTACAGCCAACATGTAGATCTCAAATGATGTTGTGATGAGACCCGGCACTGCGGGGCGTTTCGGAGACCACCCACTCTCTGGAACGTGCCACGATTGTAAACAGCACAGTCCCACAGCTGAAACCAATAGATATCAGATCCATCACTCCATCACAATATATCTGCCTCAGACAATATTCCTTAGACTTGCTCTGTTACAAAGCAAGCCCTCTCAATGTTCCACATGTGCATGAAATTTTACTTTTGACAATCGATCATTACACTGACACAACAGCTTATACTCCACTCTTACAGTTTATGCTGCTGCAGATGACGCTATGGATTTCTCGGAAATGCTCTTCACCTTTCGTCATCTCTGACCTGGAAATATGTTTATATTTTATTGAGGCATATATAAATCAGCCAAGCTGGCATTATGGAGAAATGATGACAACAAAAAAAATAATTAAGAAATGTTAAAAAAATGTGCATCCTTTGTTATTAAAGGGATAATTTAAAATGTCTATTCATTTTTTTTTAACGTTTGCTATGCACACTGCTCTTAAAAAAGGTCCATAAGTTATGCACTTAATTTGCTCAGAGAAACTCTGCAACCAAGTATACTACCAACCTTTAAGCAACAACTTAAACTCCGGCAGGTTCACTGCAAATGAGCAGTGTTTGTCACTGATTTGCTCAGGATCTGATGACCAACAACAAAATCAGAAGTAAGGAAGTTGCTAACGCTAATTGTCCCCAATTATTCTTGGTGAATTGTCTCACTTCCTCGTCCTGACCTCTGGGACGACTTCTCCTCTGGCTCTGTGTGTGGTCTGGCCCATATGGACACAGGAGGAAACTGTACGGGGAATATCACAAAAGATACTGTAAGGCTTCAAAAATACAAGTTAAATGTAAATAAATTATATAATATACTGTATATTTTTATATTTGATGAATTAACTTTGTTATTGTTTTCAACAAACATTTAAGTTCTGTGTGAGTCTGTTGCCTCCCCTGCCTTGGCACTGACAAGGTCATTGAATTAACTCTGGTTTGAGTTCATATTGACATATAAAGCTGCATACCTGAAAAAAATGTCCATAAAGTGTGATAATTGAGCTACACTTTGACTCAAATTAAGTCAAATCATGCAATTTGAGGCTTGGAAAATTACCAGTCCATGACCATAATTTCACATCAGTTTTCAAGTGGCTCTCACATAGCAACAAGACGCAAATACCTTATATTTTATAAGCCTTGGCCCAGACACCTGCTTCTTTGCTGTCAAGTGTTACGGTATGCCATGCAAACTCTTTTATAAGTGTTAATCAAGAAACAAACAAACTCAGCAAAGATTGTAAGTGGGAAAGTTGCCTAGGCATGGATTTAATTTCACCTTGTCCGCTTTTTATCACCAGCTTCTTTTAGTTGGACAGCTAGTTGAATAGCCACTAGCAGCTAACTCACTCATCTGTTAAGAGATTCTCTGTTGTTGAAGTAGGACAGTAGTGTACCACAAATGAACTCAGGAGGACCATATGGTATCTATTCCCCCAGACTACAGAGCTGCACACCCTCTGAACACACTGCTGGTCAGATTAGAGGAGTAACTGCATCCAATGCATTGTGTTAATAGCTCTAGTGTTGCTTGGTGTGGACTGTGGGGGCCACAAGACATGCACACACTCACACATTGTCTGTACTCTATACACACAAAATATTCTAATAACGCATTCCCGAAACCCACAGACAGACAGACAGAACACACACACACACACACAAACACACACACACACACACAGAAGAAGTGAAAACAGATCCTCACCCACACACACCCAGACACAGATCCACAGAATGCATGCCAAATAAAATATTCTACACAGTCATCTTCTCATACATTTTTGGCCTCATTCCACACTCATCCACCTGCCGGGGAATTTCATGTGGAAATGTAAATGGCGCAGTTATTTCTATCAGGAATTAGTCTTGTTTCGTGTGGAGGTTTGTGGTTGGATTGGCTGGTATGTACAGCTAACGCAATGTCTTTTCAACATGCTATCTTTTGTGTCTTGTCCTTGTAATTTTCTCTGACTGTACATTGCATTGCATCATTCTGTTTTGTCACTGGTTGTCAGACTGTAGTATTAAACACATATTAGGCCATTCATTTAAATATATATTATAACCAGTAAGTGTAAAAGTCCACTGCGTGTTAGTGTTTGAGCTATATGCTAATGTTTAGCAAATATAATGTTCACCATCTTAGCTAATCGCATTAGCATGCTAACATTTGCTAATTAACTATAATCACAGATTCTGCCTTTAAATATACAGTAACCTGTGGCATGTGGTTAGGACGTCAGATACACGATATGGCGTTCAAGTGGTTAAGTTGTGAGAAAACACCAAGAACCCTCCTTAACATTACCATAGAAGCAGGGTTGGAAATGGCCTGCCAAACATGGTAAAATATGAAAGAGTGCTAGGTTTTCTTCACTCACCAGCCAAAAACAACAATGGTAATCTATTGGCTGGTAGATTTTAGATAAAACAGCTCATTTCAAACCAAGTCTAGAAACCACAGAGGCTGTCCATAGACTGTAACTGTCTAAATAGTCTATGAGGCTGACAAATAAGCAAGCTAGTGAGTGGGTAATATAAAGCGGGAAATGAAAAAGCATAATGAAAGAGGGAAAAGATAAGGCCTTTGGCAATATCAACAGTTTCTGCAGACATAATGAAAGTATGGAGCAAAACTCAATGGGCCTGCGATTACAATATATTAACTTACCAAACACATCTATCACTGCCCTAGCCTTTTCTGAAAATGTCAGCAAAAAGCAAAAAGAACCCCACTTTCGAGCTTGTGGATACCACAAGTGGGGTTAAAAGATGTTAAGCACTACGAATCTTCACAATCATCTTGTGACAAGTAAATGCAAATAGACAATAAAAGAGTGTGTTGATCTGAGTGCACTGTACATGATTAGGAGAGATAGGACTGCAGAGAACATCTGCAGTGAGTGATGTGACCACAAACACTCCACTACAACAAAGACACTTGAACCAGTTGCTATGTACGCATATGTTCCTCTAGCAACATCTATATTTTGTTAGCTGCCCAGTGATGTAATCCCAAACATTTATGTGCCGATGTAGTATCACAGGATTTTGTTCTGGAACACAAGCAGAGCAGAAAAACACTGGGGGACACCAGCTGCGATTCAAATGTGTATATACATGTTGGGGACATGTTACGTTTATTTTCTTAAAGACCGCTTTGTGCATCACTAATGTTGACCTTTACACCCTTTTAGCTGTTTCACCGAAGATCTTACAGTGTGTGTGTGTGTGTGTGTGTGTGTGTGTGTGTGTGTGTGTGTGTGTGTGTGTGTCTCTCTCTCTGATGCACAGCTCTTGTGGCACATGGCCTCAGAGTTGGTCTGGAGGGAGAGAAAGTCTTCGATGGCTGGGGACTAAAAACAAGTGACGCATGACTAAGAGGCCCAGGAAGTTCCAGCAGGCGGCTGTTATTGCTGAGTGTGTGGCCGTGTGTGACTATGTGTGTGTTGATGTGCATACGGGAGTGGGATTCGGAGGCCCAGAGGAACTGTGTGGGGCAATCCCGGCTGGAGTGTCTGGAAAAACTCTGGAGTGACAAAAGCAGCAGTGTCCCTTGCAGCGTATCTGTCTGCTGCCTTGGCTGCAACGCTTTATCGCCTCTTTGAGTGTAATAGAAATGAAACCGTACAAACTAGGCTGAGAAAACAACAAAAAACTGTACGTGGATGTATGTGTGGATTTGCACATGTGCAGTCTAAAAGCTACTTAATTACAGGAAGAAATACAATTAGTGACTTCCACCCCTTGCAGGGTTTTGCGGCATGTGTCTCAACCCACACCACAGCAAGAAAACCTTGAATATGCAGTATGTATACTTCCTCAAAAGCAGTGCAGTTCACTTGTACAACAATGTAACATATTCAAAACCCAGATTAGTATCTAAGACTACATGATGTGGAAGGTCACGCTGTCTGGCAGAGCTGTTTTCTGCTGCTCACATGATCCGTCTCTGACCCGAAGTCACTCACTTCCCACACTGCATTGCTACAATGAGCATTCGACTGGGATGGTGGTGACGCACTGGGCGCAGAAACAATAGCTTACCTCAGCCAGGCAGACATAGCAAACCTCAATGCTATCAGACCCTCTCTAATCTCAGCCCATGGGACAGTCACATCTTTCCTGCTCCCACATGGGCAGATCAGACATAACGCCGGCCTAGAGAGGACATTAGGACCTAACTAGGTTACATTGTGAGCTTTGCTGTGGGGAAACATCCAGTCTCTGAGTTATGAATGCCACGTAGGGAAATTAAACCATTCGGTTACTGAAATTTTATTTTACTCACAATTTTTCACTGATATTCCATTAGAATATGTGATAGAAAAGGTTTTTCTGCATAATAATAGGAACTGGTTGCATATGGGGCTATGCTCTCCTCAAGAGCATAAAACTTGACATTACTAAATCAAAATCAGGCCACACGATGTGAGAGATGTGATTGGCTGATGGGCAGTTGGATGGGAACTCCTACTCACTCTCAACATGTGTTGCCAAGCACCAGAGATACTCCAGAGTTGTGTGACATGTTTATAGCCATCAATCTGCAGTGCTGGTAATCGCATTGAGGATACCTGTGAAAAAAAATATTGAGGAATTTTTAATTTACAACTTTGAAAATAAAAACAGACCTGAAAACGAAATAAAATCAATAATTTCCCCCTCCAGTTCTTATGCAACTGAGTGATCTCTGAGGCCTTGACTGCTATCTCAGGGCCGCCAGATAGCCGCCAACAAGAACTTGGCTGTGTTCACATAAAATGAGAGAATGTCTTTCCCATGTGAGGGGCTATTTATTTACTATTTTATGTCTCAGATTTGACACTTGATAAAATGGTTCCAGCAACTACTGTCAAATTATCAAGGACAACACACAAATCCACCTTTGACGAGGTGCATTGCTCAAAAACAGATGCTACTTTTAAACACTTCAAGTATGTCTCAAGAAGTGGTTGACTGGAATCCAATGGAAAAAGTCAAATGTGTCAAAATAAATCCTGTGCAGTGCCATATTGCAAAAACACATCTCTGGTTTATATGTGTACAGGGAGAGCAGGGGGGTGGGGTGGGGTGGGGGGGCTTTGAACCTGCAGGGAAAAGACACGAGTTCAGTGGAGACACAGTGTGGCGATACATGATACAGATTTATTAGGGGGGACTTTGCATTGGTACGTGAGTATTAATTAAAGACACTTTACCATGTTTTTTTTAAATATAACATATAGCCTAATAATCTCATAGATTTCATAGGAAACTTACCAAGGCTGTATTATATCCTCAGTCTGCGGCTACAATGTGGAATACAGTAACACCTTTCAACAATTGATACACAAAGGCACCACCGTGTGGCAACATTCTGTAACACACATTTTTGTTAGTATCTGTCAAATGTATATATAATGTAGCATTAATAATTAAACTCTTCACGGTGGAATTCTTTTTTTAATTAATTTTGTTTACACCTATTTTAAAATAATTAGTTAATTGAATTTAGTTAATTAATTTTACATTAATCCTAATCTGTAATTCTATAATAACTAATGTTAAATCAATCCAGTAATGCTACACATTTTTATTTAGTAATTGAATACATTTTTATATTGTTTTGTAGTTTTTTTAACTCTTCATTTCATCATGTTTTCACCATACAATTATTTACACACACACACACACACACACACACACACACACACACACACACACACACACACACACACACACACACACACACACACACACACACAAACACACACACATACACACACACACACACACACACACACACCAAAATAGACAAGAATATGTACGCCTTTACAAATTCCAAATGTTTTCATTGCTTTACTGTTTTTAAGACCATGTAATGTTTGAAAATAATGTCCAAATATATTTCAACGGGTTGTAATTGTGTTTTATTTTAGACCATTTGCATTTTTGAATGAAGAATTTTACAAATAAAATATTTAGGTTCAAAATATTCCTTTTTTTTAATTTATTCTTTTACAATCGAAGTCATTCTTGTGACAAAATAACACAATATCTCTTTTTCCTAAAAATATTGTTTTTGTTGCACATTTACAGGGTCGTCGTATTTTCTCGGAGGTTATGGGGTTTGACCCTCTCGGTGCTCCGTAGTCCTTCATCTACTCTACCTGCTTAGTGGTTAAAGATGGCTGAAGCTCCTCCATGGCCCAGCCGGTTCTTCTGTCACAGATGCTCCGCAGAGATTAGCCCTCGGCTTCCCGTGAGTACTGTGGATACAAAGAACAGATAGAGACAGTTGTACAAATAGAAAATACAGTGGTGTTGTTGTTACTTGAGTATAAATCGTTGTAGCAGCGGGGGCAGCAGTTAGCATGCTAACAGTGTTAGCTGCCTGTTCCCGTTTATCTTTCTTACCCAGAGTTAGCTATCTTGTTATCCCTGTAGTGGATCCATCAGCACACAGACACGAACTGCGTGATAAGTATACCACTGCTACTTTGTCATGAGATGTTTTTAACAACTGTTGGCTGGATCATTTGTTCATTTCTGTGCGTTTTTACGGGGTTTGTTAGCCTTAAACTGTTAACGTTGGCTGACGTCATTCACCACCAACAACGGTTAACTGCAATACGGATGACGTCAGATACGATGCTATATACATTTTTACATATATATATTTTTTTCTTAACAAGCCCACAATATTATTTGCAAAGTTTTACATTCATACATGTAAATGTCCAACAAAAAGCCAGTGAAACTGTAAAATTATAATTATTTAATTTATTTATTTTAAATTCCTTTCTGTATAATTTTTTATATACTCAAATTAAGTGATGTTTTTTTTTTTTTTACTCATTTGCAACGAGTACCAAGTTGAAATAAAATGTTTTAAACAAACAAAATAATATGGATGACGTCTAGCCGTAAAGTTAATTATCGACTAGAGGTATTTCCATATTGGTGAAACTCTGTTAAAACTTGTCAGACATTGTGCACTAACGTAGATTATTAATCGCTTATGTGAATGATTCAGCAGCAACAATGCCACTGTATCCTTTTCTAGTTTTGCCATTCACTAAAACACACAGGTGGCATGCCTGCCTGTCACAGGCTAGAATGATCTGTCATAGAGCTAGAGCTTCACAATGTACATGATCAGCCACAGGTTTCTGTAGGTTGCTGGTAATGGCGTATGTTACATGCACACCTGTGCCATTGCTGTTTTATTATTGTTTATAATAACCTGTACCTTAGTTCAATTACATTTTGCCACATAAAACATGGAAAATACAGCCGATTCACACATTGTTTCTCTCTGTGTCACGGTTTAAAAGCAACACAAGGACTAAAACATCCGTATATTCACACGCACTGTGTAAAAATGGTGTACAGAAACACTGCATGTGTGTGTGTGTGTTTTGAACATCAGGTTGCTGTAAGGTGTTCAGTAGTCTGATAGTCTGGAGGTAGAAAACTGTAGCTCATTCAGGTGGTGTTGGGCTTTATTTATTTATTTACCTTTATTTTATTCGGGTAGAGGACCCTGAGAGCAATGCTCTCTTTTTCAGGAACGCACTGATCGCATTCACACAGTTACACATTCACACCTGGAACCACTGCTGTAGTATCCACTGCCTGAAGTCAACACATCTATCGGTGGATGTCCGGAATGGAGAAGAAAGAGACCCAGATGGTCTCCTCAGTTGCCCTTGGTGTTTGCTGAATGGGCTAGCATATCATATCCTAGTTCTCTTATCAAATAGTGACGCAGCTTTAAACAGTTTCCTAATCGTCGGTGCTGAGGATAGGGTACTCAGATTACTCAGATTATTGTTATTCCAGGAAAGGATTATCAGCAATATTTTCTGGAAGAAATTTTGTGTTTTGTTCGCTACAACGTATGTGACAATTTTGTTAGACCTCCAAACACTAAACATTGCTTTTCGAGATTAGAGCTACCTTTAGTCATATGAGAAGGAATACCAGTCTGTCTTCATATCCCATTGTCCAGCTGTACCATCAGTAGTCGTGTTTGACATCTCAATTGTAGTTTACACTTGCCACACACTGACACACTAGAAAGAGGAGACATTTCTAAGTCACTGGTTTAAATAAGAAGTGATGCAACTGTTTGTAATAGATATTTACATTTGTTACTAAGACTCTAATGTGCAGATCTTTACTATCTTTGTTTATTTACAGGAGTACACATGTCCAAGATGTGATTCAGGGTTTATTGAGGAACTGCTGGAGGAAAGAAGGTGTGTATAAATTGTATACTATATTAAATACCGTTTACCTAATCAAAGCAGCATTTTTATGGCTGTAACTATTAAGGGTCTTTTACACCACCGCAGAGTAACTTGCTGCCTCCTGTCATTTCAGTGAGGCAGAGGAGAAGCTTCTTTTGATCACACAGTTAGTGGTATGAAGCAGTTGCCGCCCACGCTAACGTGCGCAGATTTTTCTCTGTTGCCCAGAGTTCACCATGCTGAACTTCTGGCAGTCATCGCCCAGTTGCAGGAGCTGCTTTTAAAAACACTTTGCATCCTTGGGAAACACTCTGGAAGGTAGGCGGCTGTCAGGGCGGTTGCCGCACACATTTGTTAAAGCAGCTCTGTAGCGTTATCAGGAGACCGCCACCATTTATTACTGACAACAAAATAACTCAGTCTTTTTAAAGGAAATTATTTTGTTTTCTTTAAATTGTGTCTTATCTTTATACTTTTGGCCACCATCCCTAACAGTTATGTTACTCACTGACATTCACTGGAGTTAAATTCCTTGAGTCCAGACCTACAATAGCTGACATTTAGTATAAAAGCATCCTGCAAAAATTTGCTTAAAAGGGCAAAAAACGCGAGCTTTGCCTCTGTTCTTTCTGCTACAAAGTCAGACGTGATGCCGTCTTTGTCTCCATACATGATTCTGTGCTTCCTTGGTCAGTTTAATGTTGTATTACTGTCCCTTTTATCATGATTTTCAAGGTGTTGCAATTCAAACTGGGATCACAACAGCTACATTTCATGTGAAATCAGAAGGGGAAGATATACGGCATATAAAAACTTGATCTCATGATTGGGAATGATGGAATCTATTGATGCATGGTGGTTAAAATGGAAATTTTCGAGTCGAGACATGACTTTGTCAACTACTTGTCCCCTCTTTAGTGCTGACAATGGCTCAATGTCTACCATCTCCAGCGGCCCCCCGAACCAGCAACCATTTGAGGTTTCTAACCCATTCTTTTTTCTCACCCCACCACACAACCTTTTTTCTCTCCTACGACATTGTTGCATCATTGTGTCAGAATCTCCTGAAATAGTTTCCATTGGTATTTTTTGCTGATCTAGCACTGCACATGATGGAAGTCACCTCAGGGTTGACACTTCTGCTTTTATAACAGGGCATAGTCTTGCGCTGTATGGTAATATAATATTGAACGTTTGGGCTGTTTTAACTTCTAACAGTCTTAGCCTTATATTTCAATTATTATAGTGCTGTCAGATAACCTCTTACATTCAAATATGTGGGCTCCGATGATGCTGTACCTCATTAAGCAGGGTGATTTGTTATGCCAGCATGCATTTTCCTTCACCCGGCAGCCAACAAAACTCTTTCTCCTGTTTTTCTCCCAGAGTGCCGACCAGCACTTGTTTACATTCCCTTCGGGCTACGGTCAGTTTTCTCTGGGTGTCTTTGACGACCGCTTCGACTTCGGGGCTGGACTGGGAACAGAGGACAACAGGGATGCTGAAAACAGGCGAGAAAGGGAAACGGCATCCCGGCAACGCTATGGTGCCAGGCAACCGAGGAGTCGTCATGGTTCAAGGCGACAAGCAGGGAGGCACGAGGGAGTTCCCACTTTAGAGGGGTGAGGAGTACAGATGAGTGGGACTTAAGTCATTCCTTAATAGCGTAACACTTTTTTCACTTTTGCTCATTTCTCCCTCACTACATCTTCATCATCCCTTTATCCTCTCTTTTGTAGAATAATTCAGCAACTAGTGAATGGAATAATTGCACCCACTGCGATGCCAAATATCGGTGTTGGTCCCTGGTAAGTGTCTGGAACAGAGCCATATTGAACCGGAAAACAAATTCTCAACAAAATGGAGTCTAGGTGTATCCTAACTGTTCTAATGTTTAAATATTTTCTTAAAGGGGTGTTCTTCACTCAAGTCCTATGGATTATGCCTGGGGTGCTAATGGACTAGATGCAATTATAACTCAGGTACTGTGCCGAAACCTTTACGTGTTTTAAAGTGCTTTCTGTTCTTGTTCACACAGTAGGTTTTTAATCTTTTGAATAAAACAGTTTTAGAAGTACATGCCGTCATTTGCATACAAATGTGCATTTGATTAAATCAAATTTCTGTCTTTTATCTTTTGTCTTTAGTTATTAAACCAGTTTGAGAACACGGGACCTCCGCCTGCTGATAGGGATAAAATTAAAACTCTTCCTACAGTACAGGTTACAGAAGAACATGTTGGTAAGTGAACTCCTAACAAAGTGGAATAGTTTTTTTATGATTTCTTTTTTCTTATGATATCTTTGATATACTGTATTATGTGCACATGAGAATGTTTATAATGGTTATTCTAAAGGGACACATCACTTTTCCAACCCTGCTATTATAGTTTTTCATTTTTTTAAATTAATTTTCAGAAATTTTGAAGAAAAAAAAAATCACTTGAATGTTGTAAGGCAAAATGCTCCTGTATGTAATATAATTTCAGGCTGTAAAACAACAAAAAATTGACTATTTCAGAGGGGTATCATGACTTTCTAAATTTGACTTGATATATTGGCTATTTTCTCGCATGAAATATTGCAGAAACACATTTTAATTTACTATTTAGCTTTACTTTGAAAACATTTGTGACCAGACCGCCCTTATTTTTCACGAAGCAAGCACCACTGTCGATGGGATTAGTTGTAGGTCACGTTTCATTGCTGTGATTGGCTGTAGGTCTATCCATTTGTGGCAACATTGATAACGCCCCTTGGAGACTGAATATTAACTGAGAGGACCAAGACCAGTACACATTTGCAATAATTTGTAAACCTATAATCCAAACCCACTTGACAGGTTATATAGTCATGGTTATCATATTTACTTCTCTTTTTTTATTTTCATTTTTAACACGTCCTGTCTTTCAGCTTCAGGGCTGGAATGTCCAGTATGTAAAGAAGATTACAGCGTTGGAGAAAATGTGAGGCAGCTCCCATGCAATCACATGTTCCACAACGATTGCATAGTCCCCTGGCTGGAACAGGTATTAAACATCAGCTATCTAATGCCCCACACACTTATATTCACTATTTGCTATCTGAAACTATGAAATTTGGAAGCATCAGTAGTGAAAATTCTTCCTTTTCTCACTTTTTCTCTCCAGCATGACACTTGTCCAGTATGCAGGAAAAGCTTGAGTGGACAGAACACAGCAATGAACCCTCCAGAACTATCAGGGATGAACTTTACCTCCTCCTCTTCCTCCTCCTCATCCTCTTCATCGTCCTCTACCCCTCAGTCCTCAAGTTCGACCAGCAATGAGAACTCCACTGATAACTCATAGAGAACCATTGTCCTTATTACCCTATGAGCCGTTTATAGCTCCTAGGCTGCTGTACTTCAGAGCGGTGACCTCCAGTCTCTCCCTGCTGTGGAGTAGAGACCTGAGTGCATCTCACCAGAAGCACTCAAGCCTGATTCAGGGGTAAGTGATACACGAGGTCCATGCATTTCTGCCCGTCCCGTTGCTCCCACCTTCATCAGGGATCTGAACAAAGGAAGGGCGGAGGCCGGGGGTACAGCTTCTGTCAGGGAGGATGTGGAGACGCATGGGAACTTCAAGAGGCTCCGTCTGCCTGAATCACCTCATGCAGGAAGAGAAAACAAAGGAATCCAAAGGTAGATGACTTGGGACAAGAAGACAGTCGCTGTTCTTTTTCTTTTCTTTTTTAATCTGAAGGCTTGTATGATTTATAATGACCCACTTTTGCCAGTGAAGCAAACATAAATGTACAGTTATTCCCTTTATAGGTAAAATTCATATCTCGCAGATAAAATGACCCAAAGTAGTACTTTAGTACACTGTCAAAGTGTGCACTTAAGTTTATTCATGGTTTAGAGCAGGGGTGTCAAACCGATCCAGTAAAGGGCCGTGTGGCTGCACGGTTTCCAACCAATCAAAAACAAAAGTTCTTGCTTGGTTGGAATGAAAACCTGCAGCCACACGGCCCTTTGCTGGATCAGTTTGACACCCATGGTTTAGAGTGATACTACATGTGATTCCTTTTGTTCTCAGAACAAAATTCCAATTTAAAAATGATTTTATCGTCCAGATCCACTTACAGATTGCCTGACACCACGACAGGTACCGTTGTTTGCACTTAAAATGATGTGCCACATTGCAGTAATTGTGTGCTGTTTGGATGATGTGGATAATCATTACTAAATTACACACATAAGGATCTTGTTATGTTATCTGCAAGCCTCGAACCCTTAGAAATATTTTAGTGCATTTAACTTAAAGGTTAATATTTTCTAAAGTTGCCAGTTAAACTATTGATTCGCAGTATGATCATGTCCAAAAAAAAGAACTGATATGAAAATAAAGCTTTTTGGGTGCGACTACTCAATTATGTAACGCATTGTGCGTGTGTGTGTATATATACACAGTATATTTTATATTCTCTGAAAGTCTTATTGTGAGTAGCAGTAGTCATAAAATTGATTTAAAGATGATCCGTGGTGAAATCAAACTGACAGTAACTAAGTACAAACGACGTCTGTTTGCTGCTCTAGTGTGGGGTTCTGGGGTTAGACACTAGATGGGGGTGCAGTAAAAGGAACAGGGCATTTTCCAATATGTAGTCATTGGTACATCAAAGAAGCTATCTTGGAACACAAAAACAGTCACCTGTTTGTCCCTTTACCAAGGCATGTGATGAGCTGTGCTGGCCTGTTCCCCAGTTTAAATGAGTTTAGACTAATATCCTCTCTCAGGCTCTACAAAAAAAACAAGCATCAACCAGGGAACAATAACATAATTTGCAAGCCCTGCTGGAAGTGACTTCAATACATAATATGGTTTTGAGGTCGAATAAGCCAATACATTCTGCTTCCTTTCATTGTTTAGCCTTATGGGTGTATTTCCTCCACATTGACCCTCTTCTCCTCTGGGGTTTAACTTGAAAGGCCTTTTATCTAAGGGGACTGCTATGAACAGAAAACATTGCTCTTCCTAGAAGACAAATGGATACACTTACCTGTACAACGTGAAGTAGCTGATTCATACCCACAGTTTATTGTAACATGTTTGCCCTTATAATCCTTGTATTTATATTTAGTTACTACAGAGTCAATGTCTGAAGCTACCATTTTACATTTAAAGCACAAAATATCTTGTGAAAAAGTGAAAATATTCAAATAGATTTTCAGTAGGTGGACAGCACCTTTCAGAAGCATGCACAGCACAACAAGCAGCACATCTGTATTTGCCAACTTTGTAATATACCTTCTCATATATTTACTCAGGCTTGTTGGAGTTGGGGTATATGCTTGGTGATCTTAAATTAATTCCACCCATTTTTAACAGGATTTAAGTGTGGCCATGAAGAACTTCCATGCTTTCTTTCAACTTGAAAACGGGTCTGGAATTTGTCTTCTTCCCTCTATAAGTTTCTATTTGACAATCACGCCTGCAGAAAGAATCCAAAAGTCACCGTGTTTAGTCTAATAGTGTATTTGAAGTGTCATTGTTCTGTTTGTGCCTTTGATCCATATCATTGTGATTGGTCACTGCAACACAACCCAGCATTTTGAAATGGCGTGCAAGACTTTTACTTCACTTGAGTAATTCCATTTTATGTTACTTTATACACTAGATATCATTAGAAATATTGTTCTTTTTACACCGTTATGCTTATTTGGTTACTTTAGTATCAAATTACTTTACAGATTCAGATCATTGATACAAAATATTATCAACAAATAAAATTTGATATATTGTTATAGCTTAAGATACACAGCAGTATATAAAGTAACTAAAAAAAACCACCTTTATCAGCTGCAACATGAGATATTTACATTAATCTCTCAGCAGTTATGATCCAATCATATGTTCTTCTGAAACAGGCAATTCTGCATGAGTACTTTTTGTGCTTTAAGTACATTTTGACAATTTGTACTTCTATAACAGGTGAATTAATATTTTCTAAAGCCCCTTGTAAAGAGTTGAGTGCAGATGAGAGAAATATGGAGTTGTTCTCTGCAGGGAGAGGACAGTGGTATCATACTTTAAGGTTTCCACCAAAAAAAGGGTGGTGGGGGGGGTAATGTGTGGTGTATCATAACTTCAATAACCTATTGTGCATATATGATTCAGATACGTTTTTAAGATTTACAAATGAAATCAGGGTTGCATGAAAAAAAAAACTACAGTATGTGCACCAGTTTGAATTATGTGCACAACATATTGAATTCATATTTATACATTTATGTGCAGAAATGAGAAAAACAGTGTAAACAAAACATCTGAGTGGGTTTGAATGTGCAAGATGATACTTAAGTAACATTATGAATGCAGATCGGTGTTTCTACTGTGTGGTCTTATTACTTTAACTTAAGTAAAAGCTGTAAGTACTTGCTCCACCACTGAACAGAGGAATGGGGTTATTAAATAAGGCCTTATTGTGATTCGTGTGACCACGCCCCTAAACACTACGTCATGCGTACGTGCTGACCAGGGCGTGTGCGTTCGGTGCAACTAGAGGACGACCGACTACATCGGCTTCAGTGAGTGAATCATCCAGCGCCTACATCTCGCTGGAAGTCCAGAAAAAAAGGGGATACGAAGTCTTACTTAAGACTGCTTTTATTCGACTAATTAATACATACTAAATCCTCCAACATGAAGCTACTGTGGGCGGTCAGTGCCCTGCTGTTGAGCTGTTGGCGAGCCAATGCGTCCACAGGTAAGAATTCTGTGTCAGCCATGTTGGTTGAAGATGTATAGACTTTGTACGAACAGTAAAAAAATGTTTTTCCTTTCTTTTCCTAGTTCGTTAACGTGACGGCTGTTGTGTTTTTTCGATGTTGAATATATTCCATAGCCACCATTACCATTACGATATTTAACGTTATCCAGCATTTCTAATAAACGGTCAAATATTAGCACGTTTAGCTAATTGACAGTCGCACAATCTGAGAATTTAACCGGTAATTTCGTCATAAAACAACATAACACAACGTTGAATGTGTGTATTCATGTCCGTCCTAGTTTTCCAGAAAGTGATATAACGTTAAATATTTGCTAAAATAATGTATAATCGGTCACATGAGCTCAGCTAACGCGATATTTAAAACGTACGGTGGTTCAGTGTTGCTGTTGACGGTAGGGTCCACTGAATTCGTGACGTTGCGTAACATTACAACGGGTTGCCATTAGTAATTAACGTTACCGGTCGTTTTCACTTTCACCCGAAGTGTAACGTTAATGGTATTAGCTATTTGGTCACGTTAAGTCTTTCCCCACAGCCTCAACCGGAGCCCCGTCTCATAACGTTAGAACTGACAGCTTCAGCCTCGGTGTAGTTGGGGGCTTGTTCCAACAGACGGCCGTCACTTGTCTGTGGTTCCTGTGAGGCTGTAGGCCCAATTATTCACGTGATGTTCATCATGCCTCATTAGACATTAGCATTTTGAGCCTTCTGTCTACACCAAAAAGTATTATTTCAATGTGTCACCATTTGGATAGTTTTTGGCTAAAGCTCCACATTTCACAACTGACAACAGTGTAATATTTCAGTCAATGTAGTTCTGTAAAATTAGAGTACAACTGAACAAATATTTCAATTCAATTGTATTTATAGTGCCACATCATAACAAAAGTAATCCCAGGACACTTTACAGAGTAGGCATAGACCCAACAATTCCCCCGTAGAGTACGGTGGCAACGAAAACCTTCCCTATAACAGGCAGGAACGTCGGACAGACCCAGCTCTGTGGAGGACGGACATCTGTCTTGACCGGTTGGGGAGGAAGAAAAGGAGAGAGAAAGACAAAGATAGACAAAAGACAGAGAGACTGACACACTTCCAGAGATGCAAGCAGCCAGCAAGTAACA
Organism: Echiichthys vipera; assembly: GCF_963691815.1. NCBI lineage: Eukaryota > Metazoa > Chordata > Actinopteri > Perciformes > Trachinidae > Echiichthys > Echiichthys vipera. Next base: position 9,352,596 of record NC_139828.1, read on the forward strand.
GTAACTATAATAATATCGCTTTATCCATTTACTGTAGCTTTGTTTTTAGTCGGCAAACGTAGGGTAATGCCTTCATAGTCAAACTACATGTTTCGACAACTCCAAATTATACAGTAAACGGTCCTTCATTTCCATTTTGAGCATATATCGCCACTTGAGCTGCTCAGTCACCCAGACATTCTTACCGCTTTCTCTCATCAAAGTTACTTTCATATACTAATTAGACATGTAAATGTCTATGTACTCAAATTAAATTTCACCGTCCACAGAGCTGGGTCTGTCCGACCTTCCTGCCTGTTATAGGGAAGGTTTTCGTTGCCAATATACTCTATGGAGGAATTGTTGGGTCCATGTAAATCATAAACAAGTCATAGAGTGGTCTATACTTACTCTGTAAAGTGTCCTGAGATAACTTTTGTTATGATTTGGCACTATATATAAAATAAAATTGAATCGTATGGAATTCTACTTGCACTTCATTGATGATCGCCAAAGAAACGTAATGCTAAATCAGAATCAGAAATACTTAAATGATTTCTGATTGGCTAGGCTGGATATGTTGGAAACTGTGTCAGACTGGACCTGGTCTTATATGGCCAATGACTGCGAACAGTGTCTGATTGGTGACACAGAGATGCTAATATTTGACATCAAACAATCTCCTCGTCATATGATTATTGACTCACACCAGACACGGAGTGTACCATAACCTTATTTTCTATGACTATAACCATGACCCGTAATGAGAAAGTAAATAACTGAAAGAGTTGAATGAGCAACTTTTCTAAATATGTAGATATTATCTTATGCAAATATTCTTCCAGGAAAATCGGATTTCATCCCATTTTCTTCTTTGATAAGATACAGATATTGCTTTGCTTCCTGTTATATGCAAACATATCAGCTATTTAAAAAAAAATGTATAGGCTAACACGTAAAGGGTTGGAAACCTAGCCATTTAAATGACCTATAAGTAGCCCTAACTTGATAAAAAGTTACATTCATACACAGCTCTTTGCTTGGTTACAGCGATCATAATCAATTATCTGTTGGCAGTGGACATGTTGTGTCAGCATTGCCACAACGGCTATTATGGAAAATAACAGACACTCATCTCTGTTAGCAATACAAATGATAGTGTCTTAGTTCATTATAAAGCTACCTTACAATTCATTTCCCTGTTAATATTCACCCCAATGTAATTCTAAATATTCTGTCTTTGCTATTGAGGCATAACACTGAAACAGTGACTCACAATCATCTAAGCACATTTTGAAATATCCAAACTAACTAATCAATTTCCTCCTGTTGTTTTGCCATCCCAAGGAAACTACGTGCACTGTCATATGTTGTAAAACTATGGGCTATGAAAATCCACTGTGCTTTTTATTTGGCCTGGTTAAAACCGGAGAGAGTTGCAGAGAGTTGGTACCAGCAACCAGGCTGTTGATTTTATGTGCATGTGAGTCAAATGCATACAAGGAGCCCCCATGAAAATATTCCCTGCTTTGGTAACAACAGAGAAATTACAAGGTTACAAGGCAGACAAGTAGGGCAGGCTATTTTGTGTGAAAAGGGCAGGAAGAGTCAATTTCTGTCACATTTTAAGTACTGGATTTCTAATCCCAGTAATTCAGCAAACGGTGGCGAATATGGACTCATTTTTTGTTATTGACCACCATTTTGAGATTCCAGCTACTAAACCTGCTCTCACTGAAATTATCTGTTTTATGATGAAAGCCTGCAGTCTAAGCAGTAGCACTGACGTTGGCAGGTTGTTGGTTTTTGGGCTGTGGGAGTTGACATCCTTGTTGTAGTTTTAACAAATGTGTGGTTCACCACAGCTTATTGATTACATAAGACAGAGTGGGCTACTTGATTAGTGCACTCCACATAGACAGAAAGACCTGAAAGATCAGGTTCCTTATCGTATTGTACTTGCTCTTCCTGTTCAGCGTGGGCTTTTCAATATACCTTGTTGCACAAGAATTGAAAGTGGCCTGAGGATAACGCGTTTGTGCATCCCCTTTGTCTTTTCAAAAGGCTAAGTAAATTCCTACTAGAGTTGTTAATTTTCAACCAGCTGGTTCAGTAAAAAATGGGACTCTCTATGAAGATTAAGCACGTATCCCTTTAGTTAGGGTTTGTTTGCTTCTCTCAAAATTTTTTGTGCTTAACAAATCTTATGTTATTTCTGAATTACATTCAATATTTAGGAAATAGTTTTCCTGTATGGTAAAATTATATTTCCAGGCTTTCTTTTCTACATTGTTCAGGCATTAAGCTTTTCGACCATATGCAAGTATCGACCCAACATATGGAGATGATTCTCATGTTAAAGAGCGCGGGGCTAAAGGCAGTAAATTTCTCCTTTCATGTGGTTTGCATTTATTCACAGTGAGGGCTAGGGTATAGACTATATTTAATTTTGAACTTTCATTCAGCATGCGCTCCAAAGGTGACCTCTGTGTAAGCCACTAAGCTAGAAAGGTTACATGATATGATAAGTGTAGAGACTGAGGCTCACAAGCCTGCCTATTGTGTTTTTTTTGTTTTGTCTTTAATGTCTCTTTGGGAAGGGTTCTGAAATTTTAACTTCACCAGCACAAAATTAAGTATATATTCAAGAGAATGTAGACAAAGTGTGCATGTATATAAAAAAAAAAAAAACAACTACTGTCTGATATTTCTTACTGGTGCCGGGTACACAGCCCTGGTTCTCTTCTGCCTCGTGTTAGTGTTGGAGTTTTATGGAGAGGAGTGGAACAAGCTTGCCGTGTTTTGGCCTGTAGTGTGAGAATGTTATTATTCCCTGGACCCACCTTAATGTATATCCCCCTCTGGCCCACCACTGAGGGTCAGGGGCCAAACAAGTATCCCCTCCTGTTATGAATGTGGAGAGCTGCGATATTTGGAAGGGAGCTAATATCCAAAGAAGTCAATCCATTAAGGAGTGATTTAGTATGACGCAGCATCACAGATGGTCTGTGGTTTCTGAGCAAGTGTAGCCATGAGTTTGTCAATTGCACAATGGCTTAACAAATGTGTTTTAATGTTATTCTCATGTGAATGCATTAGTGTACATGAGGGTCAACACAGTCAACCCCCAGTGAGTGGAAAATGCAAACACTTTCAGCCAACATTTGCTGCTCTGTGGGGATGGACTGTGTTGACTTCTATGTACATTGATGCCGTGTGCCTGCATAATGTTCTGGGCTTATGTGTTAGCCTAGTTTAGCACCCTAACCACTGTTGGGAGACACAAGCCATAGCAGAGAAAAGGCACCAGCCCAAAATGCTTGCATGTCTTAAGGCTTTCATGTGTGTTTGTTTGTTTTTTATTTTAATTTTAGATGTGAAATGTTGTCCATTTTTGTTTTTTATTTTTATTTCAGATGTGAAATGTTGTTCATATCAACCTCATTTGCTTTTCTCTTCATATTCTGTTTCATTCATTGCATATTGTTTTGATTTCATGTGCATGCTATTGGATGCTTTTAATGTTTTGGTTTCTTTTTTATTATTATTCTTTTGCCTTTAGGGATGTCTTGATCAAGCATTTTTGCCCTGAGGCCAAGCATTATTATTGAGTAATTGCTAAGAACGGAACAATCCCCCATATAGAGGACCTTTTGTAAATTTAAATTGACATAAAAGTCCATTGACAACAGCAGACATCATCATAAATCTACTTGTCCAAAAGAAAATTTGACTTGCCCTAATACAAATTGTTAAATTTGTTATCAAATGACTAGAAAAGTTGTCTACTCTCTTTGATATAAATTGGGAATATAGTAGCCTGCAGTCTAAGCAGTAGCACTGACAACGACAGGTTGTTGTTTTTTGGGGTGTGGGAGTTGACATCCTTGTTGTAGTTTTAACAAATGTGTCATGTCATCACCACAGCTTATTGATTAGATAAGACAAAGTGGGCTACTTGATTAGTGCACTCCACATAGACAGAAAGACTTGGAAATTGGGAATATAGTAGAAACAGCTCCAGCTGTAATGCAATACAAATCAACTGCAAAACAAATCTCAGCCACTAAAATGATAACATTGAGTAAATGCCCTTCAAAGACTATTTGAACAAAAAAAATAAACATTATACCCTTCACCCTTTTGTTTTTAAGATAATAAATCAGAAACCAGGTGTGTGGCTTGATGCTGGGCTCTCAGATCAGCTCGGTTCATGCCTCGTTGCCTCTTTATGTTGCACTTTCTTCTTGATTGGTCAGAGTACCAGGAATGATCAAAACATTTCCCAAAATAATTTGGTGAAAAGGCTGCTCTGAACTATTTTCTATGTGCTTACTTTCATGTTCTCATTTCATTTGTGTTTTATTAACTTTTTTCTTTTTCTTTCTTTTTCCTTTTTTCTTGTCTTCCTTCCATCACGGCATTTTATCACCAATCCATGAAATCACCTGGCTTGCTTTAAAAACCCACCATATTCAAAAATGTCTTGAAATCTCTGTTTGCTGGGCTGACTGTAAACGGTGCTCAGCTGGCTTTATTAAGTCTCCCCTGTCTCGGATGAAGCTAATCAGTGACAGCACAGTGCTGCATTGTGAGGTAATAGGGAACCCCATCCCTGAGGTGCAGTGGTGGTTTGTAGAGGGTGAAGAGCCCAACGAGACCTTCACCCAGCTCTTTGACGGTGCACGGGATGATCGTGTGCAAATAAATGCCACATATATAGCACATGCCACTAGCACCATTCACCTCACTAGCCTCACCCTCAACGACTCAGGCACGTACGAGTGCCGTGCTTCCAACGACCCCGACCGCAATGAACTGAAGAAGACGCCCAAAATCAAGTGGATCCGCTCGCAGGCAAACGTTATTGTGATCGAAAGTGAGTGGCAGAGGAAGCATGAGGGAGAGTCCAGTCAAAGTATCTTGGCTGTATTCTCCTCATTAGTGAAGTCCTGGACACTCAACTCCCATGCTTCCCGGTCCAATACCCTCTCCGTCCTGCTTCACCCAGTAAACAATCTCCTTCTCCTCTCCTCAAAAGCTCCAAAGTTGTCCTGTAGATGAATCCAAACCTGGTCATAAAGCGTGGCTGGGCTCCCTTACCCCGTATTACCTGACACATGTCATGTCCTCAATCTGATGCCTTTTTTCCCCTTGTTTCAAGGCTTAGGTGCCATTATGATATTTTCTTGCATATAATACTGGTCATAAGGTTGGAAATTTCCAAATGGCTCCTGCGGGAGAGTGATTGCAGATGAACAAAATGTGAATATATAAAAAAAAAAAAACAAGAAAAACAAAAAAAGGGGTGTCAGATTTCTTGACTAGTACGGCTTCTTGGTAGATTTTTTTCTAGCATTTTCCTTAATTGATACTAACATTGGCAATGCCCCCTTTGTTTATGCTTGTAGACCATTCCTGTGGCTAATAGCCTGCTGAACTGTAGGCACAGAAGATGGCAACTAATTATTAAAAATAGATTCTCAGCCATGGGGTATCTTCTGCCTTGTGGTCCAGTATTATTAATTTTTTGTCACTTTAATGAATTGGTCCATTTCTTCACCGAGTTGAAGCAAAAATACTTAATTATTACATTTATTATGTGGTTGGCAGCGACACTGCCAATAATATTTAATGTCCCTCTTGTTGCTTCTTCTGCATGTATTTAAGTATCTTTTCCCCGTGACCTTGTGGTAGACTACTATGTACTAGACTTCCAGTACATCTCCTATTCTCCCCTCCATTCTACTGTTGGTGAGACAGATCTTCCCATTTTGGGGAGCTCTTTGCACCTTTCTGTGCATTTTTTCAGAACTTGTACTTGTGTCACATTGTTTTCTTGGCTTAATTTGTTATAATGGTTATGTTTAGGCTTTCAAACGTGGTAAGTTTGGATAATGCAAAGTACTTAGTTGGTCATTCTTCTTTTGCTTTCGCCTTGACCACTTAACACTTTACAGTTGTCCTCTTAAAATGGTGAGAGTAAGAAGAATACACTTATTTTTTTGCTTGTCAGTGAGTGTGAGCATAGGGCATAGGGATGTCATGAACAGTGTACAATATGCCATTTTGTAACATCAAATAGTTAATTTCTGTTAAGGCAACTGTTGAGCCAAGTAAATTAAACCATATTTTACAAAATGGTGCACCCAGTTGTGACGATACATTTCAAGGCAATATCTTCAGGTCAGTAATGGTATGACCATAATAGAAGTATGAAGGTATTAAGTCATTCTACTCTACAAAGGCAAAGGTTTTTTTTAGGTCAGTTTTATATTTACTGCACATTTAAAATGCTATCTTCATGGGAATTACACATTTTTATAGCATGTTTGTGTGTCTGTGTATATAAATATGATATATAAATATTATAAATATATATTATATATTTTAATATATAAATAAAACATAACAGAACAGATGTCAGTTATAGACCTTTTCAAAGATGTAAACAAACATTCTTAATGTGCCCTAGTTTATTTCCTGTTGCAGTGAATGTGAATAACATAAACTGACGCTGTTGCCTAGCAATGGAGTTCTGTTGAAAAGGTCTATAAACCTGCAAAAATGTTGTTTGATGCCAATAAGCTGAAATTTTAAAACGATGGTAAATAATGTATTTTCCTTCTCTGTTTATCTTAAGCCCCAAACATCATTACTGAACCTTCTGAGGTCAGCAACCAAACCTCTGCAATCCTCAGTTGCAACTTGACAGAGTCCAGCCTTCCCATCAAGGGCTCCCACTGGCTGCACAATGGCAAACTCATTGAACGTTCCTCAACTGTTGATACCTCTCCACACACAACCCTCCAGTAAGTAGCAACATCCACGCATGTGTGCCATATGGGCAAATCTGCTCTGGCAAAATAAATGCGCTCATCCTCTAACAGTAATATAAATGTCCCTTGTCTTGAATCTGGTTGTGTTTATATGCTGTTTCACACTTGCTTGTAAAGCAGAATAAAATATATTTTTTCCCATAGAGGGCTGTTATTATTTTGGTCAGCCATGCAATTCCCTGATGAGCAGTACTGAATGAATTTGTATTTATTTGTTTATTTTTAAAAATAGGACAGAACATATTTATGCACATTTATATGTAAATATGTGTGGGATCGTAGGCAGGTGGCTAGTTTGCATCCCTTGTCCCACCGGCAGGTAGAAAGAGAATGAATAACCATACAGAAAAATGGCATGCCCAGCTGACTTAAATACTTTGTCCGATGGATGATTTGGAAGACATTTAGCCATTTCTCAGCTTAAAGTGATGTTAGCCTTGTATGTCATGCTCTACTCTGATTCTTATGCTTGTGCTGTCCTATTGTGGCTGTTATTACAGTCAATATCCATCTTTGACCTCTAATGTTCTCTCCCTCACGCTTTGCCTTTTGCATGTTTGTCCTCCCTCCCCCATTCACTATTCTCGCTTCTTCCCTGCCTGCCTCCATTAGCAGCAAAGCTAGCGGCGCCATTCAGGCATTCGCTGTTCTTGATTAGCAGAGAGATGGACCGTGCAGTCGTGCAGCTTTGCTGGTAGTCTTGGCAGCAGGGATAAGCGCCCCTAGCAGTGTGCTCACTTGCCCTGACCTTAATTCCCCATTAGAGAGAGCAGGCAGAACTGTACGGCACAGCAGCACCAAACAAAAGTGGGATTGTGATCACCAGGGGACATTTGAAATATTTGTTGCATGGACAAGCAGCTTTATTTTAACCCCTGGCTTTTGAGCACATACATGGTTCTACTGTGAATTATCAACTCAACTAAGTGGAAAACTACTCACTGTCATGTATGTGGCTTCAATAGAATTGGTTAGGCGTCACTTTCATTCTCTTTATTCTTTTGCTTTTTATAGTTTGGACAAGATCACCCATAGTTCTGGTGGGAAGTATGAGTGTGTGTTCCAGACTGATCCAGAGGTGAAGCAGACAATTGAAGTCAAAAGTAAGTTAATTAATGAATATCACAGATCAAAGTTGCATTCATTGGTCATTTCATGTCCATCTTTACTTTGGGGTTTAAACTAGCATGGTTTATGCTTTATAGTTACAGATTAGGTCGCCTTCATATAAAGTGTATGCTTAAGCTTCTGTTTCAAAGGCAGTAATTTTCCAGGAAGCACCATGAAATGTTCTGTGTTATTAGTAAAAGTAAGTATGGCGTTCAAGTTCATGCTGGTTGTCCTGGTAGTCCATGATGTGGCCCATTTGTTCTCAACATCAAGTATATATATAGTGCCCTATGTATTTACCGTGATGATGTGTCCTTTATTGTATGCTTGTATACCATGGTGAAAAATTGAAGGAAACTCCTTTTTCTCTTTGCGTCTAATGTGCAATTCACCATTAAGGAAAATGATTTTGTGCTAAACACAGCCATCACAACAATCACAAGGGTGACAGTTTAATAAAAAATTTAAATTATCATCATCATATGAATGTTTAACGAAGGGCGCTCTGGAAACATTGTAATCGTTTCTGGGTTTTGAATTTTTATGTAATGGTGCCTTTTACTCCAGCATAAATAATTAAAGGGAGATCATTTATACAATTCACAAACTTTTGTATTCTAACTTGAATATGTGTTCCTCTTCTTACCGTAGCACTTCCCCATGTTGCTGCATACAAGCACTCTGAGCATGGCAATGAGAAGGACAAAGGGGTGATGGTCTGTGTGAGCCATGGCTATCCACTGCCCACTGACTGGACGTGGTTCAAAGAAGAAGATGGCGCCCAAACGGTATGTGTGATAAAACGCCTTCTCATTCATTATTCATTCTCAAGCTTGTTATTTTGATTATCTTATAATTATTCATGATGTTTTTCATAAACAGTCCTAAACCAGAGGAAATGAAACAAAACATTTGTCACCTTTAAATATTGTGATAATTTATATGTTACAAATTATGTTTATCCCTTTCCTCAATTGTAAAATAAAATGAAATAATGTAGGAGGGTCACACCTGTCTGGCTTTTTGCATTTCTAACATGTTGCTTAATAATAACCCTCAGCCAATCATCAACGGCACCAGCGACAAATATGAAATCAAGAGCACCCCTAACAAGACCAGTCTGATCATTGATGACCTGAGCATTGAAAACGACATTGGAGACTACATCTGCTCTGGAACCAATGAACTTGGCACAACCACTGACAAGATCCACCTGCGTGTCCGCAGTCGCCTGGCTGCTCTCTGGCCCTTCCTTGGCATTGTGGCAGAGGTCATCATCCTGGTGACCATCATCTTCATCTATGAGAAGAGGAGAAAGCCTGATGAGATCACAGACGGTACGTGCTTCATGTTGCCTCCACCACTACATTTTACATCAACTCTTAGGTTGTGTTGTCAGACCGACATTAGCAGTGCTTGATAAAACACAGCCTTTTCGTTTATTCCAGTGAGACCACTGTGTTGACACATGTTGAAAGCTTTCAGGCAAAAGTAAATGAGGAGAATAAGGGAGTCACTGGCAAATACGTTGGTTATCCGACATGGTACTACATTTGTACTCATAGTTACCAAAGTGCTATGGCGAAAGTCTCCATCTGGAAGTACATTTACATTTTGATTGTAGGTAAGGCCATTTCCATAACATGCACTTAACGTTTCTATCCTCTGTCATAATGTGTGGCTAAAAGAATGTTAAGAAGCCTCCATTCAACTTCGAACAGGACAAAAATGCATCACACTGTAGGCTTCGTTTACTGAACTGTAAGTTGAGAAGGTTTAGTGCCCTCCAGTGGCAAGTTGGAGACTATTAAGTCAAAGCATTGCTCCTAAAGGAGTACTTCACCCTCAAATTTACCATTTATATTAATTACTCACAGTGTTGCTTTAATTCATGAAGGAAATGTTTTTGTTCCATGCTTCCATAGTGAACGGAGAATCCAAAAAACAGGAAAGTCTTTAGGGGTCCATGTTTAAAAGCAAAACTATATCAAAACATCTTTCAATAAACTCTCACACAACTGGTGTAGTATAATCCAAGTCTCGTTTATCCAGTCATATGCTCAGTATTTACCAAATACATGCAGTGTTACTAAATCCTTACTATTTACACTACATCCCCCACTCGTCTGCTACTGTCTGAGAAGCTTGCACAGGTGTACTCGTCTGTGGGAGTTCAAACAAGTAGTGTGCTTGAGGCGCGGCCAGTGGGACAGTGGTTAGAGCAGTCGCCCCATGTAAAGAGGCTGAAGGTCCCCGAGGCAATGGCCTCAGGTTCGTCTTCACCTGCGGCCCTTTGCTGCATGTCTCTCTCACCACATTTCCTGTCAGTCTTATCTAATAAAGGCTTGGAAACTGCCAAAAAAAAACAAAAAAACAAGTAGTGTGCCTGCACAATCTACCGAGTATAAATAGCACGTATGTGTTTCGAAAATACTGAGCATGCGACTGAATAAACGAGAGTTCACGAGTTTGTAAATGGATGTTTTGATATAGTTGTTAAACAGGCGCTCTTATTAGTGCAATGCATCAAGACTTTCTCTGTTTTTGGATTCTCTGTTCACTGTGAAGTCAAAGTGGGCGACACTCTGTCAGTAATTGATATAGAAATGGTCATTTTTAGGATGGAGTTTTCTCTAAGGTGGGGGTGTATAGACTGTAGTTGCATGCGTTCAATATGAACTCCTATTTGTTCCTTTGGTTTTGTTATTTACGTTTTTTAAAGTAAGGATCAGGAGCTGGCTTCCGCCTTTTTGTTTAAACAATCTGTGATAGCAATTATTATTTTATTATTTACATTTTTACTTCTCTGTTCGCTGCTGATTTTGCATTTTGGTAAGTGGACAAAACTGCATGTCAGACTGAAGTGGTTGAGCTGAGGTGACCGCGTGGAAAAAGCTATGCGAGTCTGAATGAACTGCTTTCATAGTCACCACTTCTAAGAGGAATGTGCTCAAAGATTTGGTCACTCTTTCACTGGCCCTGCAGCCGGAGCAAGATTAACAATATTGTCTTTTAACTTTCTATTGGTCTTTTTTTTTCATTTTATTTTTTAAAATCATTTGTTTGAGCCAATGAAAGAGTCAAATGCGACACGTAAGCTAGTGTAGTGGTTTGACATGAACTTGAACAGGTTGAAAAGTGAGAGGTTTCAGCATTCTGTCTGCATGCCTTCTGCATCTTGTACTTTTATGCATGATGAATGATAGGCAACCCTCTTCTCAAGGTCAGTACATCATTTACATCGTCCCATTGACCATTTGGCCACACACATAGCCTTACTTTGAATATGTGCTCTTGCTCTGGTGTGAATGAAAACTGCCACTTTACATGTCAGGTTGTATTTTAGCTCTGCCAGTTTAAAAATGTTTAGCACAGCTACTGCAGTGTTCCTGTGGTGTCCTTTGCTTGTATTGCATGAGCCTCTGTGATGCTAAGGGGTGACTCTGGACAGTGTGCAGAAATGCTGATGAATGTTCAAATCTTATGCCAGATGTACTATAGAGTAATTCAGTAGTATCTTACTTAACATTCAGTGATGTTTCTTATTGCTAGATAAATCTTTTCTGAGGATATAGTTGTATCATTCATTGTCAGAAACAGGTGGGCATGCTTCAGTTCATGTGTAGTTGGATTTGATCATAACTTCATTGGCATCATGTTGCGGAGGATATTCTAACATTTGCTTCCATCATCACTGTGGGGGAGGGGGTGGCATGTGTTGCTCAGACCAGAAATAGACATGTAAACTATTGTCAACTGACTCTTGTTTTTGTTTGTCCTCCTCCATTGATTGCTGCTGTCCAGATGACGACTCAGGATCTGCTCCTCTGTAAGTGCACTTATCAGCTCAGTGTTAAGTTTATCACTAAAGAGTTTTTTATTTACAGGACTCATGTTTGCTTTATAATGTGTTTTCCAGGAAGAGCAATTCTACTACAAATCACAAAGACAAGAATGTGAGGCAAAGGAATTCCAATTAGAAGCTGAAAGAGGTGCGTGAAACTATTAAGTGCTTCTTGAAATTTAATTTACAGCTAACGGCTATTCTACATCTAAACAGTTATTATTCTACATCATTACAAACCATGTGAGAACGTTCACTCTGATTATTGGTCAGATGTGTAATGTGTAACAAGGTCCCGACAGTTGGTCTATGGCTGGGTATTTCTTCCAACCACACAATACGATGCATATCGCAATATACATTGGTTTTGAATAATGACCATATATTTTAACAGCTGTTTGTTGTTGTTCTGTACAATGCTGACCACACAACTTAAAACTCAGGCCTACAGAGCTTTTAAAATGTTTCTAATCTAAGCTTAAAGGTGCACTGCACCACAGATGGTGGTTCTTTTTTTAGAGCTACGGTATCAATACTGTACCATCTGAATCCATAAGCTTATCAGCGAGTAGTATGTCGAGATATATTGCTGTAGCGATATTTTGAGCCCAGTCCTGCTACAGTCAAGCTAGCCGTCTCTTGCATCTCCATCCAAACGAGCTAATTTCAATAAAAATTTCCAGACAGTGCTTTACAAACAACATTACTATGTCTGATCCGCGCTACTTGTCCACGCTTCGTTCTGCTTTGCTAGTGTCTCATCTCCAACTTTAGCGGCGGCTGGTTTGACCCCAGAGCTGCGTGACGGCTAACTTGACTGTAGTCAGTTACTGTGGGAGAAACACTGCTATGCAACTAGTGTCTAACTAGTTTCTGTTATTACTACTACACAGGACGCTACAGCTTGCATGCTCAGTCGCGTTGCAAATCACAAAGGAGGCCTGACCTATGGGAGCCTTTCAACTCAAACTTGCATAGTACACCTGCTAGTTAGATCAGATCACATTCTTACCCTAAATGAACAGTACTGAAGCATATCAGATGGGTAAATGCTCCAAGATTAGATTCAACCCAACTGAACAAGGCAGGTGTAAAAACACCCTTACTGCGAGGCTACATCTCTACTAATAAACACTATATAGAAGATAAACCACATTAAGAATTTGAATATACGACAAATGTATGAAACTAATCTAATCCATTTAACTTTTTTCTGTCCTAGACGGACATCCAGATGGCAGTCCTGGATTCATCTGTTGTGTGGCACATTATACTGTGCACCCTGCAATTTGAAGTACCTTTTTTGTGCTTGGGTGTTAATGTTTTAAGAAGCAGTTTAAACAAACTGACCTATTTCCTCTCATTTTAATTTTCTTCTATATTCTTCTCCACATTGTGCAGCTACAGAACATAGTGTGAAGTAACTTCTGCTTGAGACTGCGGGGCAAATATTGCATGAATATAGCAAAGTGTGTGTTCATTGTAAAATCATTAGACAGTTAGACATGCGAGGAATGCCTCGGTTGTGGTTATTTTCTGTTGATGCTGACGCTCCGCCGCCGACCCCACAGTCGTTGGTCTTTTGCTTTTCTGTTCTCCAGTCAGGAATGGTTACCTGTAAAGCAGAACACGTTTTGTTTGGAGGATGTGAAACGTTTTTGATGATGCTACATCACTGCCATTCTTATAGCAGCTACTGGAGTGTGACCTGTCCCCCGACTGCACTGCAAACCTCCCTTTGCAGAGTTTTATACTTTGCCTTAACAAGCACCATTTCTCTTGTGTGTGTGAATGTGACACTTCAAATGAAATACAGAAATAATTAGGATTTGTCACATTTGTCCTTTTAAATCAAGCTTTTATTTTATTTTTTCTAATTTACACATTTTAAATCAACGTTTTAGTCGCCACTGTTTTTGCTTGACAATGAAACATCCAGAGTAAAACTATATTAATGACCAAGTGCAAGAGATGTTGAACGCAACGCACTAATACACATGTTTCAGTTTAGAACAGGAGATTAACATTTAATATGATTTTTCTTTCTTTCTGAGATAAAAAAAACAAACATTTGTGTGCAACTGTTGGACCATTGTCTCCCTTTACTGTGTAGATGATTCAGAAGCCATATGTTCCATTTAACCCGATTAGTGTTGTGATTGGATGTTACCATTTCAGAGTTACACAGATAAAGACTTAACCAGAATTGTGTAAACTATTGTACCATCCAAGTACATGGAACACCACCTGTTGTACAACTTACACAAACTGAATAAAGGTATTCAATTTTACACGTTTGTTTGTTTGTTTCCTTACTCATACTCAAATCAAAGGGTGACTTAGAATAGCAGGTCAAGAAGCACTGTGTGCAAGGGGGCCCAAGTGACTGCACAAATAATCATTGTTTATAGGATTAACTGTCCTTCAAACCAATGCTGTCAGTGTTTCAAGGAACTGAAACAAAATAATACTACAGGTCAAACGTGTTTTTGGAAGAAATCTAAAGCATGTCATCAAGCCTGACACCCAAGTGCCTTTAACCTTTAGTCTGTAGCTGACAGAGTTTAAGAATGTGTTTGGTGTTTCTCAACCCATATGTTAATGAATAATGTGCAACGCTAAGGATTTTAAGAACTTCTCTCAGTATGTGCATATTGAGCTAAAATGTGCTCAAATCCATTTCTTTAAATGTTCTACCAAAATGGCCCCGACCCATGCTTTCTGGTTGACTTTACCTTTCATAAATTCCTTTGAGGCCAAGACACAAACTCTGTAAAAGTTAATAGAAAGCATTCAATTCAATTTCATCTATAGTGCCAATCATAACAAAAGTTATCTCAAGACTCCTTTAATTCAGAGTAGGTAAAGACCACACTCTGACTTCTATGTTTATGATTTACAGAGACCCAACAATTCCCTCATGAGCAGCAACAAGCATGGTGTGTGACCCCCTCTTTTAATCAATAGAATTGCTGATCTGCCCGCTTATCTTGTGTGTTTTGGTTTATTGATTGCCCCATTGGACTCTGTTTAGCTGCTGCAAAAATACTAAATTTATAAAAAATAAAAACTACTTACCATCTTGCCATGGCTGCTGAATCAGCTGCTGCGGAAAATCGGCACACATTGGCACGAGAGTGAATGCATCTGTCAGGGAGCTGAGATGCAGTTAGGGTCCAGATGTGGTGTCACAACAGCATCCGGCTGCACAGCGTTTTAGCAGTGGCCCTGAGTCCCTGATGGAAAGGAAAGAGCCGTATGGTTGCTCAGAAAGCAAAAGCATGCAATTTTCCTATTTCTCCAGGAGGTGGAGCCATTTGACCAAGAATGGGGGACCCCCGACCATTTGGCAGTCTATCAACATAAAGCAACAGGCGGACGCTGTTGAAGCAGCCTCATAGTGAGGAAAGCTGAGATTTAGTATTACAATTATGGATCAGTGGATTATTATGGATTATGAAGCAGTACAGGTGATTGGCTGATGGTCTACCCGAGGCCCTTTGTAGATGACACAAGAACCTGGAACCTGGTGGTTTCTTGTGACCTTCATGTGTCACCTTTGTCCTGCTCATCCTTACTCAGATCAGGTGAGTTTATTTATCTATGCTATTTAATCATGTGATGTGTGTGTTTGTGTATTAGATAATCTGGTTTCTTTACTTTGTTCACATTTTTCAATATAATCTAAATGTAGGTGGCTACAGCCCGAGGGTAATGCTGTCATCTCTCTCTCTCTCTGTCACACACACACACACACACACACACACACACACACATACGCACTGTAACAACAGCCAGGTTGCAGCCATAGCAACGCCACCGGCTCACTGTTATCCTAAAGTGGTGTGTGTGTGGAAAACAGAGGGATGCTGCTGCTTTGAACTCCACACTCCTTCCTCCGTCGCCGCCCAGTCTCGCCAGGTTCAAGGTACGGGGAGTGTCTTTGTTCCGCCTGTGATGGACGAGGCGGAGGACGGTGAGGAGGAGCCCAAATTCCAGCAGCCACAACCACCTCAAGTAGCCAGTCTGAGCGGTTGCGAGGATCATGGGAGCAGCGGAGGAACCAAGATGAAGAAATTTACGCCCGGAGGCGGAGCCGCGTCCATTGCGCGCAAAAACTCCAACAAGAATGAGCTGTGGCTCCTGCAAGACGAGGACCCCGCACCTGTCAGTGCCAGTGGCAGCACAGCCTTTGCTCTGTTGTGCCGGAGGGATGCTGCTGGAGGGGACACGGTCCCGGAGGCAGGCGTGGTAGGAGAGGGAGCCATCGGTATGAGATGCAACAAAAACGGAGATTGTAGAAGGGACCCGACCAGTTCAGGGAGCCTCTCCTCTCTCATCTCAAGGCAGGAGAAGCATGCAGATGGAGTAGTAGCACCTGAAGACGTCAAGGGGCAGGCTGCAAGCATGGACGGCTCCATCACTTCAGCGGGGTCCCTGACTCAGGGTCCGGGCGCCGAGGTCAAGACCGCGGGCGCGATGGAGAAAAAGGACTCGAGAGTTTCCTTCTCCAACGCCCCAGCTAGTAAAGGACAGACACCGACTCAGCAGTCGAGAAATTCTGTAACATTTACCAAAGCTGAGGACGGATCTCAGATAGTGCCGGATGATGGAGACTCCAGGGGGAATCAGACATATATGCAGCGGCAGTTTAGTTCCATGCTTCAGCCTGGAGTTAACAAATTCTCCCTGCGCATGTTTGGCAGCCAGAAGGCAGTGGAGAAAGAACAAGAGCGCGTCAAATCAGCGGGTAATTGGATTATCCACCCATACAGCGACTTCAGGTATGGGTCAAATTGAGTCAGAGTCATAAAAACACTCTTAGATTGAGTTGGTCTGCATGCCAGATACAGAGCCCCGCGTGATTCTATGGATATGGTGTTGAGTTCTCCTTTTTCACATCAAACTTTATATGAGAAACGATTGAAAATACAATAAATTGTTTAGGTATTTATTCAGATATGCTATTTATAAAGACACTTGGGGAATAGAATGTACTGGAATGAAAACACTTAAGCTGTCATTACAAATACAATTGGATACTCACAAATACATTTTTATTTTGCTTGAACATTTTCTGGAAAAAAAGGCTTGAGGGGTTAATTTGAATACTGAGATATCAAAAGAAAAAATAGTATAATAGTGATTGATGACTATGACCCATGACATGTATTCCTAAAAGGCAAATTAATAAAAAAAGACTTTGTTTAATATGTTTTATCTTAAAGATGAACTTGATAGGAAGTTGGAAAAGTTACATCATTGAGTTGAAATGCATCTGAATATCTGTCTCAGCTCCTTCAATTCTGTAAAATGCAGAAGTCTGAATATAAAGCTTTCTATTTGAGCTCTTCACTGCCTGTGATTTTGCTATCAAAATATCATCATCATACTGACGATTCGTGGTTTTGTGGGGAATTATATCAGGGGACATTCACGACTCGACAGTAGCAGTGTAATTTAGGCGTATTGTTTGGTCTGAACAATGTCAGAAAATTGTGTGGGGAAAAAAAATGTAAATTAAAATGTGGTGTTTTTATCTGAACAGCAGCTTAAAAATATTAATTTCTAGATCAAACCAGATTAAAAAAAGAGCAGACATGTTGCAGTGGAGAGGCTGGAACCAGAGTGTGTTTGGATTTTCTGCTTGAATGTTAATTAATCATCCAAATAATCACTAATTGATTTTGTGTTGTTTGACTAATGGTCTCAACTCTAAAATCAAAGGTGTCACTCTGACAATGCAGTGCTTACTGTATGGTATGATTAAGCATTATGGAGGGGTAGTTATGGTTATAATGTAAAGAACTATGAACCAGATATGGACAATTCCTGCGGTAACTTCTGGGGCATCCTCCATCAGTAGCTTTACTGTTGTGGGTGTTGAGTCATATGGTATAGGTTACCTCACCAGGAGAAGATACAGGGTACTTGGTAAAGTAATAATAATAGTAGGCATTTCGTAAAAGATCAGCCATTTGTCAGTGTGTCTGTGTTTAGGGGCGGAGGTCTCTCACTCTCTAATCATCCTCTCCCCACTGCTTCACCCTGTCAGGTTCTACTGGGACTTCACCATGCTGCTGTTCATGGTGGGCAACCTGATCATCATCCCTGTGGGCATCACTTTCTTCAAGGATGAGACCACGGCGCCCTGGATCATCTTCAACGTGGTTTCCGACACCTTCTTCCTCATGGACCTGGTGCTGAACTTCAGGACGGGCATCGTGTTCGAGGACAACACCGAGATCATCCTCGATCCCAAGAAGATTAAGATGAAGTACCTGAAAAGCTGGTTCGTGGTGGACTTTGTCTCTTCCATACCTGTGGATTATATCTTCCTGATTGTGGAGAAAGGGATGGACTCGGAGGTGTACAAGACGGCCCGGGCGCTCCGCATTGTCCGCTTCACCAAGATCCTCAGTCTGCTGCGGTTGCTGAGACTGTCCAGGCTCATCCGTTACATCCACCAATGGGAGGAGGTAGGCTGAGTCAACATTACTGATCCAATGAAAGGGACTCTGGCCATTCATGGAAGAAAGTATCTTTATGATTCCATGTAAATTAGGCATAGAGTGAGCAAACAGTCTTAGACCACATGATAATAAAGATGATCATGTAGTAGTAGGACATGGAAAGAAGCAAATACACCAGGGAAGAACACAGCATGAGCACCACTGTGCTATATTTAGACAATGGGAGTTGTCACGCTGTACCCTGACTGATATGGGATGATGTATGGGGTGGATTTTCCATAAACCCAACATTTTTTGGTGATGGGGCATTTTTATTTTTCAAGAATTGATTTAAATATTTAACAGTAGAACAATATATGTCAATCAATTCAAGATTACAGCAAAGATTACAGCAAAACTTGCAAGAGCAAAATACATTAAAATACATTGTAGATTAGATTGTTATAACCATCAGTAGAATAGCACTGTTACATCCATCCACCCATCATCTTCAAACGCTTGTCCCTAACAGGGTTGTGGGGTTCTGGAGCCGATCCCAGTTGACGTTGGACTTGAAATGCACAGTTTAAAACATTTATGTACTGCAATGTCTATCGTATCAATGTGATCATGAAGTATCAGCCATTGTCTTTCCCTCTATTTGTCAAATCTCTTCACAAAATAACTTTTTATTGCGTAAAACAATAAAAACAAATAGGGAAACAGATTATGAAATTAAATATTCTTTGGTTATTAGATAGTAGATCTAGTTCGATAAATTTGCCGTGCAATATAACGGCCGATAATATCTTATTACAGACACAGTATATTTATATCAGAATATGTTCTGGCTGAAAACGAACAAGAAATTGCAGGACAGAAAAGCCAAAATAGGTCTGAAGTAATAGAAACACTGTCCGCATGACGTGGTTCTTCCACCAGAGGGCACTGACAAGTAGATTTTTGTGGAATTCGTAAAAAAAAAATCTAAGGGATCCATTTGAAGATTGTTATCTGATTTTCATTCATTCATCTTCAACCGCTTGTCCCTGTCGGGGTTGCGGAGGGGTTGGAGCCGATCCCAGCTGACATCGGGCATGAGGTGGGGTACACTCTAGACAGGACGCCAGTCTATCGCAGGACACATAGAGACGAACAGAGACAGACAACCATTCACACCTGCGGGCGATTTTAGATTCATCAATGAACCGAACAAGGGCATGTCTTTGGACTGTGGGAGGAAACCGGAGAACCCAGAGAAAACCCACGCAGACACGGGGAGAACATACTAACTCCACACAGAAGGGCACCAACCGGGATTCGAACCAGGAACCCTCTCGCTGTGAGGCGACAGTGCTAACCACCACACAGATTTTTTAAACTAAGCATTGAAATCTGCATCGACCAGACTATATAAGATAATACCCGCTAACCCGTCTCAGACAACGTACCTAACATTTCTTCAGTGTTTGCTTTTACATCATGAAGACTCGTGAGTCATCTTACAGACAGAGATGGTGCTGTGACGCAGGATCACCGTCATCTGTGAAGGAATGTGTTATTTCTGAAATGATGAATTTGAAAATGAAAAGGCTCATCATCTTCACTAATGCCACAGATCGAAGTCATCAGGGCTGCACTGATCATCATCCATGTTCCTGTATAGAAGTACGCTGCAGATCGGATATCATAACAAAGTATTTCCTCGCCACTTTGAATTGTGTTTGCTCATAATAAAAGAGTCTGACTGTGCTCTGATTAACTAAACAATATTGGATTCCAACGCAGTGGGTTATGCCAGTGCACAAGTAATTCTGTTTGTACATCAGTACAATCCTCTGTTTAATTACTCCCTGGCACACAAAAACAGAGGTTTTACCATGCTGTATAGCAATAAAACCTAAAGTGCACTTATGTAAAGGATTCATGAAAAATTCATTTGTGCTTATCAGCGGAAAAGTAAAGAGGGGTTTCCCGAAGAATGAACACAACACCGGGAGATACTAATTGGCTTTTTTTGTTCTCATAACAAAAGTTACATTTTCCCCCAGTTTGATATTTGTTATAATGCGGCATTTCAACTCTGCAAGCTTCCTGATCACATTACACATCGGGAAATAAGATAGATGCATATCCCTGTATGCTACATGAACACATTCCTGGCCTGCTGCATGCTTATGTATATAAACTATAAGATCCCTATTCGGACTAATCAAGCATCCATGTGTCAAGGCTGTGTGTTCTCTCACTACATGGAAGAATGGTAATTTAAGCTCCACAAGAACCTTAATTACTGACTCAAATACTCAAGACTGAATGCTGCTTTGCTTCGACTCAGCCCGGTTCTGATCAGCTTATTTCAGCCGAGCTCTGCTCTGCTCAGCTTGATCCAAACGTGGCTCAGCTCTGCTTAGCTCACTGCAGCAGATTACTTTAGTGTTGTGATGATTTTACTGTTCAGTTCAGCTGTAGGCTGACCGAGTCATCAACCGTGCTCATAATTAAAAAAGAGAATGAGCAGGTTGTGTACTTTCATGTGATTTTTAAGTAGGCCTTGTTTGCGTGTGTGTGTGCGTGTGTGTGTGTGTGTGTTTGTCGTACAGCCAACAGAGAGGCAGAGATAAGTGTTGTCGGGAATCACCAGAGCAATTTCCTGAGGCAGGAAGCGTGTATCAGGGCTCTTTACTTGCTGGCATGAACTAGAGAGGATGCCTTTTTCATGAGCTCGGCAATGACGGTGAATGAGTGGGAGGGGGTGCACCGGAGTGGGGAGATTGGTAGAGAGAGTAATGTTCATCAGGTTCAATAGTTTTCTCTAAACGTCATCTGAATGGTTTGTGTGTTTGACCATGTGCAGCAGACAGGAGTAGAAAGTACTTTTTCATATGTGTTTTCAGGCGGTGAGTTGTGGTCACAGTACTGCTGCCGTGACCCAGTTTGGGGTTTGACAGTGACACATGTCCAGGTGCTGTTCAGGTGTCGGGGGAGGGAACATTAGTCCTGGAGCCTCATTAATCATGATGGGAATGCTTTCTAATCACAGGGTAGGACCTCACAGTGTTTCTCCTTCTCCCAAATGAGCTGAGGCCATTTAGCCCTGATACAAGACACTATATTATTACTAATAGCAGAGAAACTACAACACACTGGAATCACTTTACCTTACATTTGGTTTAGAAATACATATTTTTACTGCATCATAGAGAGGACACACAAACAATCTTAAATAATGTTATCATAAATCATAAACACCCCTTACTAAAAATGTCATTAAAAAAGTAAAAGGATATATTCTATTTCTACTTCTTACGTTAAATTCTACTTGATTTGAATTGTTCCTTATAGGCACAAACACAGACCATAAGAAAAGGCCCAGCGCTACAAGAAACAGAATCATGCACAGTATCAATGAGTGGAATTTAATATGTGTGTTGGTCCGTCTCAGTTGAGAAATATGCTTAGACCAGCTGTTTTTGTGTGTGTCTGTACTGTAACGAGGGATATGAGCCGACTATTTCATTACCGATACAGATACCTGGGCTTTGGGTTTAATCAATAAGCTGTATGCCACACTGTGCGGGAGTCTTTAATGTGCGAGGCAACATCAGGCTTGACTTAAACATTGCATTTACTGAATAGTTTTTTTATTATTTAAACAATAAATTGTGCAGCAACTTGGTAAACAATGGTGTAATTTTACAGGAATTACAATTTAAGTGGAAACCTTTTGAATGCATCAACAAATTGGTCCAAACATGAACAGGAATAAAACATTTCTGTATATAGAATTAAGCATAGATTTGAATTGAATAGATCGGTCCCATCGTCACGGATAACCGATCCAGCTATTTGTGTCAGTAACGGCCCGAAGTCTGATATCATTATTGCATTGGTGCATCCCTAACTGTAACTAACAACAGACATCTGCACCCTGGGGTTTTGTAGGAGAGGTTTTGGTTTTCAAGTGAGTTGATATGAGGGTTTAGGGCAGCATGGCCTGAGGTGACGGGATGAGTCACTGAATGTCGTGACCTGGCTGCTCCCAAACAACACAAACACGCACACATGCACACAATATGTGGCAGGAGGAAATTAGTTTTTGATATAAGAAATCATCCAACTGGCCCATGAAGCAGGGCTTTCTAATATGCATAAATATATATTATATGCAGACACACATGTAGCATCTGGCCTGTTTCCCTTGTAGCATAATTATCAGACCCAAGTGGGGAATATGCTTTCCTCACAATTTAGCGAAGCCTCCGAGTGCCCACACATTGATGCAAATCTACCCTCATTCACAGACACACACAGAAGTAAGGGGGCCTGGCCAGGAGCCAGTGAGAGCCACACTGAGTGGTGTTTACAAGGGTCGGACCCCCGCGCCAGTGAGCACAACACAGCTCCTTCTTATCTGAGGGGAGTAGATCTCAAAAACAGCAGAGAGGGGACAGCCGTGACTCAGCAGCATCTTTTAGCTCAAAATGTTGCTTTGGTTTTCTGGTCTGCAACTTTACTATTTAGCTTCCTTCTCACTGCTCTCATCAGCGTCCTTTCCTGACAGCTGATCAACTAAAACTAAAACCCACTGTATGCTACCTGCACACCACCAAGGGCGCACTTAAAAAGGTAGAAACTAGCTCGCCACAAAAACAGAGCTAAAAGGAAGGAAAGTGACGTGAAACACTAAATTGGCAATAGTTTGATAATATGTTGGCCATATAAACTTTATGAAATGATAACATGTTAATGTTGTGTTTACAGTATGTTCTGCTGCCCGCAAGTGGCAAAAATAAATAAATGAATACCGCTTTAAGAGTGGGATGTGAGCCACACTATCTTCTATAGATGGCAGTGAAGAATACATTATGTTATGCATAATATAAGTAGTTAGCTAACCCATTGTTGCCAATTCTCTCCTCGGTATAATGATATCCTGACTCAAACTGTTTTTACCTCGGTCTGAATAACCATAAACTGATTTTTCATTCCCCTCACACGTTCTTTTCCTCCTCTCCTCTTTGATAACACTCTCTCTGCCCGTCTCCTCTCCTCCTGACAGATCTTCCACATGACCTATGACCTGGCCAGTGCTGTGATGCGAATATTCAACCTGATTGGTATGATGCTGCTGCTGTGTCACTGGGATGGCTGTCTCCAGTTCCTTGTTCCCATGCTGCAGGACTTTCCGTCTGACTGCTGGGTCTCCCTCAACAAGATGGTGGTAAGTAAACCTCCTCTGTATGTGTGTGTGTGCGTGTGTGTGTGTGTGTGTGTGTGTGTGTGTGTGTGTGTGTGTGTGTGTGTGTGTGTGTGTGTGTGTGTGTGTGTGTGTGTGTGTGTGTGTGTGTGTGTGTGTGTGTGTGTGTGTGTGTGTGTGTGTGTGTGTGTGTGTGTGTGTGTGTGTGTGTGTGTGTATTCGTAATATGACAATCACAGGTATATCAGTACGCAACAGTGTTTGAAACAGTAATTACTGCAAAACCAAAGCATACAAGTTGTCCCCATGGAGCACAAAGGTGTGTTGTTTGCATGTGGAAATGTATTTAAAGTTTGTCTGCACACACACACACACACACACACACACACACACAAACACACACACAGAACTGGCCTCAATTAAACCCTCTCTAAGAGAGACAAACCAGTGTACAGAAAGCAGGAATGAGGGACGAGAAAGGAGTTTTCTTTTCATTTATTCTTTCATACAGCACACCAAGTGGTTTGTTCTTTAGCCACCCCCTTCTTCCTCTCTCTCTTCTTTACGTCTCTTCTCAGATGTCATTCCTTCCCTGTAGCTGGCCATATGCTGATAGACAGTCTATCAGGAGAGGTTATCTCCTCTATTAATGCTGGCATGAAAGAGAAGCTGCCTGGAGAGCAGGTGGTGCAACTCTGAAAGCTTCATGAAAAACAATGATGTTCATGTCCGAACAGGCGCACATAAAATTACGTCAGAACCGCCGTAGTGCTCGTGCTTGTACACGTGCGCACGCTCGTGCTCGTACATTTGCAAACGCGCTTTACAAAAGCCCACCTCTCCCAAACGGGCCGTGGATGGCAAGCGTACCCCGCCTAGTCACTCCCACTGGTCAAACGAACTAGACTTTAGCCGTGAAACGTGCTTGGGCACGGTACGGATGGACAGTGTGAGTGCGCCCTCAGTCAACCTCTTGAACCCTCTTTAAATTCTCTTTCAATGCCCCCCTCAGGAAGCTTTAGAACTAGAAAAAAATCCACAATTAATCAATACAATTCAAAAGGACCGCAAACTACAGCTTCCAGGTGTTGAATCAACACCTCTCTAGTGTATACTGTATCTATTTGTTACAATACTCTTAAGGAAAACATGCTTTTTTCATGGCTGTACCCTTACAGAAGTTCAATATGATTTTCATCTTTGTAGAGTCATTTCCGCAAAACTCAGTCTGACGTGTTTGGTATCTTTGGAAACTTTGGTAACTTGGGTAGAATTTAAAATTTAGTTAGTTAGGTTTGAACCACCTGCAGGGTTTTACAGACAGATCATTGCTTTGAGCTACAAAGAAGGTTGCAACTCTTTATATCTGCTGTGCCCCACTGTGGATGACAAGGTATTAGATACCTCAAAGGAATCATAAATCATAAATTAGGAACACTTTTGAAAAACAGCGGAAAAACACCAAATTACAGAAGAGCATCAGGAAACATTTTTCTCTGTTTGTGTCTTTTTCATTTGGGGCTTAATCCCTTTCATCCTGCCTGACTCGTCATCCTGTATTAGAGATAACTGACTGAGAGATGGAGACTGACAGAGCCAGAGGCACAGGGAAGTCAGGGGATTGGAGCAGTGCAACACATCTGTGTGTTTGCCCTGATGCTCAATACCTGCCTTTGTCACTCTTCTTTCTTTCTTTCTTTCTTTTAACCGTATTACACACACACACGCACCACACACACACACACACACACACACACACGCACACACACACACACACACACACACACACACACACACACACACACACACACACACACACACACACACACACACACACACACACACACACACACACACACACACACACACACACACACACACACACACACATACTGCCTGTAATACCTGCGGTAGGCCTGTAAGTTGTGCAGCCAGGAGAGACCATCAATACAAAATAAGATATTTATTATAATCCTGATACAGAATATTCAGGCTTGGATTTCAGAACTGGTTCAAACAATGTGTGTCTTTATGGTTCATGTTGGTCAGATGATCACCTTTGCTGAGCATACAGTACACAGGGTGTATCTTCTATGTGTTATTGGAACAAACACTGGCGAAATACTTCTTAATAGAGAGAATTGCTGTTATAGAATAAAGGTAATAATAGAGATAATACCAGCAGGAAGAATGTGAAGTAAACTGATGAAATGTTGTGTCTAAAGAAGTTCTGCAGACTGGATGATTCCTTCCTCGTGCCTTTGTCATGCACAGGCTGTTTGCTGAGGTGTCTGACGCCTCTAAGAAATGCTATGCTGAACTTTCCATTTTTGGCACATACATTTGTGACATTCAGCCCTCCAAAATAGCCCTCTGAAAACATTGTGTGCTCTGACACAGCGGTGTGCTTGCTTGCGTGCATAGGTTGTTTGTGTGTGATTCTGTGCCTGTGTGTGTGTGTGTGTGAGAGAGAGAGAGACCTCAAGGAACAGACCTAATGACCCTAGGGGACACCACTGTTGTTTCTCTATCGTTCCATCTCTGTTTTAATCATCTTTTTTTCTCCCTCTTACACACACACACAAACATGCACGCACGCACACACACACACACACACACACACACACGCACACGCACACGCACACGCACACACGCACACGCACACACACACATGCACACACACACACACACACACAACACACACACACACACACACACACACACACACACACACACACACACACACACACACTGTGTGTGTATCTATTACAGCAATTATCTCTCTCTCTCACACACATACACACACACACACACAGGTTGTTGATGTTTTCAAATCTCAGAGAGCAGGCAGCTTCTATAAATTGGCACAGGACGGTATAGAAATTGAATGTCACAATCATCCTTATCCAAAATAATCATGATTCACCTTATTATCCTGATAATTATCAAACTATATTCAAAACTCTTCACCAAAAAGAAACACTTAATCTTAAATTTTGTTAAGAAATAAATATCTTTTTATTGCATCAAAAATAGGACACAGTTGTTTTTTAGTGAAAAACAAACAATCTTCAATTATCATAAATCATAACGTCCCCCGGATTTAAAATTCAGTATGTCATAAAAAAATATCACAGTGGAACAGAGAGCCTGTTAAGGGATCAAACTTACATTTGTTTGTTGTGGTTGATAACTATGTGCACACTCATAAGTTAATTGTACATGCAACAAACAATTTCACTTTCTACTTCTTCTGTTAATAGGCTACATTAAACGAGAAGCTTTTCTGTTAAAGGAAAAGAAATTCTACTCTATTCTAATCTAATCTATTTGAACTGTTACTTATGGACAAATTTATGTTACAGTTAGAGGAAAAACGGAAGTAAATTGCAGTCAATTCACAGGCCAAGTCATTTGTGAGGATAGTCACCATGTTAACGATTATCCCGATAGTTGTAATTCACCACGATTAACTTTTTGTGAGTGTTTTTTATCACAATCTGCGATAACAACGATTATTGTCATATCCCTTTTCTCTCAGCTGTTATGTTTCACTCCTTTCCTCCACCCCTTCCACTTTGCCATGCTTACATTCAGTTCTCTCTCCCATGCCTCGGGGTGATTGTTTATGCCTGCGTGTCGTTTTCCGAGCAAGATGCCGTAATGCCTGGGAGCACCCATGCGGGCGTGGCCCCCTGGTGTGCTGTGCTGCTCTCCATCTCAGGTTAATCAAGGTCAGGGAGCCTCTTCAGACTGACTTCGAGCAAGAGACGCAGCGTTAAATGATCCTCATCGCTGGATATTTACTGGACTGCGGCCTGCGTTCTTTTTTGCATCATCCATGCACTTAGGCTATATAGCACAAAGAAACAGCACGTGATTCATTCACTTGCTCAGATGCACTCTCATGTGCCTTTTATACCTTCTTTCATACTTATGTTTACGTAAGTCTGTGATAAGGTAATCAAGATAGCTTCATTGTTTATTAAGGTCTGCCTAAAAACACTCAAAAACTACATTTGTGACATGTAAAAGATGTCCACGCAGCAGACAGTGGTGTTTATTATAAGCCTGACAATCAGGCTTCTGCACGTAATGATCACAAGATATGAGATCACCATGGCCTGCTATTTAAGTGGCTCCTGTAACGTGGATGACAGGTGGGTTTGTCTCATCTGCCTGATGGCTCTTGGATCCGTGGCATTAGAAGAAAGACCCTCTCTTCCTTTCTTGCTTTAGTCTGAGCTGTGATTCTGTATTCAATAGTTACGCTGCTGACTCATTTTGTAATTTTACTGTTGAGGAACAGTTGCTAGAATCGCAATAGCACATTGTTAGTATGGCTTTTATATGCATGCGCACTGTATGCATGCACACACTCACACAGACACACAGATGCCCTTAAAGAAACCCTCCTGCTGTGAAAGTTAATAAGGATATCCCCCACTCATTCAATTACTGAAGTGATCTAAGTGGGAGGCAGGCCTGTCAGTGCGCATACGAGTAATTGACAGTTACTGTGCGAGGTGTGTGTGTGGAGGTGTCAGTGTGTGTCAGAGATCAGTGCTTGTTATGATCCAAAAGCCTTTTATTAATTTGGTACATGTACTATGAGGTGTAATAGAGTTCAGTAACTCAACGTCCATTTTTCAGAGAAGAAGTGAAGTGTGTGTATTACAGTACTGTGTGCGTTTTGGAACACTGGCAATACAAATGAGTGGCATGTGGAAATGTATTGAATCTTTACATAAAAAAAGAAGCCTACTGATATATCAAGGTCTGAAAAATGTTGGCTCTTTTGAAGCGAGTTGTTAGCTCTTAACTGAGCTAATTTGTCTTTCGCTAGGTCAAGACGTGTAAACTAGCAACAAATTAAAAAACATATTAAACGCTGCCTAGCCTGGTTGGAGCTGCAGTGTTTGTGAGGCAGGCTGTCCCTGTGAAACTAACCCCGTTTTCAGAAGAAAAGTTGTCACGTTGTATTAAGCTAAGCAGTGATGTGCAGTGAGTTCAGGTTTTTATTAAAAAGGAGGATAAATATTCAAGGGTTTTACAAATAGGTTTTGTCTTTACATCTTGAAATAGTCGAAAAACTTGAGGTCTGGAAAAAGTAGGAGAGATAATGTTCCATGGCTGAACCAGCTCCTCAGACGTGAAGCGGAAATATCTTGATCGCTCCCCGGTGGTAAGTTGCAGTATAGGTCATAAACTCCGCCCCCTCTGTGAAACAGATGAGACGTGAGCCAAACTTAAAATTCAAAGCTCACTTCAGATACATTTTCCTGGGTGACTTCTGTCCCTTGAAATAGGTTCTATTATGCTAGCATTCATTCAAGTGGTCCTTTTTCTTACAACTTTGTTTTTTATTGGATATTTTGATGATATAAAAAGGGGGTGTGGAGTGAACTGAGCCGAAACAAGATACTATGTCATTTACATGTGCCTGATGCT
Organism: Echiichthys vipera; assembly: GCF_963691815.1. Lineage (NCBI taxonomy): Eukaryota > Metazoa > Chordata > Actinopteri > Perciformes > Trachinidae > Echiichthys > Echiichthys vipera. The sequence continues at coordinate 9,381,471 of NC_139828.1, forward strand.
GCAGTCAGCTGCCTACAATGACAATAATAAAGGAACTCACCAAAGTTCTTTGAAGTCATTCAATTGCTAATCAATCCATTCAAATTTAGTCACCGGGATTCAGTCAATGCATTACTGTGTAGCTTGATTATACAGTAAATCTGAGCCGTTAAGTGTAGACAAATTTAAAACCAATCAATATTTTTTCCTCATTTGTATCATAAACTAATGAGCGTCCTCGTGCATGTCCATAGCAGCATATGCTTTGTTCTTGAGTCATATGGCCACAGCTTGCATCCTCAGCTAGACCTTTTCTCTGGATGCACATGGTTGCACACCAACAGCAGTCTGAAATCTACAGCTGTGTCTCAATTCAGAGGCTGGATTGTGTGAAGGACGCAGCCTACAAAGGTGGAACCTGTGCTTGCTCCTCCTCTGCAAACGAGTCCCTGTTTGTCGACTTAGACGACTTACAGCAGTGCACCTGTACGTTTTATCCCTCCAGACACCGTGTCTACAAAAATTTCCACTTACATGGCTGAATTTAAGATTTGCCTAAAGGAAAATAAAGAAAGCAGCGGTGTGCTCCATCGCAGTTCTGTCAATGTTGAATACCTCAGGGAGGTAGATGAAAAAAAAACAACTCGAAAACAACAGCGGCTGGCAAAAAGTAGCCTGCTTAAAGAGCTGAATTGTTTTTATATATAGTAAGGACTAATATAGCAGAGTAAACAGTGATGCCAGTTTACAAAGCCCCAACTCTCATGAATCTTTTTGTTTTGTGTTGGCAGAGTGAAGAAGTTACCAATATTTAAATAAGTACAAAAGACATAAAGGAAGAGATTAAAACATGTAACAGTATAATAACAGTATAATAATGTAATGTACTGATGTGGCTGCTGACTCCCGAATATAACTATACAAAAGACATGAAATATAGTTAGTTTAACCAACAAGTTCCTTGAGCACATCATGTTGAACTTCTTCACCTTGATATCTGTCAAAGACAATAAACAATTAAATCTAACGAGCTCAATCCAAATAACAACAGTATTACAATTTATTGAGCAGCAGAGCTATAATCCACTTTCTTTCGCAAATCAATTAAATCCTGACTAATGATTTTGCATCCAGTTCACATCTAATGGAGTTGATTTGAGATACACACGGGTCAGCTGAGAAAGACTTAAACCAGACTGTGTGGGATGTTTGTCCAATACTCAAGCTTTAGTTAACGAACACCTGCAAAACTGATTTACATCGACCACGATCAGCAAATGTTAGCAAAACACACCAAACAAAGATATTCAACAATAAACATTATACTTGCTAAAAATCCTAATTATGGGTATAATATTGTGAGCAAATTAGCACCCTGACGTTAGCATCTGGCTCAGTGATGCATTGCCCATGTACACCCTCTTGTAATACTTGTAATTTACTAGATATAATCACGTTTTTAATATTTAATTATTCTAATCATATTATTTCTTTTAATATTTTATAGTATTTTCTTTTCTGTGCAATACCTATGTTCAGAGAAAGAAAATGTTTGCATTCAGGTTACGAATTCAAACCTGTGATATGGCAGTTTTATGGAAACACAGTGATGCCCTGAAATCCTGCTTATTACTTTTGCATTAACACATAATCCAGTTTAATTTTCTGAATGTGTAGAAGCCGACTCTCATTTCTACGCGGTGTGTTTGAGAGGAGTGTGTCAAGCGCAGACCTGGCCACGGGACTCCAATAGAGAGAAATATCTTTGTCTTTAATGTCAGACTTCCTCATTAATATTGCCAAGTTATTCCAGCAGACACCAAATCTTGCAACTGCTCATTTGGTTTTGAATAATGAATACAAACATGAACGCCCTCGGTCTAAATAATGAATCTTAACATTGCTAACAAGGTCTTTTAGGGCAGTTTACATTCAAAATGCCAAACCAAACTCCCTGTATCAGTTTTAGACTGTCGGAGGGACTGCACCCTGTTAAAGTCTAACACACACACGCTTTCGAGTACAAGCTGAGTCTCAAACACTGACCTGCCAGCATGCACGTACACTCACCATGCTATACTTACTCCATCATGCATCATGGATGTCCCATACTCCCTTTGTGATCCTCCCTAAATGTATTATGTACAATTAGCTCTCATCCACGCTGCTCAGTGAAGACCGATGGCAAATAAAATGGACACCAGCTAATTTCATTAGCTTTCTCTTTCTCTCCCCCTCCCTCACACAGTGTGGTATCTTTGTGAAATGAGGTTATTGTATTACTATGAAAGCTGTAATTTTCAATAGTAAGCGACAGCTGTACACTGTCAGTTTTAATCAGCCATTATCTCAAACACTACTGACCAGTTGCAGCTGGTCAGGGTGTGTCGTCTCTGTCTCTGAGGGTTTTCCTGCTCATACACTCACATGTAAAGTAAAAATATCAAATATCTATTCCCTACATGTAAGTAGACAGGTTACTGGATGTTCCTTGGACCTTAACTACAGATGTAAACATACATATGGTATGAATGCATCTAGTTAATTGCCTTTTAAGTTCTTATCTATCGAGAGAGAGTGAGTTAAAACAATGGTGATTGATCATATGACCCACTAATGAAAGCACTTGTGCTTGTGTTTTTGCTGAGTATTAGAATGCGTTCACTTTTAATGGGAAAATTGGGAACTTCCAACTTCTGAGTCAGGCCTTTAGTGAGGGCAGAAGTGTAATAGGAACGTGTGTGTGTGTGTGTGTGTGTGTGTGTGTGTGTGTGTGTGTGTGTGTGTGTGTGTGTGTGTGTGTGTGTGTGTGTGTGTGTGTGTGTGTGTGTGTGTGTGTGTGTGTGTGTGTGTGTGTGTGTGTGTGTGTGTGTGTGTGTGTGTGTGTGTGTGTGTGTGTGTGTGTGTGTGTGTGTGTGTGGATTTAAGAGGGTAACATATAGGGGACAGACTGGAAGTAGAGAGGTGAATGTGCTTCGATAAAGTTTACAAAAGAGCAAAAAAAAAAAAGTCACCTGCAGTTACATCTTACCAGCAAAGAGGCCACTAGAAACAAGGTATCTCAAATCTTACGGAGTACAAGTTTAAATTTAAAGCATGAATTCTACCGAATCTAGGGTTACGGTTATCTTTTGTATTTATGTGGAACGGAGCGGACACAGGGGACTCACCTGTGCTGAGGCTTTGACATCCACAAAAAGATTTCTAAGAATACAGGATGAGCTCATTTATACCTGTGGACGCTCACTTAAAGCTACAGAGAGAAACTTAGAATAATGCACCTTCGACCCAAAGATGAGCTATTCTTATATACTGTTACACCCTACTGTACAGTGAGGTTGTCTCTGCCACAACAGCATGTGACAGTAGTAGATTTATCCACCAGCATGCTTATGGCTGAATTTGTCTGAACTATTGCTTAATATACCAGGCTTAAGGATGACAGCGAGACAATGACTGCGGTTACTAGACTACATAGTATAGAAATAACAACAAAGCTGGAGATAATGATGAAGGTGCTTATCATTTCTAAGGCTCTAAACTGATGAAGGTCCAGTTTTATATCCTCAAACAAATCCAAACCACCGATCCAGCTGACAGCTCAAGACAGATATGAAACTTTGAGCCATGCTCAGGGTTTCACACTCAGCCACCTGGGCAGAGTTTCTGATTACCCTGCTGCCTGACGCTAAGTGCCTTTAAAATCTCATCTTCTCTCTGTGCTATTCCTCAAATCACCTAAACACACATTTTGATTTGACAGCGCAGCCTCATGCCAGTCAGTATATCCTCTTTCACCTCCTCCAAACCAAATTTGACTCTCAAATGAAATGCAAATGCCCCTGGAAAAAACACAAATCAGATACAAATCCGACCAGTCAATCAGTGACTGAAGACACCACTTGTCTAAGCGAGGGACAGAAGAAGAAGCCCACATGCGGCGGTGAACCCCAGACAGTGTCAACCACAGCTGTTTGGCAGCAGCGGTGACTGTGGACGAGTGCTTTCTAATGAATCTACACAGGAGAATTAGGGCTGACTGAGAGTGTGAGCACCAATCAAAGGCAGACTGGAGCGGGCAGATGTACAGTCTCCTCATTAACGCTCACTTTTTTCCTCTTCTCCCTCTGCTCTAGCCTAGACGAGGCGAGGCGGCTCACTGATGATGATAAGGCTCTCCACCAAACCTGAAACATTTACCAGACACAGATCCATACACTTCACCAGGAATGTCTTTCTCTCTTTAGCCCTCTTATTCTTTCATTTACCCGCTCTATCACCACTCCTGTCGCACTATGAATTGTATAAATTTTCACTGTAGTGTGGTTTAACAACCTACCTTTGGCAGAGACGACAGGCTCAGGTCATAAGGTCGAAATCATCGTAGCATGAAAGCAACAATATATAAAAGAGTTCTCTTCTTTCTCCTCCACAGTCCTTATATTCTTTTTTCTCATCTTGTTTTTCTCTTCCCTCCGTACAGAATGACACATGGACCGAGCTCTACTCCTTCGCCCTCTTTAAGGCCATGAGCCACATGCTGTGCATTGGATATGGAAGACAGGCCCCAGAGAGCATGTCTGACATCTGGCTGACCATGCTCAGTATGATCGTGGGAGCCACCTGCTACGCCATGTTCATCGGCCATGCAACCGCACTCATCCAGTCTCTGGACTCATCCAGACGGCAGTACCAAGAAAAGGTAAGGATCTGGCTAGTTTTTGGTGTCCTGATTTATTTCTCTGAATGTTTGCTGCTTTACAGTTTGTGTTGATTGTTTGGGACGGATTAATATTCAGTTCAAACAAATGAAAATAGCATCTAGACGTGCAGATCGTTGTGGTTTTGTTCAGGTTTGTCCAGGTTTTGATCCTTCTCCTATATATTTAGCAGTATAACGGTGTTGAATGTGGCTTTGTTTGTATTCAGCACATTCAGTTTTCATTTAACAGACTAGTTCAACAATTTGAGGATTTTGCTTTCGCGCTGAGAGGTGGATAAGAAGATCGATACCCCTCTTATAAATTTGCGTTAAGTAGGATACTAGAGCCAGGAAGGCTATGATCCGCGGGGTCCTCATTGTCAGATATTGGAAAGGGCTATCCTCCCCATAACGATTTTGGCTTCCCAAGTTCAAATCTGCGTGATCGAGCAAGATTTAAAATGCATCATTCTGTTCATAGAACGCTCTGTATCATAGATTAGCACTCCTCAGAGTAAAAGAGAAAACACTTTCTCCTTAAACCTCTGACGCTCCATAAACCACTGCCTGATCACGTGCCTCCATTAGCCAATCAGAGTTGTTCGCTGCACCACCGCGCAGTTTACTTTCTAGTCGACAGCCACTGAGCAGCTAAGGTGGGGAAAGCTCCACAAGAGAAAGCAGTCGCCGGTTAGAAGGCGATAAACTATCTTACAAAGAAAACAAAAAAATGTCTAGCGTAGTAGAGGCGAGGCCAAGGGGCTTGTCCTGACAATCAGATCGTCATCCATTTTACGGAAGCATTTCGGGTTCAAGGCAAGTGACAAAACAAGAACAGGTCATTTGCAAAGAGTGCCATAAAGCTGTGTGGGCACAACAAAGCCTCACAACAAACCTGTTTAATCACGGAAAAAAACACCGCAAAGTTCTATACGATGAATGTACGAGGTCCGAGAAATGTGTTGCAGAGACCTATTTTGATTTGATGCACATAACTGTACATAAGCAGGAATGTAGCACCACATGGATGTGAAAGCATTATAACAAGCCTATGTGACAATAACATTTGTTTGGTTAAAATCAACACATAATCGTGATAATTAATCGTGATCTCAATATTGATTAAATTATCGTGATTATCATTCTGGCCACAATTTTTCAGCACTCGTTTAAATTGCAAGAGAACGAAGGGAGATGAATGTTTCAACTTACAGTTTAACAGGTAAAAATCCATTAAGAAAACTATTTTCAGGTTTCAAAGAGTATAACGCCCAGGCTATAAACTGTAAGTGGGTGATGTCAGCCTCACTGATACAGGGAAACATAGAACATTTGACCTTGGGGAAAAAGCATTGCTTTGAACATAAACCCCTTTGAAATGTCTCCTTAATGTGTCTTATTAAAAGGATATTGAGCTGGGGAACATAGGAAGGCAAGTAGCTTATCTTAACATAAAGGCTAGAAGCAACCTGGCTCTGTCTACAGTTAAAATGTATGCATACTCGCACCAAGATGTTATAAATAACAAATATGTAACAATGACAAGTTGTGTATTTGCAGGGAGTAAATAAATGCAGTAAGACTTTTTAGAGGTTTAAAAATAAGGTCCTAAAATAATCTGTTTCTAGCCTTCGATCATATGTAAAAGACAGACATGAGAGCGGTATAATATATGTTTCCATGTGACTCTTTCACCTCTTTCCAGAGTTCTGGTTACTCTGAGTAGTCGACAGACTGTTCGGTACAGTTGTCATTAGAGCTACCTTCTACTTAGAGATAATCCCTATGGAACAGTGGACTGTGTGTCCTGTGGATTATCCAGAGTTACTGGGACACTTTCTCTGGAAAGAAATGCTCCTGTTGATATTATAATATTTCATTTCCCAATGGTTGAGCAGCAGAATTCTGAGAAACAAAGCCTCAAAATCTCTTAAATTGCCATCTATCTGCATGGCTAGATACCATGACAAATTTTTTTTTTGTAATGCGGGCAAATCAACCCTTTAAATTCAAACATATCTGAGCAAATAGTACAGCTTGCTTGCTTTTATGTAGAATATCTTCTTTTATCCTTTATTAGATCACTGTTGAAATAAACAGGATTACCTTACCTGAACCCAGGTGGCCCCCCTATCCAAAGCACGGCAAGATGCCATCAAGAGATTTACAGTCTTTGTCCTTCTCAACAATGTGTATGTGGTGATCTCATTTGATATGAGCGGAGCGGGTTTGATCATTTGATTCCAACACACTTTGATAGGAACAGCATCTGTTCTATCATTTCGATAGGCCTGTCTGACGTCTCCGTACGACGGCAGATCAAAGCTCTCGGTGTCTGGAGGCCGTCGTGGGGAGCATGCTCCTGCTTTGTAAGGCCATGGTGTCAACGGTGCTCTGCATCTCGTTAGCTTCCTTAGATCCCGCATGATGTGAAGATGTCTTGTGCTATCCATCACTTGTACACGTGCATGCAGACACGCACACACATACATCAGAGTGATTGGTCCAGCTTTGTTGTTCAGACTCTGGTCAATGTTTAGAACAAAGGGTGATCAGGTTTACGTCTCTTTCATTGAGTCATATGCTAGTTTATCCTCAACATGTAGCTTTACTCTGTTCATTTTATTACTTGAGGCTTGTTTCTGCATCATGTTGAAGACACACTCATCTTCCTTTACTTTCTAGGTCATGCTATCAGTAAGCATCCGTGATGTTGCCGAGTTTATAGCAGGCCATCCCTCCGGTGGGAGGGGATGTGGTGGTGTTTGAAACGTAATGAAGCTACTGATGTATGTGTCAGATTCATGAACGTGGTAAATACAGCAGGGAATGAATACATTATGGATCTGGGGTATACCATCCATAATCACTGAGCACACTGAGCTCCATGTACAGCTGTATACGTTGGGCACACATAAGCATAATGGGTCCATGTGGTGTGTAAGGTTTCACTTCTGGGATGTTGGTAAAGACAAACCACAATACAAAGGGTGAAAGGAATTTTTATGGTGCTTGCAGCAAAAATAAATTACATTTAAAAATTCATAAGAAACATCTCTTTTCAGAAACATCGACCCTGCTGCTCTGGATAATCCACATACTTTACCGTGAGCAGTTTTCTTATAGCGACTTTTTACTCAAAACCTCCACTGGAACTGTCCACTGTATCTATAAAAACTGTGGACAGTGTGGTCTGTGGAGTATCCAGAGTGACAGGGACATATTGATGCTGAACTTTTAAATGTCTCTTTCCGTCATGTTTTCAAAACATGTTTTCTAATTTGGGAACTTAAACTTCACTGACATGTTGTTTGGGATTTTAAATGAAATTTCTAACCTCAAAATGACCATTTGTATATCAATTACTCACCAGGTGCTGCCTTTGATTCATTGCTTTTGTTGCATGTCTCCACGGTGAATGGGGAATCAAAAACAGAGAAAAGTCTTGATCCATTGCAGTAAAAGGGTACATCATTTAACATCAGCAAAAATATATCAAAAAATCCATTTGCAAACTTTAATTATTATCCAAGTCTTGTTTATCCAGTTGTGTGCTCAGCACCTTTTTCGCTAAAACCTTACTATTCACAATAGTCTCACGCACGGGTGAGTAGTGTGACTGCACAAGCTTCTCAGATAGTAGCGGAAGTGTTTTGAATCGTAAGGTTTTGGAGAAAACGCATGTCTTTGGGAAATACTTAGCATACTAAGACTTCATACTGCACTAGTCGTCTGAGGGCGCGCTCACACTGTCCATCCGTACCGTGCCCAAGCACGGCTAAAGTCTAGTTCATTTGACCAGTGTGAGTGTAACTGTACCGCGCCCAGGAGCGGTACACTTGCCGGACACGGCCCGTTTGGGAGAGGTGGGCTTTTGTAAAGCACATTTGCACATGTACGAGCATGAGCGTGCGCTTGTGTACGTGCACAAGCATGAGGTCTACGGCGGTGCTTACGTCATTTTTATGTGCGCCTGTTCGGACATAGAAAAAAGAAGGACGGACCATGCGCGGACATTTAAAACAATGGTGGCGAAATGTTCACGTTGGTGTGATGTGGATTTGGTCGGATGAAAATATTCAAAAACAGTCGACAAGACGCACAAAAACTCTGAGGTCTATGGAAAGATTTGTAAACAAAGTAACGCATCTCAATGACGTCAATCAATGCATGTGACGTGTTACAGCGTGATGACGTATAGGCAGCAAGAAGCATTCGCCGAGGCCCATGCAGTGTGAGTACAAACGGGCCCGGCCCGCGGGGGGAGAGGGAGGGGGGGACAAGTACCCTAAAGCACGGGGCACGGTACGGATGGACAGTGTGAGTGTGCCCTGAGAGTTTGTAAAAAGTTGTTTTGATATAGTTTTGCTGTCGTCAATTGCAGCCCCCTACTTTTCTGTCCCGTTTTCTTCATGATTTGGAAGCAACACTCAGGGAGTAATTGATACACAAATGGTCATTTTTGAGAGTGAAGTATAATCCTTTAACCCGAGACACTCAGACTATGATTTTGACTTTTCAGTCAGCGGCCTCAGATCTGCGGATTGCCCCGCCCAAAGAACTCAAACTCACTCATTCAGAACCATCTTTTAAATGAAATTCTCAAAATACACTCTCATAGACTTGTTTTTATGTAATTGCCTTTTGATCTTGCCAACTTCCAACCTTGTGGTGTTTCCTCATGCATTTTTAAAAATTTCATTTCACTTCTAAAGTTTTTCTTTTGATCATGTTTTCTGTATTTATAACTTTGTCGTGTTTCATTCTTGCCTTTATGCTTTCCTGTAATGAACTTTGTAAACTTTGTTTAGTTAAAGGCTGTTTTCAAAGTTATCTTATTATTTCCTTATCTGCTTTGTTTGTTTTTTAGCAGGAACATCTCTAAAAGTGGGGTTTGTCGAAGAGCTAGATCAAAGTCATATAGATGTGATTGGTGTTTGTCAAAGATCTTGATCCAATTGCACTACTAGGTGGCCATTTATAGAATTCATAACATTTTGACACCAAATTTGGTGTGCAACTTAGTTGGATGAACCTGAAAAAAAAAATGCTGTAGAATGATACTGTAATTGGTTTCCAGATGTACGATTCAACATTAATGGCATAAGTCAAATCTCCTCCTGCGGCGAGCTCAGAGACTAAAGAGACAAATTGAGAGAAAGGGCAAATGAGCTGCTGAGTCTTCGCTGGAGTCTCTGTTTTGTGTCAGTTATGTGTCGCTGTACTCTGTCAGCGGTGTGACGTCTGCAGCAATCAGTCCCTGCCATCCGCCTCATTCCCCTCTTCTTCCATGATGCACAACAGTGAAATAATGAACAGAGTGGCAACACCCTGCTAGGCTCGACTAGGACGACTCATCCAGCATGCCGTCCCTGTCCAGTCCCCCGTGACTGTTTGTTCATCATTAACTAATCAATCGAACCATGCTGTACTACAGTCCGCAATAAGTAGCCTACCGCCATCAGATAACAGAGTGGAGACAGAACTATGGGTTCAAACTCGCCTCTCTCACAAAAACAGATTCTTTGTCTAAGATAATGTAAATGCTAGCGACAGCATGGACTTGTATTGACATAACACAGAGTAAACAGTTAGCATCAAGCTCAGCGTTGAGACAGAAATGTCAGAATTGCTCCAGTACTAAGCATCGTCTCCTGTCTGCATGTAGTGACCCCACTGACCAAAAAGAGGTGTGGATTCTGACGGTTTACTGTGGGCTCAAGAGTTAAGTATGCTGGTATTTCACTGCTTTATCAGCACTGACACATGTTGTTTGGTTAGCGGTGTGTTTACCAGGTCTAAGAAAAGGATATAAATAGAGACACACGCAGTGAGTGTGAGATAAGAGAGGGAGATGTTAGGCTGCATCCGGACCAAATCAGGCATTGCGGCTAAAGTGCTGAAGCGTTGAAACTGAATCAACTTTTGGAGTTGTGTGATGTTTGTTTTGGTAAATTGGATTGGTCTTTTTGATTGTGAATGTTGTGGTCAGAGAGAGTCTGATCCCCTTTATGCATGAACTGTATGTGTGATATGTTATATGTCTTATGTGTTATTTGTTATATGTAAATATTTGTCTCAGTTCAAAAAATAACTTTTGGAAAGACTAAACCCAATGTAATTACACAATCATTCATTTTTGACTTGTGCACCAATTTAGGGCGCACTCACACTGTCCATCCGTACCGTGCCAAGCACGTTTCGCAGCATAAGTCTAGTTTGTTTAAACAGTGTGAGTGCAATCGTTTGCCAGTCACGGCCCGTTTGGGAGAGGTGGGCTTTTGTAAAGCACGTTTGCACATGTACAAGCACGTGCGTGCACACATGTACGAGCACGAGCACATGCGCCTGGTCGGACATGTAAATAGAAGGACGGACCATGCGCGGACATTTAACAACAACAACAATGGCGGTAAAAGGTTCACGTTGGTGTGATGCGGAGGTGGAGTGTTTACTGCAGATTTGGTCGGATGAAAATATTCAAAAACAGTCGACAAGACGCACAAAAACTCCGAGGTCTATGGAAAGATTTGTAAACAAAGCAAATGCGTGTGACGTGTTACGGCGTGATGACGTATAGGCAGCAAGAAGCATTCGTGCGAGGCCCAAGTAGTGTGAGTACAAACGGGCCTGGTGCACGAGGTAGGGGGAGGGGGGTGACAAGTACCCTAAAGCACGGGGCCCAGTACAGATGGACAGTGTGAGTGCGCCCTTAAAACCCACAGAAATGATTGGTCTCACATCCTGGTTATTCATTTAAAATATTTTTTTTTAATCTGTTGATGCAGACAGACGATCACTCATTAATACTACCACTTGGAGTGGCAGAAGCTGCACAACCATTTATCCATTGCTTAAGCTAAAAATGATTACACCTGGTGCCATCGTCCCATGTTTCTCCAGAACACTCTTCCCACCTCCATCCCTCCCTCCCCTGCTTCATATGACCATTTGCCCTTGACTGTTGGGCAATACACCATCTGCCAGCAGACACCGCACATGGACAGAGGGCATTAGCCATTATGTAACTGCACTCCTGCTCCGCCTCCCCCTCAAGAGCAATAGAGCACCATGTCCGAATAGTAGTTACAGGAGGGAGATGCGACCCCTGGGGCCTCCGGTGATGAGCACTGGTCCACTGGGCCTTGACACATGAAACAGCGACGTGAGGAACTGCACACTTCATAATCTGCATGACTAAATAAGGCTTGACCTGGACTACCTGCATCATTGACACTTTAAAAATATAGTTTAATTCAAGGTGCACATACGTTTTCCGGAGTAATGTGATTCAGATCAATTGAAAGCTCCAGAAAAAGATAAAACGTGGATCTTGATTTATCTTTGTCAGCCACTATCTCCAGGGTCAAGATCGCAGCTTCACACTCAACTTTACGACATATATGTGAATTGGGCATGTTCTCTTATATTGTAAAGAAAAATTGCCTGATCTCTCACTTTATGAAACGCATTTACAGCCTTTTAGTATTTAGATGTATTGTTCCTGATGATGGGTTGTTTAAAATTATTACAAATTTATTTTAGTGTTGACTTCATCCCCGGAGGTCGCACCTGCTTGTATTTTTTCATTCTACCTCTGTGGTCAAGTCAGTCATACATTTTCGAAATCTTTATTATTATTTTTTGGCAGTTTTCAAGCCTTTCATTAGATAGGACAGACAGGAAATGGGCTGAGCGAGAGAGAGACAGGGAGACATGCAACAAAGGGCAGCAGGTTGGAGTCGTAACCGAGACCGCTGCTCTAAGAACCTTCAGCCTCTTTACATGGGGTGCCGGCTCTAGCCACTGTGCCATGGGTCGCCCCACATTTTTTAGATCCATCTCCAGATTAAAGTAGCCAGAGAGAAAGGATGCACTTCTATAAAGTTAGCAGACTCATAAACGGCAAATTGATTTATCCTGACTTTAAGTCCCTATCATGGGCCAAGATCCCCAAACGCTGGATCCTACAATTTTCATAACTGGACAGCATAGTTCCTTTGGACGAGCATACCTACCGCTGCCCAATATTACGACGACTTCCTGATATTTTCCTCCATACCCCTTTTCCACAATCCACATTTTTATTTCCGTAAACTTGTAACATCCTCTTTTGCCTCATCCTTTCCTCTGTATCTGCATCTTCTCCTTCATGTTTGGTTAATATGTACCAAGTGAAATTAATATTTGATAATAGCATCATTTCATCAGTGCACTTCATGAAAACCGCAAGTGTCTCTAATATTAGAAATATATCATAATAAAATAAGGATACAAGTTTAAAAAAAATGAGAGTTACATCGCACATTTTATAACATGAACATTGTAAACTTTCTGTTGTAGTCAAGCATATTTAACATACAGTAGGACGTAAAACATGTTTTTCTTGTATAAACCATTCTGACATTTTTTTCATCAACACGCACCGTAATGTAAAGTGAATGTACTGAATGCATGCATACTTGTGCTGTGTGTGCCAAAGGTGTGTTATTTCCGTGGGTCTGTCTCCACTCTACAGTCAGGGGGGCTAAAGGATACTACTGAAGTCAACCCTGGTTTTATACACACACACACACACACACACACAGACACACACACACACACACACACACACACACACACACACACACACACACAAACACACAGAGGACTTGTCACATCCCGAGCCCTGGCGCTAAGTGACATGGCCCATTAATGGGAGGGCCAATTCAATTTCTCCCTTCCCTCTGTGGAGGCTTACAGTGACAGCCATGCCTCATGCTTGCAAGCCACCAACTAGGGGCTTTATGTCCCATAAAAAAAAACCTCAGTGATGTCCCTTAACTAAGTCCACAGGCTGAGAGAAACAGATTGGATTTCAGAAATATAATGCATTTGTTAGGTGTATAGTACTGTACTGCAGGAGGGTCTACAATAATTCCAGTCTTATCTGCATCCTCTGGCCACAAAATTAGATTAAAATAGGCACTGCTTTATTAATACAGTATAGGAATATCTTATCTGTGTCAGAAATGAATGATTTGCTGAGACAATAAAAGAAAATAAGTGGATAATGGAGAATATTTTGGACAGTTTCTGAAAACTTGCCTTCTTGGAGGGCCTCATGTTTAAAAAGAAAAAAAATATATATATCTGCTCACTTCTTAACTACAAAATTATATATTTACATATCAAATATGTTTTGGAAATCCATAATGCATGCCATGTAACCACCTGGTCATGTTACACAGGAACAGCGGAGAGATGGCGGGTGTCTGGCACCCTGAACCCTCAGTTAATGCTCTGAGTCACACTGAATAACCCACAAATGTGCTTAAAGAAATATGTATGAACAAATCCCAGCCAGAGATGCACTTCTACAATGAATATTTACCATTTGCGTTTCTCTCCTCCATCCTAGTGACTTTGAGTGACATGGTCAATAATCTAAGTCTAATGCAGAGAAAATCAGAAAGTCAATAAAACTCTGCTCCTTCAACAACTACTTTCAAAGAAGTTGGGAATCGAGAGAATAAGAGAGAGAGAGATGTCCTTTCGGTTTAATTGAGACTGCCACACACTTAACCCCGAGGCAGGAAACACTTAATAAGAGCCTCTGAGTTTATCCCCTTGCTTGATTGAATGAGCTGGATGTCGGCTGCAACTTTATTCTTACTGACACACGTCAAATGGAGAGGAAGTGAAATTGAGTTAGGAATATGTAGATTTTGGGGAATCTCCTCTTATGTCCCAATCTGTTTATTCAACGATTTGAAAAAGAAAATTAGGATTGTTGTTGTTGTGTGCTTACTTTCATGTGATGTGTTAGAAACCTGAAGAGATTGGGTTTTCATCATGTGAAACTTGTTCCTGCCCGGACAAATCAAACACAAGTTTAGCAGATTTGTATGGTTCCCAGTAAGCTGATACACATACGGATACTGCCTGAAATGCTGGTATCAGCGAGTATGCAAGTCTATCCACTGATCCCGTAATTAAAAAAAATCAACTTTAAAGTAGTTTATTTATGCTCATTTTAAAAAGAAAGTTCTGTGTCATTCATTCTCGATATGTATTTGTTGTGATGCATGCCATACAACAATGATCGCAATCATATAATATCCATACAGCGTTAGTGGATAGAGCTGATAAAAACAATAATGTATACCGTATATATATATATATATATATATATATATACACACATATATATCATTTTTTAAAAATGCACTGTAATTGGATCAGTACTCGGTAACGGCCGATACACACATTCAGGTATTGGCATTGGGAAGGAAGAAATGGTATATATGGTACGCTTGCCTTTAAATATTTAAATTGACTTGTTCTGTGAACATTCATCCAATCATTCATCTTCAACCGCTTGTCCCTGTCGGGGTCGCGGGGCGCTGGAGCCGATCCCAGCTGACATCGGGCGTGAGGCGGGGTACACCCTGGACAGGACGCCAGTCTATCGCAGGGCACATAGAGACGAACATAAACAATTTAAAAATTTAAACAATTTAAAACTCCTTTTTCTGTGAAAGGAACATGTCCTGGAACTTGCTCTCTGATGGACATTTTCTGCAGACTTCACCCCTTTTGTGAGAGCTAACAAATCCTGGTTAATTCAGCAACACAACTGTACTCAACTATAGTTTTTAAATGGTTTTTATATGTGCTTTGTTATACAGTATGTGCTTTGTTATATCTTGCTTTATCCAGTTTTCATTGTATCCCATTGTTCTAATCTCATGTTTTCATTAAAACCCTATAGGGACTATGATACCTGCATCAGATAGCTGTATATTCAGTTTGTCTATGGATACTGTATCCGTCCCTATCAAATAAAACATAATAATAAATGAGATGGCCGAGGTTGACACCCTGTAAGGTTTTAATATAGTGCTGCCATGGCTTTTCATGCTACATGAACCATGGCCTGAGGCAATTCATTAAGACTGAATGAGACTGAGATTAAAATTGGTTTACATAAGAAAGAAAAGGATGCAGTAAATTGTTTGTGCAGATGTAATTTCATAATGCGGTTCATTAAAGTAAATGATCCCCTCGGATTTTCATTCTGGCATGTATAAGGTCATGCTGTACTGTATGCATGCGTATATAGTGTCTGTTTGTGTAGTGAATACATCCCAGTGGAGAACACGCTGATTCTGGGCAATCATTGGGCAAAAGAGACGCAGAAAGGGAAGGAAAGAATGTGAGGAAAAGCTCAAGTAAAGAGCAGAAAGAGACAAACTATGAGCTATTTATAGCAGTCTCAATAGAAATTAAGTTTTCCTGAAAATTCTTACATAAGCCAAAGCTTTCTCTTTCATTAAAAACATTATATTATGAGGAGAAAATCCTTCAGTACGGAAACAAAATTAATGATGTCCTACCATGACAGCCAGTACGTGAAAGGATATTGTGATTTGCTGTGCCGCCCAAGCCACCAGGGTCATGCCTTCATTTTCTTCCATAACCCATATGTCACCTTACACTGTGACACAATGTAATTTTCCTGTACAGGGAACCATCCTATCCTATGCAGGTATCATTGACTGTTACAAGCAAGGTCATTGTCAGCGCCCCAGCTGACACAGTGTGTCCTTATACCGTAAATCGTGATTCTCTGGTCAAGACTCACAGGCAGGAAGGTATCGGCACTTTAGATCATTTCAGAAGAGAAAGTATGTACACAGAGAGAGAGGCGGCTAAATACTCTATGCCATCTGTTTAGGTTTCCACACATTTGTAAAGTCTTAATGGAGGTTTCTATTGGACTTCCGGTGACTTAATGAGATACAGATGGGTGACAAATTAAGGGAAAAACAAAATACAAAGGTCTTTGTAAGGTGTGGCGCCATCACGCCCCTCTCCAAGGCTCTGTAAAATAGATATTTATATAACATATGGCCCACTTTCTAGGCACAGCATATGATTCACACCTAAAATCATTCAATGACCCGATGTGCTCCGTATAGCGCTATGTGCATTTGTTCTTCCGCTCATTCATTCTGGGTGTCCCTTTCATTTGTCCATGTAAAATGTCAACTGAGCATGCTGTGTGAAAAGCTCCAGTTGTCCGCTCTTCAGAGGCTGATGGCCATTTATTTTTTTAACTTGTTCTATTTTTGAGTTTACCCAACTCATATTAAAATGATTTCATCAGCAAAGTTTTATTTTGTCACATTAAGTTTTTTATTCTCACGTGTTATTCTTCAGTTGAGATTAAAACTATGAAGCCCGACAGCTTTTACTTCAAAGGTGGAAGGCAAACTCTGCTGATTAATTCAGACGTTGCAAAACCACAGGTGAGCTGTAAACAACAACGGCTTTGCTTGACAGGGCGCAATTAATTTACTTTTCACTCGCAGTGAAGTGGCACTGTAGGGCTGTGTGAGCGTTACTTGTCGGAGCTCCGCATGGAAGATTTGAGCTACGTCTTGTTGTATCTTCTGGTGTGGTGTTGAACAGGGGAGGTTCTTCCTTGACCCTCTGCTTGAAATGTACTCATCTAATTGACAGTTTATCCCACAGAGGGCTGACTCACAATGCCTAACACACAAAAAAACACACACACACACACTTGGGAGACAGATCTTCCGTGACAGTTGAAAGTCACTGCGACAACAGGGTCGTGTGAATTTGTTGCACAGTATTGATCCTGTTTTATCAATAGCTTTGGGTCCACGGAAAGCGGATTCATTAATAATATTCCTGCTTACATGTTTTTTTTCAACGCATTCGCCCAACTCGTTACATACAGCCGCCTAGTCAGGACCCCTCAGCGTTATATTTTCAACGACCCTTTAGACCAGGGGTGTCAAACTGATCTAGTAAAGGGCCGTGTGGCTGCAGGTTTTCATTCCAACCAAGCAAGAACACACCTGTTGATTTGTTGGACCAGGTGTGTTTTTGATTGGTTGGAATGAAAACCTGCAGCCACACGGCCCTTTACTGGATCAGTTTGACACCCATGCTTTATACGTTTTCAACGTGTAGGAATTGTGATTTGGTTTAAATAATTATTTTATTTATTAGTTAAGTATGCTACCTAAGAGACTCAAATTGCAAAGGTTACAAACATATGTAGGTTATGTACGTAACGTAAGCTAAAATAACTTAAAGTTGACTTTTTGTTTCACACCGGACAAAAGTATTTGACCTGAAACATGAATACTCGAATGACTCGTTAGTGTTTATTTTATGTTTTCAGATTAAATATTAAAACTTCTCAACATTGTCAATGTTGATGTTACCAATGTGTGTGTAAAGTTATCTAGCCAGCTTAAGTTAGCCGGAGAATGACATCAATGATATCACCGATCAACCCAATCACCAGAATACAACTTTGGCATTTTGATGGAAATAAATAGAAAAAGATGCACTTTTGGTGTCGTTTGATTATTTTCTAGTCTGGCTGGGAGGAGACTGACTGAGAAATTAAGAAATAATTTTTGTTTGATTACATTTATTTCACTGAATATCAATAAGTATAATATAATTTCAGTTAATTGTCATACTTTTAGAACAGGTTAGATAAATTGGCTCAACATATAATTATTACATACAAATACCCTGTCTTGTCTCTTTATAAAGAACAGATACTGCAGGTAATAGACTTGAATTGACTTGCCCAAGAAAAAATGACTTTGGACTTACTTGAGACCAATTGACTTGAGTCATACGTCTGTCATCCTCCCTCTGTGGACTTTGTCGTTCTTTATGCTACATCTTTCACAGTGCAGCCGTCTCAGCAGCATCAGGTGCTAAGGGCCACTGACCAAGCTGCCATGTTTGACCAGTTGGGAGTAAGAATGTCTTTTTAAATTCAATTTCCCAATGAGATTGTGTCTTTCTTTTGTGTACCAGTCGTTGCATCTTTTTGGAGTGTCAGTGGGCCTGCTGCTGATATAACAGGATGTGAACCCCTCTCCATCTCCACTAGTTTCGGGAGTTATTATTTTGTTGGGCAATTGTTATAAAACAAAAGCCATTTGGCTATTTTTTACCCTCAGGATGTTGTATATGTGTGATACCGACGTGCAACATATCATTCTGGTATGAATTAAGCCAAGCCCAAAAGCTATTTGTGTACAGTGAATGGGGAATAATAGCGAGATTTAGACAATTCAATTCCATCTCACAGGGGCAGCTATATACAGTAGATCCAGC
Source organism: Echiichthys vipera (assembly GCF_963691815.1). NCBI lineage: Eukaryota > Metazoa > Chordata > Actinopteri > Perciformes > Trachinidae > Echiichthys > Echiichthys vipera. The sequence goes on from NC_139828.1 coordinate 9,400,309, forward strand.
TGCTGCTATTTCCACAGGGAATCCAGGCATGAAATGTGTTATGGAGCGTCATAATGAGTTGAGAGAAGTGGCCATTCAGGCTGCATTTCATGCAGATAAACATAACGCTGGCGAATGGTGTGAATCACTTGGGTGAACAAACACGATGTGCTGCAGCCATCCTCCATTTTCTGCTTGTTTTTTCTCACCACATAGTTACATATTTATCAATTCCGACATAAATAACAAACATCTTCCTTTCTCAGAATAGCGGGCCGAGTACACAGATGCCCACTGGTTCTATTTAATTATTTACCTGTGTTTTTTTTTTTCTTGACTGATCATGAAAGCGTCCTTTTATTTATTTCACTCATGTAAACACAGAGCAATCATAGATATATTTCCCTGCCTGATAATATTTCCTGTAGATTTGTCCCTTCAAAATAAAGCATTTAGGACACCAGAGAGAGACTGGCTGTGGTTAAGATGTCCAATAGCAGTGTCTTTTTTTCTCTTAACACAGTAGAGCGTGATGAATCCTCATGGGTTTCACAGAGCTGTCATGTTTCTTTAACAGCTTCATCACAGTATTTCCTCCCATAGCTACAATGTATAAATGGGTCACAGGATCTTCATCTTTGCAGAACTGTACATCCCAACGACTGCACACGTGAACACTAAAGCTGATGATGAGACAGTCTGTCCCTACAGCTGCTCATCGCCATGATGATGCATATTTCCTTAAACCTCTTCCAAAGGTTATTTAACAATGAATCAAAGATGTGTGCTTCTGTTTCTCTTCACCTCTGTCTCTCACGCCTCTCTCTTCATCCTCTAGTACAAACAAGTGGAGCAGTACATGTCGTTCCACAAACTACCAGCCGACTTCCGTCAGAAGATCCACGACTACTACGAGCACAGATACCAGGGAAAGATGTTTGATGAAGAGAGCATCCTGGAGGAGCTTAATGAGCCTCTGCGCGAGGTATGAAAACACCCAAGCATCCTCTATAATGTGCTCGTTCACCTACAGACACACTGGACTAGGATAAATTGATTATAATGCTTGGTTATGGTCTGTCTTTCTGAACAAAGAAACACTTAACCCAATTGTTAAAATGTCATCTCCAGCCTTCTCTTTGCATGATTTATTTATTAACTGGTCTTAATTTACTTCTCCCCAAGGTAGTCAGTGAAGTCTCCTGAAAAATGTACTGAAAAATGAAAGGAACAGATCGGTTTAAAGTGATTTTCACATATATCGTATGCTCCCAGGCAACCAATAGTTATTTTTTGCTGCTGCCAGTGAACACTGTTTACTACAGTGTACAGTTAATAAGGACCTCTTGCTTCAAGGACAGCTCACAGTTTGCTTCAGATAACAGAAAATGAAGAGGAAAATAGGGAGAATGCTCAAATGATCTGTGCCAGGGTCCCTCAGGGTAAAAAAAACAGAATAAAAAGATAAAAACGGTTACATGTATATAAGTGATCGCTCTGGAAATAATGTTTTTATTATCTTATTAGCTCACCATTTAAATTAAATAATTTATACAGTGACACAGACATGGGAGTAATGAACTGTAACCATCATGTGTTTACCCTGAATAAATCCTAAAATCCCTGCAGAACACCCCAAAACAACAACTATCATCACCTATTTTCCATAACTGATGCTGGAATTCATGCAGTGTAACCTTTTAGCAATGTTGCACTGCTGCATGGAATACAAATTGAGAGTTTCATCATAACACACATGCCCAACAATTGTACGACCCCCAGTACAACATTATGATCCACCTGTTTCCTGTTCAAATTTAGGAAATTGTCAACTTCAACTGCCGTAAGCTGGTGGCCTCTATGCCGCTGTTCGCCAATGCTGATCCCAACTTTGTGACAGCCATGCTGACCAAACTGAGATTTGAGGTCTTCCAGCCCGTAGACTACATCATCAGAGAGGGAACCATTGGCAAAAAGATGTACTTCATCCAGCACGGGGTGGTCAGCGTCCTAACCAAAGGAAGCATCGGCATGAAGCTGATGGACGGCTCCTACTTTGGAGGTCAGTCGCTGTCTTTGTTTTTAAATTCTGCTGTTCTATTAGTTTTATTTCTGTACTGTTCTAATCTATTCTGGTTTGTTTTGCTCTGTTCTATTACTTTCTGCTTTATCCTGTTATTCTAATACATTGATTGATTGGTTGATAGGTTGATTGACTGATTGATTGACTTTTTTGAGATAATTTACTATGACTTTTTTCAAGACTTTTTATGAGTTTTTATGACATTTATACTACATGACTTACAGTATGAAAGTTAAAGACATATTCCAATTTACAATAAAATAAAATATATAATGAAATAGGCCCTCCTGGGCTGGCTGCTCACACATACCCAGGCGGTTGCTATGGATTGCAACCTACTCTAGCAGCTATCGTTCACCAATAACTAACTAACAAACTAACTGATTGCTTGTTTTCTATGAGGTCAAATTTTGTTCAAAGGTGTCTGCTGGCTTAAGCATAACGAACAGCTTAAGTTCCCTGTTGGAAAGGGATGTCTTAAGGAAAGTTTTTTTCTAAGATATGGAGTGATACTGAATTATGCAAAGGAGTTGGAAGTCTGTTGTATATGGTTATTATACCCCAGCTATGAATCAGTTCGATTGCTTGATTTAAGATCCCCATTTTGCAATCACACTTTAAGAATCCACTGCAGTTTTATCACAGATGTATGTTTACTATTCAAATAATGTTCATAGCAACACACAGTTAAAGAAAAAAGGAAGATCCTAACATATTACTTGGACTTCTTGTGCAGTCTTGCCTCACAGCCACCTCTGTTTCACTTTCCTGTTGTTCCTTTCTTCCTGTGTGTCTGAAACATGTGGTGTGTTGCTATTGCCATCCACAAACTAACCTGACTCTGCCAGATGTATTGATTCACATGATTCACATTTGCTCAGCATATCCATCTGGGAACTCTTGTTTGTAGATCTTTTGGGAAGGGAACGAAAATACTGGCTGTGTGTCTATCACCAACATACGGGCCAAATCAACCAATCAGATGAACGAAGCGTATGACGTACTAACAGCGCTGAGGCAAAGCTCAGAAAGTAAACAACATGTCAGTAAAGGATATTTGCCGTTAGTGTAAAGCAAATGTACGGATAAAAGGCACAATTACAGGTGCCCGGTCCATATTCCATAAGAAGGATCCAAGAGAACAAAGCGTTAGAGTATCTTGCTTGATAGCTGCGCTCATCTCATCCGTGGAAGCCGCCATGTTTTTTATAATGAACAGTCTCTTATCGTTTTGTCATACTTAAATCTGCCTCAAAACCAACGCTGATTGGCCGTTCGCTTGTGCACAAACACACTCCCCGCACACTTTTATAGGTCTTGTGCTTTGACGGCTCCGGCTGCATCTTTTAGCATCCGGTGCCATCTGCAGTAGACCAGAGTTCACTGGTAGTAATGTTGATGTGCCAGCTGCCCAGGGCGCTGTTGGAGTGACACCGACACATGGCTCACACACACATGCATTTTACCCTCACCCATACACACATCCAATTAATATCAGCTAATTAGCACAGCACAATGGTGATGGCGGGCCATTTGTCATGTCAAGTGTAGATTGTTCACAGGAGGAAATCACAGGGCTCTTTTCATACTCATAACTACTAGTTATAACTCATAACTTTAACCACTGCAGAGTGGTGCAGTACAGTGTGAGTTTGTGGTAAAATCTCTCAATTAGTAAGTAGCAGTGAGCAGTTTGTGATGTCAGGCCAAACATGGGGATATTTTTAGAATTTATCTATTAGGATTGGAGTGATTAGAAACATCAGGTCCCAGACTTGATACGTTAGAGTATTGCTATTCTGTAACATATGTATCAACATGTGTATCTGCTGGCATTTTCATTTATTGGAATGTACTTTTGACACATCTTGGCACATTTTTGTACAGATTTCCCATCGGTAAACTGTTGGATTGGCTCCATTATTATATTAATACATTTAAAAAAGACAGAGCTTAGTAAACACTTTCTATAGCTGTAAATGCAACTGAATCTGCAGCTTTCAAAATTGCTGTCTGTTAGAAAAATGCAGCACTTGTTCAGCCACAGCCACGGCATGACTTCATCACACATTTGTTCATTAAATAAATGCTTTAGTACAGTTACATATCCAGTGCCTGACCATTAGTCTGTACACATTTGTGTTACTGCTGTTGTGACTGATCTGAACTGCCAAAGCTTTCACAGTACGTTGCCTCATAGTCACTGTTGTTTCTTGTCATGAAAATTAGAGCTATCAAGCTATAGACAGATAATCTTATTAGTTACATGCTTTGTGATTTATTAATGTGACGTGATCACACATCAGTATCTGCCGTGAGAAGCATTTAAAAATCGTCAGAAGGATTTCGGTAGATGAATCAACGAATAGACATAAGCTTAAAGTTTTCACTGCTCTTGTGCAATAATGGCCATAATATAAACAGTCTTCCTGACAATTCTCCAATATTTTATATGCCATAAATGAATTAGGGAACACAAATCGATAGGTCAACAATTTCAAATCTATATCTTATCAATATCAATAAAACTGGTTCCTCATGGTCCTAGGTTTGACCTCTGAGCTGAGTGCTTTGTGTTGAGGGGATATTTCGGGCTTAAAGTACTCCAATGGTAGAAAAATTAATTACTGGGTTGATGGCCAAAACAATGCTCATACCAACGGTTCAATCTGGGTGTCTTTTAAATGTAATTTATTTCATTCATTAGGCAAGCAACGTTTTGTCCTCTGCTTCCATCATGTTTACAGAGCTAATATGGACGATTGTATGTGTAGTGACTGATGGAGTCAGGGGGCGTCATAGGGTGTGATTAATCTGCGTTACTTTTTTTTGACGTGTTGTTTTTTCCGTAATTAATCCATTTAAAATAACCTGTTATTTTGACAACTCTAATTTAGGTCATTTATTTTGATAATAGTGCAGATATAGGGGGCTTACTTTCTTCACTGATTATGAATCTAGAATCAAGATGTTGAGTATAAAAGGGAAATAATAAGTTTATATGTACCAGAAACAGGAGAAGGAGTGTCCCAGTGAAGATATAGAGCGATAAAACTGTAAAATAGTATTTGGGACATTATATTTTCTACTAATGGGAACAGTGCACCCCAGGCTGAAGGAAAATGTTAAGGCAGTGCTCTGAATATTGCTAAAATTCACCAGGATCCAGCATTTCTCTGTATTTTTCATCATATTTGAGGATGACAGCTGCCCTATCCACAAGCTACAAACGGTTACTCCAGTGGTTTGAACAGCTTTTTAATGCAGCCCCGGTGTTTTCATTAGAATATTATTCTCTCCATGCACGTCCCACTAATGATGCTAGCGATATGTTAATGTGTGTGTTACTGCATGTATAAGCAGGACGATCCCAAGTGACAATTTATGAAAGGGTGTCTGGGGCTTCTTGTGGATTCAGAGGAGAGTTTTTCACCGCTCTTGCAAAACTGGACCATCTATAATGCTTAAAACTTAACCTTCATTCCACAAACGTGACTGGACATAAATGATGTAAACAAAGTAAACACAGAAACTGGTTACCAAAGTATGTATTTCCACTGTCATGTGGCTAACTTGACTATGCTATAATAATGATGTGATGTAATAATCACATATAATTGCTGTGACATCCAATTCCTTTGCACAATAGGTATCACCATGGCAATGTTTTATAGCAACCACCTTGGTAGCGTATTTGAAGGCAGCCGGCCCAGGATGGCCTATTTCATTGTGAATATTATTATTTATTAATACAAATCTGTTTAAATTGGATTGTGTATAGCTCACACACTGCTGTTCTTGATCCGTTTCATAAGATCAATAGCTCACAACAGGCAGTGGTATGTTTTGATTATATCACAGCTAAGACGCGTTGTTCGGCCGAACATGAAGTGGTGGACGTATAATAGAATAGCTCAATCTAAAGAGCTTCATACAGTATATCCTTCAGCTTTTACTTTTATTACAGCAGCTGACCACGAGAAGCAAAACCACGAACGTACATAGTAAGCAGAAGAGCGTCTATCCGCATATGATATTATTCATTAATCTACAGAGGAACTGTAAATCCTTTATCAGATAGTCAGTAAACATGGTCACACTCAAGGTCACACTTAAATAATCTCTGAATAAAAAAGCTGCTATATCCTGACTCATAGTCAGTGTATGTATGTGGGTTTATGTTCTGTAGAGACAGTGTACTCTATGTGCTTATATATTGATATAAATGTGAAACTGGAGCCAGACGGTTAGTTTAGCTTTGCACAAACCCTGTAAACATGCTTCTGAAAATGTGCTTTTTCATGACATGCACTGGTTTCTGTGTCTGCAAATTTTCGTGAAGCCCTACTGGTTTGTCTGCTTTGTGCTGGAGACACCAGACTCACGAGCAGTCACAGTGCACGTCAGTACTGGGAATGTCTTTAATGAAGCCTCCCTGTGTTTCATTATTTTTCTCCTTTTCCCCACAAAGAGTCAAAGGATGTTGGCCTTTCAGGGCATATAGTTGTCAAGACTACAGTCAGCCCCATTCAATAGAAGAGGAAAGCTAGAGAGATAAAGATATTAGAGGAAAGGAAGGGGAGCAACTGAATGTAATGAAGCTTCGCTGAACATCTCCAAATATAGTGTGCTTCCTTCACATAGCTGTCTATGCTGGAGGAAAAGTACTGTCAGTGGGTCATGCTGGCTACACATAACCTCCGCACGCATGAACCACTTTCATTCTGATCACATATTTGCTCAGAGTCTAGAGTTTCGGGATGTCTTTTTCAGACTGCTCAAAAAAATCTCTGCATATTTGTATTATCTCTGTTTTAGTCTCTGTCACTGTCTGACACGCTGAAATCTGTCAGTCTGCCATATTTTTTGATCTGAGCACGTCTCATCTGCTCTGTCTTTCACCTCACCAGAGATCTGCCTGCTGACACGTGGCAGACGGACAGCCAGTGTGCGAGCAGACACCTACTGTCGCCTGTACTCTCTCTCTGTGGACAATTTCAATGAGGTGCTGGAGGAGTACCCCATGATGAGGAGGGCCTTTGAGACGGTCGCCATTGACAGATTGGACAGGATAGGTAAGACTGCCGACTCATTTGGCAAACTGCACCAGTAGATCCCATTTGATAAATATTGATATTTATAAACTTGATATTGTTTAACTATGAATTGCCATATATATATTTGAGGATGACAGCTGCCCTATCCACAAGCTACAAACGGTTACTCGAGTGGTTTGAACAGCTTTTTAATGCAGCCCCGGTGTTTTCATTAGAATATTATTCTCTCCATGCACGTCCCACTAATGATGCTAGCGATATGTTAATGTGTGTGTTACTGCATGTATGAATATGAATATATGAATTGCCATATAGCATAGTTAGTACTGATTTGTATGTAAAGGTGTTTTTTTTAGGCTACTGCTCGTTGTCAAAATGTGCCATACACGTAAACTTGCCTTACTAAAGTTTCATTCATTCATCTTCAACCGCTTTTCCCGGGGTCGGGGTCGCGGGGGGGCTGGAGCCGATCCCAGCTGACCTCGGGCGTGAGGGCAGGGTAACTAAGGGTAATTAACCAAACACGTGCATGTCTTTGGATTGTGGGAGGAAGCCGGAGAACCCGGAGAAAACCCACGCTGACACGGGGAGAACATACAAACTCCACACAGAAAGGCCCAGGCCGGGATGCGAAACTGTAACCTTCTAGCTGTGAGGCGACAGTGCTAACCACTACACCACGGTGTAAAATTAATTTGATATTGGTTTACAATTTTTTTTTAATATATGTGGTCCATATGAGATTTCGTCACACACAGCACATTGTCATAGGGGCCATTGAAGTCAGTGTTTACGGTTTCATTTATAAGTTAATGTGCAGTGGAGGCCAGCAAATTCATGAAGAGATGATAACAAGGATGAGCACAAAGAGAGCCAAGTGTTTCATTTTCTTTATGCAGCGCAATGGCTGCTACTTCTGTACGGAGGTGTTAGTGGATGGGGAGTTGGAGCCCGGAGTGGTGGAATTGTGACGTAAATGACTCACAACTGCGCAGAATTCTGATAATAGTCGTAAAAGTCGCCTAAATTGTTCAGACTGAGGTCACATTGCAACAAATCTGATTTAGCATCACATATAAAAGTGGCCCAAGTCTGAATCGATAAGATCAGATTCCATGTGATTTGTGCTGTTCACACTGTTATGAAAAAAGTGATCATGGGATCTGATTTTGAGTCACATAATGCCCCTAAAAATGTCACTTGCAGTCTGAACGTAGCCATTTTCCTCTTTCCATCCATTCCTAATTTATGAAATGTGTCTTAGGTGATTTAGTCACGGATAATTTGCATCGCACCTCACTGTTAAAAGCCATATGAGTCATTCATAAGATGAAATGACACATAGAGAAAATGTATTCATTCATTAAGTTGATGTCTCTGTCAATACACTGCACCGTCTCACAGCTGTGATCCCCTTTATGAATAAACCTAACAGGGACTTTGTGTGTAGCGGAGGAAAGTAGAGTCAATTGTGAAAACACTTTTAATGGTTGGGAATCATTTATTATGCAGTTTTCTTGGGATGAGATTTGTCATGGCAATTGGATGTTTCCCGTGGATATCTGCCTGTTGCAAACTGTTATTTAACACATGTGACACTCGTCAATATCACGGCAGAAACCACACAGTAAGGACACTTTTTTCTAAATCTGTACTCTTCACAGTGTAAAACAACTTTGCCTTCCCATAATGCTCCTTAAGGTCAGAAAGGCTGCTGATGTCACATCCCCGTGTCACATGACCACACTTTGCATGCTTACAAAAGCCCTGCATCCACCACCTGCCTGATGTTGCCATAGTAGCCAGATTCCACACATGAGCAGCCCTCGCTCAGCCAGCTCACACATTTGGGGGATGACTGACGTGTCTGCTTCAAGACCTGACCACCGACCAAATATTCCCACTGGTCTCTCCATTTGTACTTGATGAATATTAATCACTAATAATGTCTTCTGTTTGGCTCTGTCAACAGTGTTTGTCAGAAAAAAAAGCATCTGGATCAAACACTCAGAGGGCTATCAGAGGACATGCTAGGAATATGAAATATTTCTGTCATTTTAATTATGATAATGCATGCTCTGTTCCATTTAAGTGTAAGGCATGTTTGCTGGATGCATCTCCATACGGTCCTCATTTTAAATTCCAGTGCGATAGAAGGCTTCAGCTATCAATCAAACTCAAACCTTTGAGATTGTGCTTGTTGTTTTGCTGAGCATCTGTGACCTGCAGTGTTTCTTTGGGATCAGTTCAGCCTGACAGACCATAATAACTCACATGTTTGATGGAACCAGGCTTGCTCCAGCAGCCATTCATCCATTTTCATAAAAATAACATTCTTTGACCTGTGAGCCGTTCCTACAAAGGGAGAAGCTAATCCCTCGTCTTAGCCTAAATGCATCACATTGTAAACACACTAAGATCAGCTGAAAAGGCTGTATAGCAGTGATTTAAGGGAGGGATGGACGTGTTACTTGACAATGAATAGCAGGGTCTGAAATTAGCAGGATTAGGGTGAAATCTTCAGGTTAATCACCACAGACAGGGGTAAAACACAAGTTTAGTACGGTTAGCATATGATTGAATAGAAGTTGCCCGCATCTGCTACAGTATATAATAGCAACACTATTGGCTGTAGAACCCTATTCGTTTTGATTAACAGTCACCGCGTACAATCTTTTTACTGTATCAACTACATCAGCTACTTTTCGTCTGATGGCATAGCTCAATGCGAAGTGAGTGTGTGGTCGAGCGAGAGAGAGTGTGACGCTCAGAGCAGACGTGCTGATGATCTGAGCAGAAAGGAAAAAAACAGTGAAGGTTTCCAATGGTAGTAAACCTACAGTGTAGGTTTCAGTTTGTCTATGAATAAATACTGCAGCTCCTCAAGTAAAGTTCCCGTGTTTTGCTTTTTCTTTGTTGTCTGAGGCTTAATATTCTTTGTGTGCATTCAAAATAACTGATATTTTTGCATTTAGGCAGGCACGTTAGGCTATTCCTTCATACAGCACATACATTTAAAAAGATAACATTTCTGACATTTCTAAAAAAAACAAAACAATTACAGTTCCAAAAATGAATTTCAGACCCATGTTCATTGTTGCAAAAACAGCTATGCACCTGATGCGAGTTCTTCAAGAGGCATCTTTAGTTTACCAACTGCTTCAATGTCTTATGGCGTCTGACATATAAAAGGTTTCATGACCCCCAATGAAGCTCTGCATTGGTACCTGAGGCAACTTCTGTGCCTACCTCCCTATAACGTGGTTGCTTACCCTGGTTCCTTGTCAGCTGGTCCTCATGCATCTTTTCTGCCATCCATGACTCCCCAAGATGGACTCCAGGCTGGTGCTACCAGGCAAAGGCTTTTGCTGTTAGACGCTAGAAGTGTACTAAGGAAAACCCCCGCCGTATCTACAAGGAAGACCCAGTGGTGTTCTTTGAGGACCAACTCTCTGTACATTACACACAGTCTTTTCCAGGCTGCAGCCCAGTAACTATGGATTCTTCTGCCTCCTCCCTCCAAATCCTAAGAGAGGACCTCATCACCAAGCCAAACTGTGTGTATGTTTTCAGTCCACACATGGAACCCATCGTTCTCCTTCTGGCCAGGCGGCTGACTGGTGAAAAAGGCTGGTCATGAACTCGTTCCTCTCTAACACACTTTGTTACACGGGTATCACTCAGGCTGTTGTGCTGACTGACAACCTAGCTTTCTTGCCAGCGTTCTAGACCTCCTGCTGCACTGGAGAACCAAGCTGACAGTCGTGCCGAAGAGCTACATGAGCTACTTAAGTTGCCCACAGACTCCTCCCTCCTAGCCCCAAAGTAAAAGCAGATGGAGGATCATCTGGGTGCAGCAGCTGAAATCTTGTCTGTGGTCCCAACCTTCTTCCCCAGAGAGCGGCCCATGACTGGCCTTTAGCATCTTCATCATCATCATCATCATCATTGGCTGGCTCTCCAGATATTGCAACATTTCAGTCCTCCCATGAGCTGTGTGCAAGTCTGGGTAAAGTCAGAGTGCCAACCTCATCCGCCCTGCAAAAAGTTCAGTAAAAAATAATTGAAAAGGGATGTTGTCAATCAAATTACAGCATCCTTAAAGGAAAAATATCTTCTTCTCCTACTTTATCATCTAAACCTCACTCTGGTTCAATTGACGAGAAGTAAATATGTATTGGACACAGAAAGGCACCCCACCTGGTTTAATGTTCTTCTCATCTCTTAAACTGATTAAAGAAAAAAGCTGACACATTGCGGACGTGTTTGCCTCAACTTGCCATTAGTTACCTTTCTCCACATGTCGAAGCAATTGATTCACCGGTGAGCAAGACGTGTTCCCCCAAATAGGCTAATTTTCTTTTTTGACAAGAAGAGAGACTCTTTGTTTACCTCCCTCATCACCCTGGCCATTACCTCGGGGAGGAGGAACTAGTAAATTCAACTCTCAGCAGGTTTCAGACACAGCAGTCTCTAACACACTCATCATACTTACCTTGCAGCAGTGAGAACCCAGGGGGTTTGAACCTCAGCACTCTGTGACGCACACACCGCTCCCTTTCTCCAGCACATCAACCATGTGAGATCAGATGTGATGATTATCTCATACACTTTCCTTTTGTGACATCTCTATCCAGCTTTACTCTGCCTGTTTAGAGCCATGCAGCCTGCTATTTCCAGGACTAAATTGGATTTACAATTCTGTCACTAGTGGACATTTAACTGCATTCTGATACATTCTACAGTCTAATCTATAGAGTCAGAAGGAAACTTGTACTTGCTGGGCAGAGGTCACAAGAATTAAAATATCAATCACATCTTTAATACACATGTGAGTTGTGTGAGTAGGTGTGGCCTTCATATCCTTCATCAGTGTCCAGATGTCACAAATGGTTGAGTCTTGATCAGAAGAGGCTGTTTTGTAGCATTGCTTTGCTATTCTTATATGTGGGCATGTCCTGTGTGGAGACGGTCCAATTGGTGATTTTGATGTACATAGACAACTTGGTAATCTCTTCCGCCCCACAACAGGAAGTGTGGGTCCCTATAATAAAAAGTCCATGTATAGTATGTCTCATCTCATCTCATCTCATCTTCATCCGCTTATCCGGGGTCGGGTCGCGGGGGCAGCAGCTTTAGCAGGGGACCCCAAACTTCCCTTTCCCGGGCCACATTAACCAGCTCTAACTGGGGGATCCCGAGGCGTTCCCAGGCCAGTGTGGAGATATAATCTCTCCACCTAGTCCTGGGTCTTCCCCGAGGCCTCCTCCCAGCTGGAGGTGCCTGGAACACCTCCCTAGGGAGGCGCCCAGGGGGCATCCTTACTAGATGCCCGAACCACCTCAACTGGCTCCTTTCAACGCTAAGGAGCAGCGGCTCTACTCCGAGTTCCTCACGGATGGCTGAACTTCTCACCCTATCTCTAAGGGAGACTCCAGCCACCCTCCTGAGAAAACCCATTTCGGCCGCTTGTACCCGCGACCTGTATAGTATATCATAAATAGTATGTATAGTATGTCATAAAAAAAAAATCATAAAATAGTATGACATAAACGTGATGGTGTAGTATATACTATGACTTTTTTGGATATGTTATACTGTGACATTTTCTGATTGTTATGACATACTATACTATGACTTTTTTCAACATACTAGTCATAGTCATGCTGCTGTATGTTGATTCAATTCAATCCAAAAAGTTATCTCAAGACGTTTTACGTATAAAGTAGGCCTAGACCACATTCTATTCTTAATTTAAGTTAATTTGATTTAGTAATGATGCTGGTTATGTGAGCCATCAACTACAAAAAGTACATAGTATGTAAACAGAACTGCAACTGCTCGAGCATGTGTTTTTTGTCAGCATGGTAACGGCTGAGATGATAATGTCTCGGTTTGGTCCTGCGTCACCTCCAATATGGCGTGAAACTAGCTAGCATCTCCCATTAAACCCAAGTATTCATGCTGAGAACTTGCTGCTCCTTTAAAGTTATCTCCACCGACGCATTCTTGAAATTTGAGGTGTGTTAAATGGCAGTTACATCCAGATAATTGTTATTTTCAACTGGAGGGCCGATGCATGCCAAGCACCAGTCATGTGCAAGTACGTACACACACACACACACACACACACACGCACAAACACATGCGTCATCTAATCATATCATACAGGCTAAAATAAATGAATTCTGGCAACAGACTTGGTATCTCTCACATCGACTCTAAAAAAAACACTGTGTGTGTGTGTGTGTGTGTGTGTGTGTGTGTGTGTGTGTGTGTGTGTGTGTGTGTGTGTGTGTGTGTGTGTGTGTGTGTGTGTGTGTGTGTGTGTGTGTGTGTGTGTGTGTGTGTGTGTGTGTGTGTGTGTGTGTGTGTGTGTGTGTGTGTGTGTGTGTGTGTGTGTGTGTGTGTGTGCGTGCGTGTGTCAGTGATGGATTTTGTGCATGGAGATAGTTCCATATATAGGCTCCGATATCCTCTGTGGCCAGGAAGGTGAGATAATGGAAGGGTACCAAACTTTGCTTGTACAACTAAGGCTGTTTTTCTTGTGGCAAACAATAGCATCTACTTTAGCAACAATGCTACTCTCTGTTTCCATGTCATTGCAGGCAAGAAGAACTCAATCCTGATGCACAAAGTTCAGCATGATCTGAATTCCGGTGTTTTCAACAACCGCGAGAATGAGATGATCCAGGAGATAGTTAAATATGACCGGGAGATGGTTCAACAAGTTGATGTACCACGACAGCGGTCCATGTCCATGTCCATGACACCTCCTCTGCACGCAGGAATCTTTAATTCTCCAGGTTCCTCCGCCCATCCCCAGAATTCAGCAATTGCCACTCTGCAGCAGGCCGTAGCCATGAACTTTTGTGCCCCTGTGCAAGGGAACCTGCAGTCTCCTAGGATGGTGAGGAGATTCCAGGTGATGGAAAGTGTGCCCAGCCCTGTTTCAGCCTCTCCATTGCAGTCTCAGCTCTTTGCTTCTGGTGCCTTTGCTCCCGCCCTGTCCAGCCCCCCTGTCCAGAGCCCGCTGAAACTTAGAGGACGATCATTCCAGTATGGATCCAGTGCCCTGGCTGGTCCCACCTCAGGCTCCCAGCTTTCTCTAGCCCAGCAGCACATAGCCAGCCCAGCACTAAGGTCCAACACACATAAGAGTACTCATTCCTTGCAATTGGGCAGTTTGAGCCAAGACGCCAGGGTACTGTCAGCCTCTCAGCCCTCACTGCCTCATGAGGGGGCACAACCAGGCGCCCCTAGTCCCCCCCATTCTACACGAGCCTCCTCTTCTTCCATTGGACCCCCATCAGGTCACACAGGCATCCGGAGCGCTGTACCATATAGGGTGGTACTACCCCACCAGATGTCTGTGGGGACCTTCCCTGTAGCATCCCTGCCCGGTTCTGTGCAAGGTTTTGGGGCTGGTGCAGGGCTGGCAGCGGTAGGTGCGGGAACAGGTCTGGGGGATTCTGGACTACCCAAGAAGGACTCTATAGTGAGCCTTCCTGAGACAGACCTCATCAAAGTGAGATCCAGGCTATCCTCAAACTTGTGATCTTAATTAAACTCTTCTGGGGGAGTGACTCAACGAGGGGCAGGACTGCAGGACTCTTTCTCCTACAGTTCCTCTTCTCTCTCCACTCCAGTTTGACTATCCGAATGTATGAATGTTGAGTGAGTGGCAGCAGGAGGGAGAATCTGAGAAGAGACTGTTCTAACACAAAGTCTGTATGGTGACTTTTCACTCTGCAGCATTGAGATGTTTCTACTCACAAACATAGTAGTTGCACAGTAGGGGTTAAGTAGCATCTACCCATCTCCCACTCCTTTATTTACTGTATTTTAGGAACAACATATGGGCATATCTGCTTCAGTATCTTCTTATTCACCCAATTTCATGCAAACTTGGGGTCGGATGGGACAAAAAGAAAATCAGGGACCTGATTCAGGTATCAGAAGTTGGCACTTTAATGGGGTTTGACTACTGTACTCTACCACATTTTGTCATTAGGCTGTCTGTAAAAGATGGTCAGAAAATGTTTGAACATTACATTTTTGTGTTTTATATTCTTATTTATAAACCTATAGAGATAATATTCAGTAATGTCCTTTATTCCATTATTTTAAGGCAGCCCCCAGAGTATTGATAGGAATAGATCAATGAGTACATTTATGAATCAAAGTGGCATTTTCTATATCTTATTGGCCTCTTTTGTAAGTCTTCCCTCACTCTTATAGCCCCCACAGATAAATATGTGAGCCCCGAGGATGTTCAGATCAGAGACAATGAATATCCTTCGTACTAAAATTACAGGTGTGGGACAAATTGTCTACTTCCAGGCAAGCAAACAATTTCTATGGGAAATGTCTGCCTATTTGTTTCATTTAAAGCTGCATTAATCAATAGTTTTGTATTAACAATGAATCAGCTGACTAAGGATAATGTAACGGAAACTGAACCTGAACTGCTTTTTAGTTTTCTTAGCTCATTGTTTCAGCTCTATAGCCCACAGATTTTCTGTAGAGTTCAGTCTACTCACTCATTTTCAGTTTCCAGTAGCAAAAGGCAGCGTTTTTTTGCTTTTATGTTCTGAAGGTGACCAAAAGTTGATTAATGCAGCTTTAAGATTAATTAGTTAAAGCTGGGGTGGGAAGTTTTCTAGGAAAGACAAAAAACAAATCCCAGAATATGATAATTCAGCCCTCCTGCAGCTTTTCTCACCGGACAAGCATGAGCATATGCACGTGAGCCCAATGCCATTACTAGGCAGTAATTCTATGAGAATTACTGTTCTGTTTTCTTTGCTAACCTGTGGGCCTGAGAAGCCATTTGAGATGATGTACTGTGATGCAAGTCCATGTTTCTGTCACAGCAAAGCATTTAAGAGAGGGAGATAAAATGTTGCCAATAGATTAGCCTTAGGCCAACCGTAGCTGTGAGCTTTAACCATGAGCCTTTGGCTGTTGTTATAGGTTAGACTCCATCTCCATCCCTCCCTCTCCCTCTGATATTGACATGATTTATTGCGTTTATTCACTTGGATTTTGTTTTATTTATCCAAATGACACCATGAAACCCTGCCTACCCCAGGTTTAAGAAGGTCCAATACAACTATATCTGATTAAAATACCTTTCTTCTTAACAGCAGATTTGATATCTGCCGTTTTTGGGGTTATGGACTGTAGTCATGTGAGTAGTAACATCCCACACTTATTAGAAATTATAATTCACTGCCAGTTACTTACGAAGAATTTTATACGACTCAAAATGTAAATCCATTCATACTCACATAATCAAAATATGAATCCATTATTTTCTAACCCTCGCACTTCTTGCAGCAGCAGTTTGGGCAATGTTAATGCCAAAGTCAATTCATACAGACAATGAAACTCCTGCAAAGCTCAACCTTACTGAAAACTCTACAGCTTTGATCAGGTTGTATAATGCAGTGTGCCTGTCATTTATGCCTCAGTAAGAGTTCACAGGATGCCGCTGATGTGTGTCCAAAAGCATTAGAAAGGGAACATTTTCTCCTGGAAGTGACATTCTCTTCCCCTCTCCTCATTTATGCCTGAACCATTACTGGGTAATGAGGGTGGAAATTGGAATCCCCTCGGGTCTGTTTGGGACTGTTATTATTCTCCTTCGATTGGGTTTCATTATTCAGAGCCAATGATGAGTTCCTCCTCTATTATCGTTTTGCAATTTAATTTTGTTCAGTTTCAGTTCCTGAGCTTTTATCCACCTTGAGAGTTCCAAATGGGACAACGTTGAAGGTTTGTAAGTATTTTTATACAGTGTTTTTGAGGTCTGTTGTGTTTTTGTTTCATGCCCAAATTATGCCCCGTGGAACCTGTTTGGATGCTCGTAAAATAATTAATATAGAGGCTTGTTGTTAGAATAGTGTTTTACTGAACTTCACATTGTGTCCCGGAGGCACGGTCTTAGGACAGGAAATGCATTTTGTGACAAATTAAGTTTAAAGGCATCTTTTTTTACTTCATTAGAAAGCACACACTAGAGCGATGCAGGCAAAAAGATGAAATGCAAAAAAAGGTCACTCGCTAAACAGAAATCACAAGCAGATATTCAATACTCTAATCACCCCCCAAAAAACACTATCTTTAATAAAAGCTGAAGAATGAGCAGAATGAAGCCAAAATGATTATGTTTTCATTCATATGCAAATGTTTCAAAAATATTCAGATAACTCACTAACTTAACACACTAATCAGAGAATATACACTAAAACCATATAAACCCATTCTGTCATATTAACAGCAATAACGAGTGACTCTATGCAGATGACGTTCTGTTGTATTCTTGGGGTTTTTATGGACATGCAATATTTCACCTTTGGATCAATTTCCCAAACTTTACTGAGGATTTGTTTAAAGTGTTTTTGGAAGAACTTGAACAGATATTAAGATTTGATTCTGCACTCTTTAGTGACAATAACTTGATTCATGTTGTTATTTCAATGTGTAAACAGTATCATGTAAACCAGATTATTTATTTATTTAGCCTAGTTTACTGTTAATGTAGACTTAGTGAAAAAGAAAATGTTTGGCAGTTGAATATCTTTTTAATCTTTGGCGAAATGCATAATATCATCTGGTACGAACCCATATTACTTGAACATTATAATTAGAGCAGAACAAAACTGTAACTTCATTATAAAAGATGTATCACTTCTTTTCTTACAGTCGTTCACAGTATCACCCACAGTTTGTATATATTATCCTGTGCCAGTTGCTGTGAGGTCTGCATAGTTTCTTCTATTGTGTATGTTTAATTTGTTGATTTATTTTTCTAATCTCACACTCCAGCCCATTTGCAAGTCCTGGCCAGTTGATCAATAATGTTTTTTTTTCCCCCTTATGTGCCATAACCTCTGACATCTAATTAGCATGTTGCCCAGAACACTGTATACTTTACCCTCTTTTTGCAACTTTTTTACAAACAGATTTAGTGTTGAACTATATAACAATGCAGCTTTTCTTTTTTAGTAGACCTTCATGGCTTTGGTTAGGACACACACACACACACACACACACACACACACACACACACACACACACACACACACACACACACACACACACACACCCCTGCTCCAGAGTTAAAACTACTTTCCATTCCAATGTGTCTTTGGGTTCATCAATGAAGGTAAAGCATGGAAATTAAGAGTGTTTAAAAATGTTTACCTACAAGGGCTGTTCATTTGGATTGAGTGATGATGTGATTTTGTGTCTCTAACTTTGTCACTCATGTACATTCATGCTAATGAGTTCAGATGCTTTCTCTCTTATTGGCCGGGCATGACTAGAGCAACACTGAAAAATATACACCACACTTTTTTATACCAGTTGTTTCTGTATTTAACAGGACACAATACAACATGATTCATCATCAAACAGCAAAAATTCTGTATTAATTTGTTATTTCCTTTACATCCCTGCTTGTTGTTGGCTCTTTGTTTGCTTTCTCAGATCCAAGACCTGTTAGTGGCATCCAATATACAGTGACTAAGTACAAATCCAATCCATGCCTAAGCACTACAGACCAGGCTGGGTAACGATGAATTCCCTTGCATCAAACAGGCGGCCACAGGCGGTCACTGTACGTCTGTGAAATCAGACACAAACAGTGCAGTACAAACATTTCTGTGTCAGGGGGCTGATTTTCTTTTACAGAGCCACTCCACAGTTGTCACATCCCGTAACATGTACTGTGCATACCTAGTGCCTAGCATATACTGTAGTCTTCACATACATGTACTATATTCTTTGTGTGTGTGGCTGTTAAAAAAAAAAGATGAAGAAAAAAAACCAAGCTCCTCGCAATACAAACATCACTGTCAGCTACATCTCACTGCAGTACATGTAAAAAGGAAAATAAATTGTATTTGAATACAGATTGATTCCACTGCTTCATGTGAATAATCGAGGGTTAGCATACTGGAAAAGCACAAACAGGTTATGATCATTTTGCATACTCCTAATAGAAGCAGAACCCCTTAATGCAATAAAGGCATGTGATGGTGAATGTCTCTGCTTTCTGTCAGTCATGATATTAAGTGTCAAAGTTACAATGGCCAATGAATCTTTGTCATTGATTGTTTACATTTAATATAATCTGATTTTCTGCCTGGTTATCAAGAGGGGAAAAAAATACAGTTCAAACAAAAAGATGGCAATATTTGTCGTGTGGAACAGTGAGTTTATATGTTGAGTGTGTGAATGATGTCACTATAAAATTTGTCATTTTTTTAAAAGCCCTCTCACCAGCAGCTGTCAGCATTTCAGAATGCAACTGGTAATCTTGGTCATTTGATTTTTATGCACTCAAGAATCAAGAATTCACAAGAAGCCCAAAGAAATGCGTCTCCCGATTCCATTGGATTTCTGAGACTTCGGTTCAGTGTGGTCGTTACCAGTGGAAAGTGTCCTAGAAATAAGTTTTGTTATGATTTGACACTTAAAAGGTGCAGCACAGCACGAAGACTGTAATATGCCATATTAAATAGACATTGTACATTTCTCTTCAATAACCAGTGACGGGATTCGGGAGTCTCTAGACGGCTCTAAGCAACTGCTGTCAGTCACATGAGACAATAGTCAAATGTCAACATTCATAAGACGCATAATTGCATGTTATTGATTGATTGATTGATTATAGCATAAAACATTCCTGCTCATCTAAAGAAAAAAAAAACGCTGACCCAAATTCAAGCCAGCGTCCAGGAGCCTTCAGGACTTTCTGAAAGAAAAGATTAATTTTATTTTAACCCAAACCCCTGTCTTTTCCTAAACTCCACTCGGTTGCTTTTTACCTTAAAAAAAAAAGAGATTTCAGGCAGAAAAGCCAACTTCCCATGTGCTTAAAGCCCGAGAGAATTTTGAGAAATTACAGCCTGGCCCGGTCCAAACCCGACGGGACAAAGAATTCAATTCAATTTTATTTATAGTGTCAAATCGTAACTGGAAATATCTCACAACACTTTCCAGATAGAGCAAGTCTAGACCAGACTATAGTTTACAGAGACCCAGCAATTCCCCCTTGAGCATGCACATTAGTGCCACAGCGGCCAGGAGAAACTTCAAAGCTAAGGCAAAGCTCTGTAGGCAAACTAAAGCTTGGATCGCAATTCACCAGAAAGGCAAAAGTTGACACTTACCTTAACATGTGACATGTTCCAAGATTGGTTTTCACTCAAAGTGCAGTAACCACCTGTCACATGCATTTTGCATTTATTCTTTCTTCCCTGCTGACAAAAAAAGCATGAATAATGTCCTTTACATAGACTCCAAAGTTACAGTGATGCATACTTAGCTGATGTTGTGAAGCAGACAGAAAAAATGTACATTTGAACGAAGCTCAATCACACAGCACAGCAGATCAGAAAGCACATT
Organism: Echiichthys vipera; assembly: GCF_963691815.1. Classification (NCBI taxonomy): domain Eukaryota; kingdom Metazoa; phylum Chordata; class Actinopteri; order Perciformes; family Trachinidae; genus Echiichthys; species Echiichthys vipera. The sequence goes on from NC_139828.1 coordinate 9,420,847, forward strand.
TTCTACATGTAGTAAAGTCACCTGACTGATTATTGGGCCTAAATCAGAAAATAGCTTCTCTCTGTATCTACTGAAAAAGGACAAAATACTGCCTTTTTGCTTTTCTACATCTTGATTTATTTTAAATGGTGAAATTATATTCCAAAAATCACAACAAGTCTGAACAAGAACCAGAATAGAAAGACACTTGATAAGGCATTTTAAGTGTCATTTTAAGTCTATGTTACTGATCTGGCTGCCAGAGTTTTCTGTGCAGAGTTGAGATAAAAAAGTCTCCAAAATGGAGACTAAACTTCTTAAATGCAGATGATTAAAGGTCCTATATTATTATGCTCATGTTCAGGTTCATATTTGTATTTTGTGTTTCTACTAAAACATGTGTATATCCTTTAATGCACCATCACTGCAGCCAGAGAATGACTGAAACAGCACTGTAGGGGTACGTTTTATACATAGTTGTGACATCACAGACATACCGAAGTCGTGACAGCTTGTTTAAAGGTTTCTGGATATGGGCTGTCTGCAGCCTCTGGATATAGTAGAAGTCCAGACCTCCACATAGTTATAGAACTCCTTCAAATATATCTAAGAAACATGTTTAAATAAAATAAGCCCGTTCATTAGATTTAAACATCCAATGGAAGAAAAAAAGGACTCTGACACTTTTCTTCTAAGCAGGTCCAGTTCACTGAAGCATCGCTGCAGCAGGCATCAGATGTGTGTGTGCACTGTTTGTGTTTGGTGGTTGTTAATCAACCATCACTGCCTGTCAGTCAGAATAAAGGTCAGACAAAGGAAACTCACACTGACACACACACACACACACACCTGCCAACAGTGTACCACCTGTCTCTCTCTCCCAAATACCAGTGCTCCCTCTCCGCGGTGCTGCCTCGTGCTTCCTCTCCTCTGCTGACAGAAAGCTCTGGCCCCACTTGCTCCCTCCAGGACTGTCTGTACACCCTGCTGCCCTGCTAGTGCCGCTGAGTGAGGGTCACTCATGACGCCATGGGGCAGGAGATACGCCGGGATAGCCCAGGAGCCTGGCAGGGAAATCAAAGTGTTCTCAGTGAGTGGTCCAGCTATCTAACAGTTGCCTCCAGCTCTGGCATGCCTGACAGATTGCCACCAACACTTCCACAGTGTCCCATTTCGGACGATCCTTTCGTTGGAATAGAGCTCACTAAAAGCTCCACACTACTGTCTCTGGATGTGATACGCTTCTATGCAGGTGTGGTGTAATTCAGAGATAGTCACTTATTATTATATTAGCAAACATTTAATTCAAATGTAATTTAAATTTAAAAACAGGCCCTACTATCAGGTCTCTTGCCATATAATCATCACTTTCTAGGTCTATTTATGGTCATGGTGGCTGGAGCCTATCCCAGCATGCTTTGGGTGGGAGACAGGGAACACCCCTCGACCTACGCTATATCACAAGGCTAACAGGGACATTAATATTTACACTCAAGAGCAATTTCAAACCTCCACTTGAGTCACAGTTGGACTGTGTGCAGAAAGCAAACATTCCTGGATCAAGAATGTGAATCCACATGAAAACATAACAGCTAAACTGGCTGTTGTTACCTTTCCTTTCCATACCTCTAATGGACAAATCAAGTCAAAATGCAAGAGACATCAAAATATTAACATGTTAACCCATTCAATCGCATCCCACAGCCATCGTCAGCAGGTGAAATGGAGGACTAGATGTTCCATGACTACTACTTTGTCAACTCTGTCAACTGTTTCCATCAGCAGATGATAACTGAGCAAACTGAAAGCTCTGCAATAAGCTAAAAGTTACAGCTTGTATGAAATCCATTCAAATTGCCAAATATATACTACATATTAGCTAATGTTAAAATAAAGATAAGGTGTACACCTACCACAGGTATCACTTTAAACAAAAAAGACAAGAAAGTCTATAAATAAAACTGTACTTTTTACCTTAGCATTGAATAATAGACTTTTTAACTACAAAACACCTCTAAGAATCAAAGATTATACAGTAGTTTGACACAGTGTATAGAGGTCAGACACAGTAGTCAGAGACAGTAAAGAACCAAAATCTAAATCTGGCTGCCTTTGACAATATGATAGACTGTATTTATATTAGATGCGCATCAAGACTCAACTGCACTACGACTTAAGACCTCAGTTACTCAATAAGCACATTTATGTTAGCAGGCATTTCATACACATTTACTTGAAATTGACTGTAAGGACAAGAGACATCAGCATAAACTGATCTGTCAGTAAGAATACAAAATGTGTGAGCTCAAAAGGGAAAAGTGGAAGGGGAAGTGAATAATTGCATTTCTCCTCTCGAGAGACTTCAGAACTCCATCACCTTTGCACGATATATTTCTGTAAACAGAATAAACATCAACAAGACGTGTTCGTCTCTGGAGAGGACCCGTAATGGAAGCTATCTGACTGTTTCCTGCTACAAGCTCCATTACTGCAGGTGATACGATGGCGCTGCTCTCCGATCTAACAACAGACATCCTTGGAATCACCCCTGAGAAACTGAGACAGGCCCATCAAGCTTTTGCTGTAAGGACATCTTCAGTATCCTGTTTATTTCCTTAGCCAAAGTCAATGGTAAAACTGTTTGGCATGCGTGTTCCCTGACCTGCCGCTCCGCCCTAACCCAGCTACATGTTCTGCCATTTTAAGTGTTTTATACTGCTAGTATTTTAAAGCTAATCGATAGTCAGCTCCACAGCCACAGTCGAGCTATTGATTGACACTTATACCCTCAGCATCCATCTATGACCACTTCTCTGTGATGAGCTCAGGTCATGTAGCACCACTGAAAAATAAATAAATAAATCTCAGCTAGTGTGTCAGCCAGTGAGGTTATAAGTTGTGAAATGTTATGTGTCAAGTATGTCAGATCCTGAGAGCACTTAGTGCAGGAGAGAGCTCCGTCCTTGACAACTGGGCCCAAAGAGATGAGGGAAGAGGAGAGTCACGCTGGGCCGACGCCTGCAGGAAGGAGACCTTGGCTTGGTTTGACTTTGCATTTTGATGGTGGCAGGTTCAGTGTAAAGCACACGCTCGCTGAGTCGCTTTATTAGCTGAGTATGGAAAAGGAAGGTTAAATAAGAAGGGGAATTCACTGTTTATAAGTGTGAGTAACCGCCTGCAGTCAGTTCGCTTAGCTTATGAAATGCTGCAATCAGAGGAGGAAAAATGAAAGGGCACAAATGTTTTGCGTAAAGTTTCCAATTTGAACTTTGAGGGGTCATCCCTCTGTTCCCCTGGGCCTATGTTCTCCGAGCGGGGAACCCTTTTCCCCAAAAGGGTCCTGTGTTCCCCGGTCGCATAAGCCTATGCCTTTGCTGATTTAGTTCAGCATTTTGTTAGGGTTAGGGATTACGTTTAGCGTCAGGGTTAGGGTCTACATAGGCCTATTTGCCGGGGAATTTGGCACTGATTGTGGAAAAAAGAACAGACTGGGGAACATTGGACCCTTTTTTAAGAAAATAGTCTGATGTTCCCCGCTTGTCCCAGAAAGTGTCCTGTGTTCCCCGGTCTGTTATTTTTTCCAGAATCAGTGCGCTGAATGCCCCATACAAAGCGGGGAACATAGGACCCAGGAACATATGACCCGGGAACATAGGTACGCTTCCAACTTTGACACACAATGGCACCATTAACCTGTTAAGTAATTGGGAGCCACCTTGATAGTGCTGGTATTTGAGAAGCTATCATAACAGTTACACGACATAAATTAAAGGTACAAATATAGATGGTAGATCAGCCATGACAGCGACAGTTTGTACATTATACAAACAAGATGTAAAATGCCAATGACAGAGTTTTAGAGGTGCTGAAAGGTGGATTTTGTTGCCTTCGGACGATGGAGGCGAGCTTTACAGTTTTTTTTTTTCTAAATATTATTTCTTTGAGTCCTAAGTTCTTACCTAACTCAGCAAGAGAGCGAAAAAGTTATACTTCTTTTCTGGTGTGTAAAGGTCTGCAGACAAGAACAACTCAAACCTTTCATTTTCAAACTTTTCAGTGTTTGGTATAATTTAGCAATATTACTGGCTGGTCCCCACAGAAAGCACACAGAGCATGAAAAACACGGTTCAAAGAACAGTGCACCATAAAATCAAGTCATTGGGTGCTCATTGCTTTTTACCAAAATAATAAAATAACTGATCAAATGTGCATCTTATGCACATCAAAATATATAGGAGCATCTCGGAATGCAAATCGTGTGAAAACCTACAGTCTAATCAGCACACTATTTAGATTATTTCCACTTCATTACATTGTCACTCAGCCAGCTTTGTTTGGCTGAGTCTACACTTGCCTTTGAACATCAACGACACCTTTTGTCTGAAACTGCTGTAACGTTTCCAACAATGATCAGATAGCACTTACGCTATTTTTACTTCTAGATGCGGCACTGGCCCAGAAAAACAAGATCTCAGTTGATTAGTGAAGCCTGCAAACCCTTTGTGGTAGATCTAAATGGAGCCCTTTATCTCATAATAAACAATGGAATTAAAATATGCAGCTATAACTAAATAACGACTTTCATTCATCCTGCGTATTCAGGCACACTAAGAATACCAGCTATTTCTTTGAACCTTTGAATGAATAAGGAGACATTTAAAGAAACACATTTATTTGAGAACAATAGTCCACTGCTTAGTCACTCTTTGAGGTAAGAATCAAGAGTACGCTTGGAGACCAGATCTCCTTGATCCCCTGTACCCCATTACAGTTTATCTTTCATTTCCTCAACGTCCGTTCTTCAAAGTTCTTCGTAGAAATGTTTAAATATCATGTCATCCAGTCAGTGATGGGATCGATGAGAATCAGGTGTGGTAGAGGCAAGTCAGCGCCCTGTGGAGGTCTTCTCAGCATGGAAACACACACACACACACACACACACACACACACACACACACACACACACACACACACACACACACACACACACACACACACACACACACACACACACACACACACACACACACACACACACACACACACACACACACACACACACACACACACACACACACACACACACACACACACACACACACACACACACACACACACACACACACACACACACACACACACACACACACACACACACACACACACACACACACACACAGTCCATTATAAGAGGTACTTTTCACTGATTGACGTCTTAACATTCCCGTCCGTTGCTGATTCTCTCATCATTTTGCCTGGATGAGCATCCCACCCTCTCTTCCATCAGCCCACGAGTCAGTTAATCAGGCGGGTTCACTGAGTGTTAAAGCCTCCAGGCAGGCGGGGTGCTGCTGGATCAATGTGGCGATGTCTGAGGGAGACAAAGCCGGTCGAGACCCAGGGGCCTGCAGCCTCCCTGCCGCACTCTGTCAATTCTACTCATCTTCCTCCGCTGGCTCGCCCTCATGAGTCTCTCAACTGAAGAAATAAGTGGATTCTTTCACCTGCTGGAGATCAAAATCACCTGGAAAGGCAAGAGGCAAGGTGTCAGTGCATGTTTAAGTTTAAGGACAGTAGTTCCGTAAAGTAAATTACATTTACAGCTTTAACTATAAACAAAACTTTAAATTACAGCATACTATTACAAGATAGGTATGCAAACACAGTTATTTGGCACAAACCTGCCAGCACAGCATTAACTGTAAAAACAGAACTAGGACAATAATTTATCAATGCAATAATTCATTAGTATTCAAGAATAAATCCTGATTTCCGCTCTGGAAGGCGTTTCTTTAAGCTACATGTAAACATTAGCATGCTAACAGGCTTAGAATCACAATGTTACCATGCTGATATATAGCAGTTATGATGTTTACGGTGTTCACCATCTTAGTTTAGTGCATTAGCGTGCAAGCTACGTCATGTGCCAATTAGCACAAAACACAAAATACAGTCTGTGTTTAATTCGTTTATCTTGAGAACCGAGAATCTAACGAAATTCATCTGGCGAGAGTCAGGTTACAAATTTTGAGCAATCTGCACCAAATTTGGTTAAGAATATCTTCAGTGAAATGACTTACAATCTCCATGAGAGGGAGAAGGGGAGAAGTGCGTACACACACACGCACGCACACGCACGCACACGCACACGCACACGCACACACACACACACACACACACACACACACACACACACACACACACACACACACACACACACACACACACACACACACACACACACACACACACACACACACACACCTGGCAGCAGTGTACCACCTGTCTCTCTCTGACTGGTCTAAGCCACATAAGAATAAGCTGATTAGGCAGAGGAGGGACACAATTAACAGTAATACATTTATTACAACCCAGCTGTCGCTGCCAAGCAGACAGTAAGTGTACAAATGATGATGATGGAGCGAGTGGTTACATAACAGCAAAGCCTCCATCCACCTGGCTGACAGAGACGCTGCCTCTGTACCTCCACTCTGGACAACAATGAACGCAGACACTCACAATGGCGTCAAAGGAAAACAGGGGAATCTGCCGGGCAGGCAGAAGCTGAAGACGGATTTTTAGCCAAACTCACTGAATGGCTTTTCCTGTTTGAATAAGTCGGCAGAATACAATGTCTGGCCAACACAGGCAGCTAGAAAACCAACTACAGACAAAGGGAAACTATAAAAACAATAGGCTACAACAATAAGCAATTATAAACCAGTTCAGAAAATACAGGATTGTGGAAATCCAATTTAATAACATGCCTGTCATTCCTGCTAACCTCAGACAAAGCTACAGGACACACAGGTCCTCTTCAGTCCAATTAGGGGGGAAAAAAGAACAACCTGTCTGTTGGCCCCCTCAAAGGATAACCCCAGCCTTGGTGAGGCCGGGGGGGTTGGGAGCCAAAGAGCTGCATACAAACTGACCTGTGCGGGGCACTTTGGCTAGCAGCAGCATCAGCTTCTTGTTCTCCTGGTGCTTTTTGTTGCTGGCTTCAGTCCTGCCACAAACGAAGAGAGCAAGAAAAAGTTTAGTAACTATGAGAGAGAGAACCTGGCTGTGTGTCTATAGGAAAGCTTAGTCAAAGATTTAAGTGGTTAAGGCATTCATTCAAGAATCTCCATCCGTTCTGCTGACTGATGGTATTTAAACCTCTGCAGGTTGTCCACAGCTGGATGCCACATTTGAGTTGTTGAGATTATATGTGAGTTGCTATTGAAGTAGCACATAATGAGTACTCCTAATGTGATGTGATCGAGGTGGCACAGCACATCTGTTGAAGTGTGAGACGTGAAAGTCGAAACTTACAATTTTAATTTTTTACCAGCAACTGTTTCCTGCATGACTACAATACCATACGGAACAGGTCGCTCGTTCAGCTGAGACTGATGTGAATGTCATTCATTTTATGCAGGTATTTGCTCATAAATGCATTGGATAAATTAATAGTTTGGCCTGAGATGAAAAGTTAAGCGATGACCAAAGTTATTATAACTCCTCCTAATGAGGAAAAGAATGTTTGATATAAATCTTATGGCAATCCATTAAATGGTTTCACTCATTTCAAACATTTCACTCTAAAATACAAATATCAACCTCATAGTTGCACCAGAGGAAAAAAATAATTGCAATCAATCTAATAATTGTTGAGACATTTCTGTCTGGATCAAAGTGGTGGGCCAATAAATGCATTGTTATATATTTAGCAAAAATAATCTATTTCAGGCAGGGGGTTAAATTATCATCACATTTAAGACATAGTTAAAAAATGTATTCAGTTACAAAAGTGAAGGAATCCAAAAAGTCTTTTTATTCCCACATACTATTCTCTCTGTTGCCTACAAGGGTGAATAATGTGTTTGCAAGGCTACCTAGGGGACGCTAATGTGTCTGTGTCAAGACATGAGGGCTGCTGTGGAGTAAAGGCTGTAGAGAAGGTGTCCAATTATCCCAAGACAGAGAAAAACACAGTCGGATGATGAGCATAACTCAGCCTGAGGCCACCAAGACAGATGGAGAGCGATAGAGAGCTAATCATTTGTTATCTAATGTCACAAACAAGTGAGGGAAAACTTCGGCACGTAATATAACTTTGACCATCTTATAAACCTCTAATGTTTGTGCACCTTCTGTTTGGACTTTTTTATAATCTACACAAATGTAGGAATTGCATGTTCAGTGATGGCTTTTATATCTATACCATACATGTCCATAGGGATCCTGCAGTGTTGCGTAAACACATAGAGACAGAGACTAACGGCAGTGATGATGGTTGCTCTATAAGAATAACTCAAACAGAAAAAAAGGAGGCACAAATCGCATGGTGGTACTTAAGTGTGGAAATATGAGCTTTTAAGTATTACAAAACATTTAGCTAAAATGTAGATACTGTACGGAAATGATTATTTGTACTTGAATAAGATATGCTATGACTAAAAGATGCTCATACTTGTTTTTATCATCATTAACCTGAAAGATAACATTGTTGCTCCTAAGACTAACAGGAAGTCGATGTGTGTATGCGAGTGTGCACAAACAAACGTGCTCCTGCATGCAGGTGTGTAAACTCACAGGGGCGAGGTGCAGTATTTATGTAGCATGAAGTTGGACAGCTCTTGTAGGATTGGCTGGCTGTGCAGGGCGACAAACTGTTCCCGACAGATCTGACGGGAGGAAGAAGAGGCAGAGAGGAGTGTGTGAGTTACTCTGGCTCAAACAAGCTCCCAAAACGTCCCTGCTTGTTGACCAGGTAAAAAAAAAGGAAATAAAGTAGAGAGCAAAGTAAGAGAGAGAACAAACATCTGTCTATCGCCACATCTGACAAATGTCTCATCTACCAGAGCTTTAACGCCTCTGCCAAGATATATTCGCTACATCTGTGTCCATAGCATCTGCTGAATTTTTGCTTTTACTGATCCACCTGTCCCACCCTTTTAACAATATTCCACTCATGTAATTTTATGCACAAATTGAAAATGCATATAAAACAGGTTGATAGAAACTCACTTTATGTCAGTAGAGGATTTAATAAGTGTTATCAGCCACACAAGATTATGGAAAGAAACTGACAGAGAACAAAAGCTCCCAATGGTTTGTTTTCTAACCCCACATGTGAAACCCGTCTACACTGGCAGCCAGTCAGTTATGAAAATGGGGGATATGAAGGAAGGATCAGTTCCCATTAAAATAGGGACCTTTTTCGTGTGCTTAGGTGTTGACGAAGATATTGAATAGCCCTCCTTTGCCACTGTGTTCAATTACCCGTGTAATGGTGAAGGCGCACACTCACACATTAACGAGAATATGAGAATGAATAAATGTACTGACTGCTTCATTGAATGTAACTCCTCTGAGATTGGATGAAGACATAAAACCGTGACTGTGCTCTGAAGCTACATGTACAAAGAACTGGGACTTCATGGTAATTTGATCCATTTTATGCCGCGCTGTGTCTCAGTCTGGGCCTGTTGACAAATTAGTTTCAGCTGGCAGGGGCAGTCATTTATTCGGAATAACAGGCTCTGTCTGATGCTGCTACCTGCAGCTGGCTGCCTGTAAATGAATGACACAGTGAAAATACTTGCGTATCCAAAATCCGCCTGCATGTGACATAGCAAAGGGAGCAAAATCTGAATGGCTTGTTGAGTCTCAAGTTTTCCGATCCAGGCAGCTCACAAAAAACTGACCAGGTTGTGTTATTTCACAGTTTGTGAAATCCGTAGACACTCCAGATACCCAAATGTAAGTAAATGGTAAATGGACTTATTAATTACTTATATAGCGCCTTTCTAGTCTTCTGACCACTCAAGGCACTTTCACAGTGTTTGTCACATTCACCCATTCACACAGACATTCACACTGATGGCAGTGGACAGACCATCTAATCTAACCATTCACACCGCATTTACACACCCATGCGCAGCACGAGGAGCAATTCTGTTCAGTGTCTTGCCCAAGGACACTTCAACATGTGGACCGGGGGAGGTGGGGATCGAACCACCGATCTCTCGAACGACCGATCTCTCGAACGACCGATCTCTCAAACGGAAGACGACCCACTCTCACACTGAGCCACAGTCGCCCCTAAGTGCACAAGCTATGTCCCCTTTAACTTTCAATTAATCAGCAACAAAAGGAGAATTAAACCCTGATGATACGTGATCAGACAGGATGAAATAACTCTGAAAGGATGATGAGGACAAGGAATGTCAAAAGAATACTGTACTTGTACTTGTACTTGTCATTTTACCTTGTTCATGGTGTCCACATTGAGAGCGTGGGTCCAGAAACAGTCGTGAACTGAGACGAATGTCAGACCAGCACTGAGGAGAGGGAACAAAAGGGGAGAAGATAGTCCATGTGCAGGAATTGAAAATGAGCAGAGAAAAAGAGTCATTAAGCAGAGTTTGAAAATTACAGCGAGGATAATTTATAAAGTACAGTATATTATTGAATACCCGTAACAGTGGAGAGCAGTCAGCATCATGTGTGTGGAGTCCAGAGAGTGGATGAAGTTTGGCGGGAAGGCATTCTTCTGTTTCATTGTGTCTGGCCTCCTGAGAAGGGACAGAAAGCCAAGCATCGACATATCAAAACACTTTCTGTACTTTGCTGCTTTCTAATATAAAAAGGGATTTTTCAGCCAGCAAGTCTGAAGTGGCCTCATTATGAACTATGCTGATAATTCCCAGGGAGACAGTTAGCTATCTTAAATTCCCTTTTTTAACTTTGTGCACTACTTGGAAGACAGCGCGTCTTAGTAACCATTGCATTTAAAAAACCACTGTCCCCTCGAGGATGTTTCATAAGCCCCTTTCAAGACATTACCCGACGGGGGCTGTATGCGAGAACGCAAATGTCAGGATCAGTTGGAACAGGCACTGGTTATCTTACTAAGTCTTACTAACAGATTTTTTTTTATCGTGGACATTTGTGTAAAAGTACAGATGTCATTGATAATTCTTAGCGGCTGCATCATTAATATCAGTAACAACACCAGTGCTTTTACAACAAGTGAAAGAGTCATGTGTGTGTGCACAGGTTTCAACATCAATATTTATCTTCTACTCTGTGACCTCAGGGGGACTCCGGGGCTCTGTGCTTTCTAAACAAAAGTCAACATGAGAGCATACAAATATAGACGTGATATATGTTAGAAATAGTACAAGGTTATATAAATTCAGTGCTGCTTCTGCTGCTGTTGCTACTGATTCAAGAACTGGCAGTAAAAAAAATAAAAAATAAATCATACTGCCAATCTGTATCCCTGTGTTTCCATTACCCTGAGCCTGTGCCATTCAAAGCCTCTGGGCTGCCACAGACCAGCACGCTCTTCTAATGGGAATGGAGACAGAGCGGAGAGAGTTCGGGCCAAAGCTAAAGCTAAAACACACAAACACACACGCACAAATACATACGCATACACGCAGGATGCCTGTCTGTCAGTATATTTTACCTTCTGGCCATTTTATTTTTTTGGCTTTGAAATGTTGGACTTGTATCTGAGCGCTTTGAATTCTGTTGTTTTAGGCTTAACTAAACCAAAACAAGATTCCTGGGGATGTATTTGCAAGCTCACTCGGCTGTTTACACTTCGCACAAGACCATCTCTCTGCTTTCCCTTTTTCTAATGCCAACACTCACACACACAAAACAAACATGTCACCTTCAACTCCCACAGGCCAGAAGGACTAGAAATGTGCACAGTCAGTACTCTAAGGGTTAGCAACCGTAGCTCTCTAAGGCGTATCTGTTCTCCCTGGAGAGCTGATGGTTGACTTCATGTCACGAAAGATGATGAACGTTGACGTGGGGCTTAGCTTTAGTGTATATTTTTTGTTTGTTTAGGAAGTCTGGATAATAAGCACTCCTCTAAATATGAGATGGACGAAAAAAAAAGCAAGAAGAGCGAGGGCTTGTAGGCTGTCACTGCTCTGTCTGCGACTCGATTTACATATTTAGATGCTGGACGAGCTTTTTTAGGGTCTTTAATAACTGTGAGTGCTGCCGCGTGTGCTTCCTGTGTGCAATGAAAAGCCGAGGAAAATCGGCCATGGCGATCGTGTCAAGTTTAGCTCAGAGTGTCAGCATGTGAAACACTGATGCTTTCTCCGACAGCACATTTCAAGTTACAGGCGAGGCAGCCTTTCTGAGCGGCATCCTGCCCTCTCCTTCCTCCACCCCTCCCTCTGCCTCGGCTGTTTTTTAAGTATTCACTCTGCCGGAGATGTAGAGCACTGTAGATGTCAGATTGAGGACGGCTGTCAGTATTTGTCATCTCTGTCATCAGCGCTCTCACTCCCGTCTTCCCTCAACTCTCCATCTCTGTCTCTTTCCGTCTTTGTGCTCTCTACTCAACTCCATCACTGTCGTCTGTTGTCTCTTTTAAAACTCTATCTACACATCTCTCTCTCTCTCTCTCTCGCCTCCCCGCCACAGCAGTCATTCACACCTTCCAAACCAGCACTTATTCAGAGAAAAACCACAAATCACGATCTTCTTTATTCCAAAAGGTCAAACATCATCTATTGAAGTGGACTGTCACTCAATAAATCACAGCAGGAGATACTCAGATTGGGGGGTGTGGTGTATTCTAATGAACCTGCGTGTGACAGGAGGGGGAGCAGAATCTGAATGACTAGTTCATCCCCATGTTTTCTGATCTAGACGGCACACAACGAAACTGACTGGGTTGTCTTATTTCACAGCCTGTGGGTTTGCAGACACTCCAGATACTCCTTTATGGATGTGCACAAGCTCTGAAATGGTGAGTTTTTTCACAATACGACCCCTGTCCAACCTATTGGCATCAAAACGGTGTCTGCCTAGGCTACGTAAGCACGCACATACTCTATTTGTCATGCATAACTGCATCTGAGTAAAACAAATCCAGGTTGCAATCTACTCAGATCCTAATGAGCTGGCAAGTATTTTTTACTGTTTATCTGAACGGAGTTGAACTGCAACTATATAACTTAAATTAAACCCATTGTTTTTGTCAAGTAAAATAATGACACGTGCTTCTCATTAGAAAAACTACATTGGAATCTATTTTTGACCATTTCTGATCGGTTCCTTGCTGCTGACTCCGTATTTCACCACTCACGAAACATTATTCTTGTTGAACCCCTTCTTCTGGCTAATGATGTATTTTGGCAGTAAGATTTTGCAGTATATTATGTTATTTCTCTTAACTATAAATGAAGCTTCTGGACGAAAGTGTTTGAACAACTTTTTTTAAAACTAAACTCTTTAAACCTACGGTATGCCCACATCTTTCGTCTGAAGTGGCAGAACTTTGCTTTTAAAAGACTTTCCAAACACTTCTGAAGGAATTTCCTACTTTATGACAAATGCAAATTTAGAACCCAGTTTGAGTAGGCAATTAATGGAAATAGCCGCTGGAGACAGATCTTTTGTGCAGCTGAAGTTCCTGGAATTGTAAGCTAATTGCCTCTAAAGAGCTCTACTTTCTACTTCCATTCACCTCTAAAAGCTAAATGGAGAGTTGTCTGAAGCTACATTTTCAAAACTCATCAAACACAATTTCGCTCATCAAATATGGGCCAGCCATGAGAGACTAAAGAAGTGACATCTGCTGTGGGTCAGTTTCAGTATGAGAGTGGAGAAACAGACAGAAACAGGTCTGTAGCTGCAGAGAGACTTACTCGTTGGTGTCGTGGCTGATCTGGAGGTTGATATGTTGCATGGTACTCTTCAGCTAGAAGGGGGCAAAACAAAGACAATGAAATGAGGGGGTTCATAATCTCACCTCCAGCTGGATGATTACTGTTTAAGGTCCAAGCAAACGTTTAACAATTAAAACTGAACTTTCAGATTCTGGTCCAAACTACAATGTATTTAAAATATCAAACGTATCAGGTTAAAGGACACACATACAATTCTGTAGAACACATCCTAATATTTTGAAATACAGCTGTTTTTATAAGGGTATGTCAGGTTTTAAAAATGTACTCCATATAAGCACGATACAGCTTTACTAAAGTCTTGGAACAAGGAGGCTTATGTTGTATTGAGGAATTAAAGTATCCCCTGTTGTACTGTGCACATTCGGACACCATCTACGTAGGCATCTTAATGCAAATACACACAAATGAATCCACACACAAACAGCGCAAGAGGTAGAGTTAGTTCATGGTGATGCACTTTCACCACATACAGAAAAGAGATGAAAAAGAGAGGCAGAAAGGGGGGCACGAGGAAATCTCCAAGCAGAGAAATTTCCAATAAAATCCCAACATCTTTAAGTTATTGCTGAAGAACCAAGAGTACTTAGTAAAAGTACATGGTAATCAAAGTATAGAACTACTCGTATACTATAAATATAGTATAGGACGATCAATATAACCCTAACAAATAGTGGAAACAGAAGGATAATATAAGCATAGGAAGATAACTATACTGTAAATGTAAATCTGCCAGTTTATGCACAGTGAGTGGCCATCAGGCAAATTCTATTTTTTATCGCTGCTGTTTTCTTCATTCCTTTAATTCCTTCCTTCATTTTTTTCACACTCAAAGCCTAACGCCAAAGCCTTTGGTTCCTTGTGGAGGGAAGATTTAGCCCTCTAATCTACCGAGCTTTGAGGGTCTATCCAGGCAGCTGTGCCAAGGCATCTGTGGCAGGGCAGTCGTTCCCTGACCCTTGGAGCCACGTCTGGGTGCGAACGATGGGCTACTATCAGGACCAAGATATGACTGGCAGCCAACTGCTCGTCAATGTGAGCATTAGTCTGTTTACCTTGAATTCAGCCTACACTAATGTATCCGAGTGTCTCGTCGTCTGTTGCTCTGCCATTTTATTTTTTCACTGATGGAAAGCCACTTTGGCAGGGAAAACGTTTTCGCCATTTCAATTCAATGACATTCAGAGCGCTGCAAACACTTCTATCTGTGCTGCAAATAATCAATGTGCTTGTATTGTCAAATCATTAGACCCCATTACTGTTGTTAGATTATGTTCAGAGCTAGATATACCCACAATAATGTGAATGAATAGGAAATGTGTTTGAGTTTGTTCCCATTTATGAACAGGTTCACATGGGGACATTCAATTAGCTCAAAAACATGGAAACACATAAAGAAACAGATCTATTCATATTGTGCAGCGTGGCTGCTCAGTGGCTTGAGCTGAGCCTTTTGGTGTAACGTGTACATGTCCAGCATTTACGTTGGGTAGAATAGGCTCATATCAGTTGTTTTTTGGCTTTATGCTACAATTGTCAGGCTATAAACTATTTGAAATAAGTTGTGGCTGGAATTTTTTTTTAATTTGTTGCTGGATGGGGTTTTGAAATTCAATTCAACGCCTCTGAACTGGAGTGCATTAGAGCACAGCATGACCACTGCCGTTCTCACACCCTTAGAAGCCTTCAAAAGCTGTGTGTTTGGTGCTAATGTACAGCTCTTTTATTTGATTTTGCCTGCTTCTTTTGGGATGCATACTCAGGACACACACCTTTAAAGTGCACATCCCTCTACAATTTGAACCACTCCTCATTCTGCCTAATGCTCCTTCTGAGTCTATAATGACCTCCTGGAAAGCCGAAAACCAGACATTTCATGTGGGATGCTCTCCTGGTGCTGTAAAGGTTTTAGGAGGAGCGCATATCTTGTGGGCCCTGATGGGAAGCTAATCTTTCACACCTTAAAAAACAGAAAAATGCATCATAGAGCAGAATAACAATGTGCCATGTCAATGATGATTATTGATTTTAGTGAGAATCGACAAAAACGCTGAGCTGGAAATTGAAACTGCTCCACTGGCGTATTGACAAACTGTGTGTGCTCATTGAACATTTGTTTGAGATATAACATCGAGTGTTTGAGTGATGATTGTAAGACCTTTGGCTGTGACTGAATGTCTCCATATCCAGTAAAATAGCCATGGATGCTGTCAGAGTTGAGTTGCTGTCTCTCAAAGTACTTCTCTTCAAATTCAACCATACAAAGACTCATCATAAATGATACAGTTCTGTCCAAAAGTTGCACCAATACATCTAGGAGACATGGCAGATTTCCTTTAGTCAATCAAGTTTGAAGGATTCATCCTCAGGAGACCATGAATATCTGCACCAAATGGCACGACAATCTATGCAGCAGTTAGAATAAATGATATTTCCTTTACAACCAAAATGTCAACCTTGCGATGGTGCTAGAGGAGCAGTCGTAGGATCATTATGGGTCCTCTGGGGGTCATGAATACCTAGAAAATAGTGTCAAGTGGCAAATTTCATATCCAATAGTTGTTTGTACCAAAATTGCAGGACCAACCAAGTGATTGCCATGTCTGAATTTGTAACACCAGTTTAATGTTAAAAATAACTCTTTTGTTACATTTAATCTTCTTAGAGTAGAACAAAAGGTGGAGGAGGTGCTATGTGATAACAAGGTTGCAATAATATATACTTTACTTCTCTGGAATTAGTATTTCTATGACAAAAGTTTTGGAAATTGGAGCAACAACTTATAATTATTTTCACGGTTTATTAATCTGTTGATTATTTTTTGACTAAGTTGTAAAATGTCAGAAAATGGTCAATCAGTGTTTCCCAGAGCCCAAAATGACATCCTCATATGTCTTCTTTTGTCCACAACTGAAAGATATTCAGCTGACTGTTATAGAGAAGTAAAAAAAGAAGAAAATGTCCACATTTTAGAAGCTGGAATCAGAGAATTTGAGATTGATATTCAGTTGATAGTAATTGAATTGTTGACAACTAATCAAAAAATCGCTGCCGCTCTAATGGATGTAAAGCAGTAAAGTGACAGGTGTTTACATGGTTGAATGTATATCAAAGCTAGCTTAAAGGAGGCAGCTAACTACTTGGTTTGGTGATTCCAGTGGAACGCTTGAAGGTCTCTGTGTGATGAATGACAGAATCACACCATAATCAAGAAAGGGTATTTAAAAAAAGAAGCGTAGTTGGGTAAAAGCCAATTAGTTTCTGCCATGGCGGCTAACTCATCCATCATTGCTCTGGGAAGAGAATGTGTCCATCATTCCCCACTTTACATCCTCTCTTTGTGCGCTGACGGATAGATTCAGAAGGAGGGAAGGGGAAGCTGGGACTCAAAAAACGTGTGAGGGTCAAAGAGATGGAGGTTACCTTTGATATGAGTAATGGACTGCCACGCTGTAAATGAGGTCACTACCCTATACTGTACCCATGTTATTTATAATGCATGTGTGCATGATTTGTGTACGAGAGCTGACTCAAACCCTGAGGCAGTGATGAACGAGACCTTGGCTAACCCTGCTGTGTGTCTGTTGGGAATAGGCTCCTCCGGTCTAAATCACATGAGAGTGGCAGCACAGATGGTCCTGGATACAACAGCCATCGCTAGCTGCCTATAAGCCGTGCTGCCAAGAGGGGAATCCCCATTCATCACATAGTGGTTAATAACACACGTCTCATCCATTCAAGTGGAAGCAGCGTCTTCCTTTCTCGGCTGTTCTGGGTCACCTGCTCCGCCCCCTAGCCTTCTTCTCCCCTGAAGACAGCTGCAGACTCACACACACACAACTCTGGAGTTTCACCACACGTCCACTGACCTTCTTTCTACCAAACTTTATTTCCCTCCACTCAGAGGTTTCCTTGAAACTAAAACGGCATCAATTATTTCACCCCGAAATGCCACAATATTTGGCAAGATTGACGAAAAACCATGCAAACCCCAATGGGAACAGGTTGCTTCTATTTCAAGGCAAAAGGAGACATCGAGGGCATCGCACCGACATTAGGAGATACATAGTTCTCCAGAATTAGGAAAGAACATTGACTCTGATTATACATGCACCAGTAATTTTTCCAAGACTGCAGTCTGCTTCAATAAAGAAGGAAAGCAGACCAGACAGACACAGCATATCATCTATTTAGCAAAGAGAAGAAAAACGAACACAATATACTGACCAGAACGAGACCCAAAACAACCACAACAAGGCTCAAATTAACCGCAAACAACTGTGAAGAGATGCAAAACGACCAAAAATAGACACAAAATTACCACAAACAGCTGCAGAACGCGTCTCTTTGGGTTCGGTGTCTTGCTCCTTTATAGAAGGGGCAGAGGCCTGTTACATGTCTGTGCCCAGGCTGTCCGTGATTGGGAAGATTAAGTTTTATTTAAAGGTCCTCCTGTGGCTTATACCTCATTATTAATGTTTAAAGTAGGCTATTATTGTATTGCTATTTACTGTACTAAAGATAAGTGATGCACAATGCTTAACTTTCCAGGGAAATTACCAATTACCACCAAAAACCCAAACCTAACTGAATCTTTACACACAGAGGCCATGAGATCACTCAGCTTTGAGTCACACTATAAACTCACAAATCCAGTCAAATCCAGCCAATCCAGCTGACGACTCCCTTGTGTCACCATCCCCTGACAGTGAGATTTCCCTGTAACCTTGCCTGGGAGGGGAGACTGAAAAACAAACAAGGAATCTGAGCCATAGTGACCTCTGATCCGATTAGTATCTCCCAATCCTGTTAAGCAGCCTCCCTGTATGTTCATGCTTCATTCAGCTACTCCATCCTACTCTAATTTCCTCACCTTCCATCAGCCATGGAAAATACTCGACTACATTGGTCATCCTGTGTGCTCATCTCTTTGTACAGACACACAGACACAGACACACACACTTCTGATTTTGTGATACTATTGTAGCTACTTTCGCTCTGCTTATTGGTTCTCTTTCAGTGCATCACACTCCATCTTCCTGTTCTATTTAGAGTCTAATTACTAATGACCGCCAGAAACGCTGTGGCCTTGGATTTAAGAGGCAGAGAGGAGACTGGGAGATTGAATTTAATCCAGCCAAAAGGTGACCTTACTGCAAGTTTCATTTTTGTTGCCCGATGATGCAACTGGATTAGAGAATTATTGCAGGGGATGAGAAAAAACGTATCTGTGAAATGTAAGCTAAAACCTAATTCGTCCATGAAGTCATCGCTTCATTCATCTTTAGGCTTTGGGAAAAAAACAGCACCAGCTAATCAGCTTCATGTCCCTGCTGGACATTAAAAGAAGCAGACGAAATCAAGGGAACGTGCCCTACTCTAGAGAGAGAGAGATGCACCCTCAAGGGGCGCCACCATCTGTCACTCTCGCTCTCTTGCACCTTCTTAGGAGGTGTCACTCCCCCTCTAAGCCAACCTTCTGCTTGATGTCATACTAAAAGAGCAGGCCGCATACCCGGACAGCCTATGTGCTAGCTGTGTGCCTATGCTTGGCATATGCTATATGTGTGTCTCCTTTATATAATCACACATATACGGTCCTTTTATATTCTCACACACACACACACACACACACACACACACACACACACACACACACACACACACACACACACACACACACACACACACACACACACACACACACACACACACACACACACACACACACACACACACACACACACACACACACACACACACACACACACACACACACACACACACACACACACACACACACACACACACACACAAGCTGATTTTGCAGAGGAGGGAGCATGTTATCTGCAGATGTGCTGGCACACAGGCATGTTATCGGACGTGCTACTGTCAGGATCGCCATAGTGACAGAGAACTGATGTTGTTGAGCTCCATTAACGATGGTCCACTCACAGCAATCACAATACACCATCAGTGGTGGAAAACCCAGCTGGGACATTCCTCCCACAAAGCACCCAGTACTTAAAGCTTCATGATAGGTTAGGTGTCCTGCACGTAAGAAGGGTGAACTTATTTTAGCCAGTTCTAGAAGAAAAGATTGAAGAAAAAAGACTGGGCAAGGGGAATAAAGAGAGGAGAGAGGGAATTAAAAGTATTAAGTAGTAAGTATATTGCACAAACTCACCTTTTAGTTCAGGGCTCAATACTAACTTTAAAAGTGGTTGCCAACCTTCTTCATTGTCATTTTAATCAATTTATAAATTTGATTGTGATGTTGACGGGTTACTCAAACTTTACATCCCACAGTCAAACAACTTAATTTGGCCATCGTCTCTATTTTTACGTTAAAAAGTGGTTGTCACCGATGGCAACCAAAGGCCGACAATTGGTTGCCAATTTCTAAATGGCAATTCCTCATGGCAACCATGCCACTGTTATTGTCTAGCCCTGGTGAGACAACAAAGTCACTAAGCTCTATCACAGGGCTATAACCAGAAGAGCCATCATCATTTTTTTAGAAGCCATTTTGAAAACCTGGACAGGCGAGTGAGTGTGGAGTGCATCCAGTCGTGCTCAAGTTTGTGCCGAGAAGAGCACTTGTCGATTATCTATCTGCTGGAAAGAGGCTGATCAAATTGCATGCAGACTAGTTAGAGCCTATGCACTTTGGCTTTGCCAGTAATTCAAGCAAACGCTTATGGAGCCTTGCCAGACCACAATGAGTGAAGTAAAATTTGTATGCAGTCTGTGTGAGGACGGCGGCCTTCTCTATAGATGAGAGCTATTAGGAGAACTGCTGTTCTTAGTGTTATTATATTTGAGTGTAAATACTCATTGGACTCGTGTGTTGGCCCACTGCATAAGGCACCTCCAACTTAAAACCAACCAACCAAACGACTCTCTGGCCGCCTTGATTTATCAACAGCTTCATGACAAATTCTATCCAAGTCCAATGAAATATAACAAGTGGAAATTACACTATGAAAAGCATGATTATCATCCGACCAGGCTGGGACTACAAATGCGTACATGAACTGATGAAGCCTCTTGGATGAGAGGTAAAACGTCTTCATAGACAAATAACCAAGTCTAGTTGCTTTTGACTGAAAATGCTTTGAGGATAACGATGACCTGGACAAATGAGAACATTCACAGGCCTAGCTACAGTAGCTACATCTATAGCCCAGTGATCAAGCTTAGACTTAGAGAGACGAGTACAGGACCCCCCACAAATCTCTTAGTATGAGACTTACCACTTGGGTGCGTATCCGGTGGTAGGGCTGAATGATGGGTAAGCCCAGGGGTGTCACCCACTCCACAGTGCGGCCAGACTTGGAAATGAGCCTGGCGCTCTCTGTCAGCCAATCCTGCAACACATGGATGCCAGTTGGGGTCAATTGAGGGCAACACACTGGATTGAGGAGCATACTCAGAAAATATTCAAAGCCCTTCAACAATCAAGAGTGTGAGTGTGCCCAATTTGTCGTGTTTGTGAGTGTGTGTATGTAGACAACAGAGCAATCAAAGTTCAAATCAGTGAGGCTGGACAGTTGGGGGGCGGCTTTAATAAATCAGGCTAAAAATACAAAGACACTGTGGTGCATTTGCTACAACAAAATGAAAATTGAAGCTTTCTCTCCACAGCATCAACATTTGATCCTTGCATTAAGACTATGATGAAATATGAACAGACAATATATACACAATATATAAACAGCAACTTTAACAATGTCAATGTGAAATATCGTTGATAAAAATGAGACTAAAATGTAGTTTAAAACATAAAAACTTATTTTCGTCACCTTCTCTGTCACTCTCTACACCACTGCACTGCAGCGCTCAGTCTATCTCTGTTCTTGTCCTGACAACTAGCTACGATAATGCATAAAGTGAGCAGTTTAAGGGCTGGGCTAGGGTTTTGACTAATGCATATTTTTTCCAGTTAGGTGGTGTGCATTGGCTCCCATAACAGGCCAGGTGGATGTGACTGACCCTCACATCCTTAATGAACACAGTCAGGAGGACTCTGGGTAACTGCAAAGCTGCTTTCCTTATCATTCAACCTTGTTTGACCACAATGACAAAATTATTGGTTTTAGCTAGACTAGAGAGTATAATGATGACAAGGATGAGGTTAATTAAATATCATAAAAACAAAAAAAGGACATTTGACACGGGTTTAAGACTAAATTTAAAAAAATAACCGATAAAATGAACATTGGTTTAGAAAGAGAAAACATGCTGACTAAAAGGAATGAATAAATAAAATAACTAAAATTGGACTTAAACTATAAAGTATAAAAAATACAAAACATTTTAATCTAAAGACTAAAACTTAAATATCTGCCAAACCGAACACAGTCCTGGAACAGCTTGCAAACTTGCAGAGGAGCACATGAGGAGTTGTTGCTTGACTCTAAAAGTGATTTGTTAGGTTTGTTTTTAGTGTCTGGCACAGTTTAGCTCCAAGAATAGAAGCCCCGCGAGTGCATCCTCACACATAGAGAGCTGTAGGAAAGATATATATATATATCCTAACAATTACAAGTGGCAGTCTGACCCAAAGTTGCTCCATTCATCATCACCTCCCTCCTTATATTCCCAGGTACAATGAAATGAAGTAGTATGAAAGCAAAGGAGTGAGAGATTAGTTAGCTAGGTTCTATAGCTGGAGAGATTGACTGATCAATCAATAGATTGATAAGAGGCAGAGAGAGAGAGAGAGAGAGAGAGAGAGGGAGAGAGAGAGAGAGAGAGAGAGAGACAGAGACAGAGACAGAGGGAGAGCGAGAGAGCGAGAGCGAGATAGCGATAGCGAGAGAGAGAGAGAGAGAGAGAGAGAGAGAGAGAGACAGAGAGAGAGAGTGAAGAAGAGTTATAAGAGAAAGAGAAGCTGTGATGACAGAATAAAAAGGAAAAGTCCAGACAACATGGAGAGGTCAGGGATGACAGCACCGCAAACTGATCGGCAACCTTTCTCTGCGAAATACAAGAGGATGTGACCTATTAAAAAGCAGCAGGTGCGCGCACACACATATACACACACACACGCGCACACACAGACAAACAAACAGCATCAGCTCGGCACCAGGGTATGATGGAAAGAGGATTTTTCATCTCAGACTGGGCCATCCCCACACATTCCCCAAAGGACACACACCACAGCAGCGGGTGGTGTTTCTATTTGCTCGCCCAGACTCCTCTCTGCCTGTGGAGATAATATAAAATTCTCCACCTGGGGCACGTCCTAAATCTATAGATGGAGTCTATGTGATAAATGGATGCCGTTGCCAGTTGTAATAGTGAAGAAAACTAGTCATTAATAAAAATAAAATATCATCCTATATAGAGTAGTAGGTCAGTGGTCCGGAGACTGTAGTAACGTTTTATTTCATGGGTCTTTCCTAGGAACAATATCATTTTGTGTTAATTACAGAGAAAATATGGAGTAAGTTCTGTTATTCAAGTTATCCGAGGATGAGTTTGTGTTATGTTGGGTTATATAGTGGATGATTTCATGACACATTTGTTCGACTGTTCCGTGTAAACAGAACTTAATAACCATTTATTATTGGAAACTTAATTCTTCAAATATGATGAACTGTGCATTTGTGTCAGTGTAACATTGTAACAGATTAGGGAGGGTAAAAATACCCAGAGAAATCTCAGAACGCCCCTAAAAAAAACGTCATCGATACAGACGTTTTTTAGAAAAATAAACTATATATGGCAATAAGTGTTTGTGACATTGAAAGTGACAGACCAGAGAAACAAACAAATACAGCAAAACTCCTGTCTGCTGACAATGGGGATAGGTGTTGTCTATTTTTAGCCGGTTCCCATGGTTAAAAAACCTGCATATTCATGCTAACTGGGTGGGAAACAAGTCTGTTAGTTGACCAGTGTCCCTATTTTCCCCTTAATAAGCACCAAATTGTATTGTCCTCTTAAGAAAAACTTCCTCATAGATGATCATGAAGTGACAGACACCTAAAATAATACCAAAATGGGTGTCTATATCAGTGGTTAGGATTTACTGCATGTGTGGGTGTAGAGTGTAGTGAAAAATAGAGGAGCTACTGTATTTTTAGAAAATATTTTCACTGCATGTCTGTCCTGTTATGTAACAACTAAGTGTGGGTCTATATTCGTGGTAATTAGTTTGATGAGAAAATTGCATGCTTTTAACTTTATGTAGGTGTAATGAACCCACCTGGATCTCTCTGGTCCCTGTAAACATCTCCTGTAAGCTGGTGAACACCATGCGCACCAGGTAGTAAGATGCATCCCATACATGGTCCTGGAAAAACAACACATGATTACGCTTGGGTATTTTTGCACTAGATTTCCCATTAAAACAAACAATAGATCACTTAATTTTTTATTATGGATTGAATTTATAATGCAAATCTAAGTGATAAAAAGCTGCAGCCTTGAATGAGAATGGAATATTTCTTCTATCATTACAGAGACGCACTACGATCCCCTCCTCAGTTGGATCTGTCTCATCCCCCCATCCATTCCCATGTAATTACTCACAATTACACTTCCCCCTAATTCCCTGTTTAAACAATTAGGGACATTATGCAGTAGTCATTTAGCACAATCCTCTGGCTGTGAGATGGTAGATACACTGACAGCAGGATCATGCCGGTCCCATCTTTACAGACAATGAGATTAACTCCGACTATTGTAAAGAACTATGTAGCTCTTTGGCAGATAATAAACACTACAGAGCTGCAAGAAGATTAAATGCCTCCATTTTCCTGCCATGGTGTCATTTAACAGGATGGGTGTGCCCATTAAAGAACCATTTATGTCTAACCAAATCAAACTGCAATGGTTCTGAACTAAAAATAGCTTCATAATGACGGTGTACAGGATATTCAATACATCTATTGTTGTATTACACTCCTGGCCTCCCTGATGCAACCATGCAACTTCAGTTTTACTGCAATACGATAATGCATAAATAAACTTTAAAAGCTTCTGTTCCTTGATCAGTGCAGCTCAATTGGAGACGGAGTGGTAGGACTCTTAATGTTAAGATCAAAGATACCGAAATCCCTTTGGGTGTAGTGACATTTTACAGTCACTGTGTGATAAATTTCTTCATACACATGCAGGTAGAGTCTGTCTGAGCTCAGTGTGCGTGTAAGAAGGTATAGCCTGAGAGGAAGGTGTAAGGGGAGGCCCATAAGGAGGAGATCCTGTGCTAAAAGGCCACTCTGTCATACCAAGCTGTTACAACACTAAAAATAAAACCGTATGCAGTGCAAAGGAAGCTCCCCTCCACCACCACGCTCATACCTTGGGGAAGTCATCAATCTCCTTTAGTCTTTTCTCTATCTGGAGGCGCCCCCCGTAGTACGTGACCCCGTATACTACAGTCATCACGGTCTGTTTGACCACCTTCCTGTTGATGAAGCCCTCTAGGACCTGCGCAATCTTCACACCCTTCATGGCATCCCGTGCTCGGTACTCCTCCACCTGAAACACATGGACAGGGCGAAAGGTACAAACACGAATGTGTTATTGACATACATGCAACTCAGGGAGGGGCAGTATATCAATATTATATCGATCTAAGGTTTTGGATATTGCACGATCATAAGTGTGGTCCTCTCCTGGTTTTAAAGGCTGCAATCATGATGTCGTTTTCTGAACTTACCAGTTTGTTTGAGTTGTTGAATTATTTGCCATTTAGGGCTGCAACCAATAATTATTTTCATTATTTATTAATCTGATTTTTTGCCTTGATTCATCGATTTATTGTTTGGTCAATAAAAGGTCAAAAAACAGTGAAAAATGTCCATCCCGATTTGATGTTTTGTCAGTCAAAAACCCAAAGATATTCTGTTAAATATGATGTAAAATCTCCATATCTGAGAGGCTGAAAACTGCATTTTTCTGCCATTTTTGCACAAAAAATGACTTTGATCGACGATCGATTATCAAAATCACACTATTTTTCTGTCGACTGACTAATCGTTGCAGCTCTACCTTTACCCGCCTTGCCAGCTCTAATTCCAATGCCAAAACAGCCTCTGTTCAAAATGAGGTGATATTTGAATGTTCTAAAGTGAAGCTATCAAATATCTATTTTCACGTGACCGACAGTCCAAAACACCAAGATGAGAAAAGAAAAGCAGCAAATTCTCACAGTTTAAAAGCTTGAGCCAGAAAACATGCGGTAACATTTGCTTAAAAACCACTAATCATTTCAGCTTTACTAGATTAAACATCTAGTTTAGTCTACAATGAAAAATCGGCATTTGATCTAAATTGCAATATGGACTAGTGCAATATCCTAATCGCAGGAAGCACAATATTTAGAGAGAAATGTTTCTATTCTGAATTAAAAGATGCTGCAAAGTAGTCCTGGTCAATTCCCACCACGATCCCTTTTAATATATTTTTTAAATCAAAATGAAAATGATGCCAAAGTAATCATTCCCTCTGATATTGTGAATCATTTTGCCATTGCAATATCAGTCAAAAATAATCACAATTATATATTTTCTTCAATAATATAACTGCTGCCACCCTTACTCATTGCACAGATTGTCTTTATGAGTGAACTACATGTATGTATCACGGTAGCTGGCTATTTCACAAGCCTGATATGATCTAGAGTATCATATTACAATAACTGCAATGCCCGGAAGTAAAAATACAGCGGTGAGATACGGTCCTGCAGTGAATTACACTCCACTTTGAGTCAGCACCCCCCAAATCCACATTGTTACTTTGCAATTACAGTCACTGCCCTTTATGCTGCTCAGGACCGAGCACACGCTGATTGTTCCTGTACTAAAATGTCAGTACGTAACAATTAGCTTCAAATGGTTTCCGTTTAAAAATACACAGGTTCAAAGAAAGCTGAGCTCTTTGTTAGCATTGTATGCACGCTTGCCTCTTGAGCCTTTTGATGCGGGAGTCCACTCTCACTGCACTTTGAAGCAAGGCATGAGAAAATAAGCCCTTTTTAAATAAAAGACCTCAAGTGAACATTTTGAAATATATTCTCAGGGCCTAATTGGTCACTCACTAAGGGATATATTTAGTCATCTGGATATTAACAGCTGAGCAACCGCAATGTGCCTTGCAGCTGAAATCAACCGCAATTCCGTTATGTTGTGCAACTCAGAGTCCATGCAGGCCACAGAAGGAAACAAGAGAACGCAGACCAAAAACAGCCCGCTGGTGCTGACCTGCTGTGCCACTCCGCTGTACACATCTTGGGGCACATCACAGGGCATGAGATTGACTGAATTGGCACCAATAGCATCTCTGCCTAGAGCAGCGTAGTGCTGAAGACCATTGCAGGAGCCGTCCTGGAAGAGAGGTGGAGAGAAGGCGAGGGACGATTAAGAGGGATGAGGGAAGAGACATAGAAGTAATCAGAGGGATCAGAGGGCGGCACAGGGAGAAAAGGTTACAGGTGACCAAAACACAAGAACAGATCATTTAAAGAATGCGGAGGTGAAATAAAAAATAAAGTAACAAGAGAGCAAGATGAAACACATGAGCATCGGCCACAAAGTTAACAGTATCTATCAAACCATTTATGAGCATCTTTTATTAACTGCATCATTCAAAGCAACATCTGTACTGGATTTTGGATCAGACAGAGGGAAGTGTGCACAATTAACTGATGATCAACTTTTTGTACGGTAATTCACGCTGAATTATAATAATAATTCGTCATTGTTTTTGCTATTTTAATTCTTTTTTTTTTAACAGTGTTTCAATCAGAAATGAAATAGTTTAAGCTGTCTGTCAGACTGAGTCGTTTAAATGAGATTAGCAGTATCCCGGTACCGGCAACGTCCCCATGTTCAGCTCACAAGGCAAAATGAAAAAGCCTAATACAAATATTGCAGTAAAGCTGGCCAGGTTCCTGCCAGCTGTAGACTTTATCTTTTTCATTTAATTTTCCATCAAAATGTGGCCACTGACCTGAGTGTCTCTCTACTTGATGACCTTTATGTTTAGGCTATAGCTGTGGCATCTGTGCTGTGTGGAGAAGCAGCAGGCTGTCAGTGTCCTTAAGTGACAAAGAAGTTCTGTAACTTTATTTAACTCCTTTTGGCTATTTGGATCCATCCCTTCATTTATTTATTCTTTTTGCACACATTAATTAACATCAATTTGATGTAAATTTGACGGACTTAGCCACATGACAGGAGGTTCAAAGCTGCACTGAGTGTAACCCTTGGAGCTTTTGTCCTTCCAAAACAGCTGTGAGGAGGACATGCTAAATACTTTCAGCCATATTGATTACACCGCATTTAATGTCAGTATTTCCTTTCTATTCTTTTGAATATTTTTAAAGCCTGGAGTCAGGAAAATCATTGTCACTTGCATTTTTATTGGTGCATTTTAATTGAATTTGCCGTATATATTCTGTTATATATATATTCTGTTTTCCATTCAAAGTAATAATATAAAATGTGCATTCCTAAAAGACACATAATTGAGAGACATTGTCTTAAGTGACAATAAAAAACTACATTAAAATAAGGCTATTAGCAATATTACTCAGCCTCAGATTATGCTTGAACCTGTAAATCACTTGATTCCTGGCTGTTGTTAGTGTAGTGAATAAACACCCACACCTGGCACTACCTAGAGGATGTGTCTGTTGCTTTGGTTTGTATCTCCGTACAGGATGGCTGAAGCTGTGGTCTGGCCAGTAAGATTAGGGCTGCAGATTTATGGCAAATAACATAAAATGGCCCCAGATGGCTAGGGAGGTCTTGCCTTGTTAACTTTGATGTGCCCTCTAAAACAGCACTATAAAGCATGACTGAATGGCACAACTTATTTTTAGGAGGCTATAAAGTAGAACTATGGTGTTGTCAGATGAATCAATTCTTAAGGAATATCTGCTCTAATCATGATATTTTTCATCTTTGTTTCACCTGAGTTAGGAATTTGTTAAGATTTTTTTTGGCTCTTTATGCCTTTGACAGGACAGCTGAAGGTTAAATGGGAAAGAGAGAGAGAGGTAGAGAGAGAAAGAGAGAGGGGGGGGGACAACATATAGGAAAAAGGCCACAGGTCAGAGCTGAACCCGGGGCGCTGCGGCGAGGACTTTAAGCCTCTGTATATAGGGCACCCGCTCTACCAGGTGAGCTGGTGGGCGACCAAGAATAATGAATTTATCTTTACATTTTTGCTTGAGGTCGAACATTTGTTTCAAATTACTTAATTACTTTATAAACAGTAAATAACTGTGTATTATTGTACCTGGTGAACAGGAAAATGAGAGATGTACTGTGTTGGATCGGGAGATCTAACAGCGCTGGCTATCTCCATGCAGCAGCCCAGAGCCTGCCAAGGCTCATCTGCATTCATCCACCACTTCTTACCCTGAGAAACACAAACACAGACACATGGCCCATTATCCTGCATACAGAAACACTGCCAGAAAAGCACTTTCGCTTTTTGTTTTGAAAGAAGCTAAAACTGAGTAAAAGAGAAAAGGAAATATACTTTCATAATCTGCATATTTCAGAAATGTAAAATAGTAGCGATCATTATTTGTGGAATTTTGGTTGGACGAAGCTACCAAGAAATGGAAAAGAGCAATGAAGACAAACTGACATTGAGAGGGTTGTCGGCAGAGTCCAGTACGTCCTCCATGATAGCGTTGGCGTACTCCAGCCGTCCCTGTAGTGAGCTCTTCTTCTTCAGCCCTGTCAGATTGACTAAGTGGATCTTCAGCCAGTCCAGCCCCTTCGGACCAAGGGGCTTCCCCTCTGCAAACAAAAGGACAGCCCGTGTGACATCACTTCCTAGGTGATTAAAGTACGGAGGACAGGGGTAGGTACGTCCCCGGAAGTCCATGTTATGGGGGTACCAGAAGATCTCATCCCGCATGTGGTTGGCGATGGAGAGTTTATATAGAGCATCCATACGCAGGCTGTGCATCTCATTGCATTTCTTTCTTGCATTAATCACCTCCCTCTTCATGAGGGCTTTCTCTGAAGCGGTATAAGCGGGATCTTGGGGGTTGAAAATGGGGATTTTGGGGGCCTCTGACAGAGGAGGAGGAATGTCTAACTTATCACTACCCTGATCGTTGAAGATAGAGATGATGATATCCAACAAGGGTTTGTTGACTTTCCAGGCACAGTTGCCCAGCTGGTTGAGAGAGTCCAGGACTGCATGGAGGTTTTGGCAATTCTCCAACGCCTTGTGTTGTGTGGCTCCTTCCACTATGCGCATCAGTTTGGTAGGTGTCAGCACGTAGGCTCCAAACTTGACAGAAGTCCAGGGCACAGGAGGGCACAGCATCGGCATCACATAGGAGTCAAAGGTCAACTTGGTCTCCATGGCTTCCTGCTGCATCCGAATCAGAATGGGGTGGGGTTTGATGAAGCCGACCTGGAACAGTGAAACATCAGAGGAAATCCAATTAGAAGCAGAAACAAAAATTGATTTGAATGTAATTCTCACAAATAAATGCCAGGAGATGAGATAAATATTCTGTTTCATCGCAGATGAAATCACAACTGACAAGAAGAACAGTAAACAACCTCTGCACTGAGTACAGACCCAAACAACCAGGCTAATAGGGAAACTGTAGCCCCATAAACCTCAACATTTAACAGGTGTGTCCTCTTTCATTCTATTAAAAATGGTCAATGAAAAGATGTTTACATACAGTACTAGAGCTTCCATGATGCAGATAATCTGTTGGAACTTTATTTTCTTTTATTTAATTATGTGACTCGTGGTCAGGAGTCAGGGTGACAGACTGGGGAGCGATGTTTTCCCCAGGCCCATAGTCCTAATTCTAACTCACACTTACAACATAAATACCATCCTAGGAAAAAATACAGTAACCTGACAGAAAAATAAAACACCTCAGCATTGCTTGCATGACTCAGACTGTCATGCTGTGCTGTAAAATCATTAGGATGCTCCCCCGATGTGCTAACCTCCAAAGCGAGAAAGAGAGGGGCGGGGGAGAATAAGAGAATAGAAAGTAGAGGGAGAAAGAGAGAGATACCAAAGACATACACGAACAAACTTCTGCAATGGTGTCAAAGTGCATCAAGTCCAAAAAGTCTACAAGTTCTCTTTCTCTCTTTTTCCCTCTCTCTCCGACATGGTCGGCTCAACCTCCTGCGGGGTGGTGCGGCAGGAAATCAGCAAGCCAATTAAGGGGACACTAAAAAAGGGATTAGCCCGGAACCTATTCATCTTACTCAACTGTTCCCCCTGCCAATTCGCACAAGGGGGAAATGGTTTTATAATTCACACTCTTTGGAGCCTCACACTGAATAGACAGTTGCACAAGTGTATGAGGCAATAGGCTTTAGGGTGACAGACGGTGATCTAATCAAAGTCAAGGTCAAGTGTTTTCAGTTCTACTCCATTGTGGTTCTCTCCATATTAATGAAAATGTTATCTTTGCAACTACGTTAATGGTCTTATAATCATAGTTCTTTCTTTATAAGGCTGAGTTGCTGTATAAACACTGTAAAAGTGTCACAATGCTCAGGGAAATGACAGGGAAATGCACCTAGCCCATATTCAGAAACGGTGCCTTAAAATGCCAGGACTTCTGTACAGTTGGGATGTCTGCAATGAGGGTGCAGAGACACAGCAAACGCAGATGCCATATATATTTATATATATATTTATATATAAAGGTATATTCAGACAGACAGCATGATAATAATAGTGTATTTTGTTTAAACTTAAAGCATGTACGTATGTTCTAGTCAAAACCCAAAATACAAGTGGGACCTTTAAATGTGCCTGGTGAATGTTTTAATAAAACTTATTTCTGTAATTAAAAAAAGTCCCAATGAATATGATCATTTGATTGGACTGATGCCGGTTTATCATAATGAACAGCTCATTTTGTTTTATTCTGAATCCTTTTGAAATGTTTTCTCAGTGTGAGTTTCCAGGAGATCCCTTCAAGTATAATCCTTGACCACATAAATCTCAGTTGAAAGGATCCAAGAATCCTGTTCACAGACTATCAAAGCCCCGTCTATCTGGCGAGACCACTTTAACAACTCCAGGTCAGCAGACTCTTTTGATATCGCTGTGGGAAAGACTTGAACGTGGACTGTACCTGCCGTGTGCTACGGAAAGTGTACATGTGGTAGATGATGGGGATGAGCTTCTTCTCAAAAGACGGGTTAAGGATGTCGCTATTGATTTTGAGGTTCTTGACCATCAGATCCACCATGTAAATGCCCAGATCCAAGATAACTATGTATGGCCAGTGGGTCTCTCCTCTCTGCAGCGTGGGTCCCGAAGACTGCTCCATCTCAAGCGTACGCCAGTGCTCGCTGGGAAGGACATCGTACTCCTGGAGGTAGAAGAATGGAAGTGGGTTGTTTCCAATTAGTAAAAGATGGAGTCATCACTCATCACAATAAGCTACAGTGTTTGAAAGGCGTGTCGGCATGTGTGAGTGACTTCAAGATCTCAGTTTTTATATTGAGCCCTACAAGAATTTGTCAGACAGGCATTGTTTATGTGATCCTGTCAACATATATCTTTCATGTTTCAAGAAATATGATATATAGTGTAAAAGCTTGGTATTAATTAATTTCAAACAAAAACAAGAATACACACTGTTAGGGAGCCTTCAAGATAGGGATGTTCTAAGAGAATAAAAACTTTTCTTGGTCCTCTGACAAGCAAGTAAGAAGTTGTATTAAAGTTTTGTGTCTCAATCAACAACAAAAAATCAATAATATGCATCATTTTGACTACAAAGGCTGCATGTAAACGAACACCTTTAGTAACTTCTAGTATAACTAGCTACTGGGGTGTTATGAGCTATTTCTCATTACATTTTTGATGACATTCACACTTTTTTGAGTCAGTGATACTGGCTGTGGTGTGGTGTCGTGACAAAGCACTAAAAAAATAATTTTCAATTTGCTGCAACAAGGAACACAAGCGTAATATCGACCTTCGGATGAAATAATTGAGTCATCCTGTGTGGCTTCTGGGACACAAAACATAAGCAGTGCTTTGCAATTAGAGTAAAGCAACCAAACTTTCTGACTAAAAAGACCCTTAGACCCAAGCCATGCCCCCATGTATTTGCCTGCCAGCTACAGATTAAAGTGAAGGCTACAGCTCCATGCACAGCTCAAGCTCAAGGTTCAATGAAAGGCCGCTCCCCTGAGTATTGCTCAGCAATTAAATCTGAGTCAAGTTTATTTGTTGTTGTTCTTTTTTTAGAAAACATACCTTGGTTAGGCCCCTGAGTGGTTATGTTAAAGTTGACCATGTCACCAGTCACTCACTGTGTAGTCACAAGCCACTCCTCTGAGTTTTACAACCCCCAACCTTCTTCTGAATTACTTGAATTTGCTAATCTGAATAGAAAGCCATGTATTGGGTTATCACATGTCACTTGATCTGACTCAAAGAACTTCAGTGGCAATGTCCTTCAGTTTGCACCTTTGCAGGCAGTGCCTACTGTATATGTCTGCAGCTTGTATAGTTATTCCTACAGACTGACAGCTATGTGCAAATAAATGTATTTATATGTTTAAAATAACTTCAACATAATAATTACATGTACCCAAATAATGAAACAAGTTTGCCTCTCACTTTTTGTTGTGACAATGTTTTGCGGTGTTGGGAGCATTAACAAGTCTCTACCTTTGTATCTTTGGCCAGCAGGTCTGTGTAATCATTGTAAAGTCTGGTTAACTTTTCCGCCCTCTGATTCTGGATCTTCTGCCGTACGGAGTACCTGGTGTAGACCCTGGTGCCCACTTCTGAGGCTAAAATCTTCAGTGACTCCCCACTGGGAGGCAGGCTGGCAATACTCTGAAGAGTAAGACACAAATTCAAATTGTCAACCAACAAAACATTTATGAAAATTCTGTCACAAAAAGCCGATCTTTTGGCAGATCTGGTTGAGTTCACTGAAAAAGCAATCCTTCAGTCAGCAGGGAAATCACAGTTCAGATGGTCTTTTCAGAATTAACATCACAGGCTGCGTATTTGTCTATGTTGGACGCAAAGGTATCTGATCAAAGCATGCTTTTCTTTGCTGCCAAAGATAAAGCCTGATGCGTTTGCAGCTGTTGTAACTGTTAACCCCTTGATTTGTGTTTTGTGGTTTCTAACATAGGTTTGGCCGTACTGCACAACAGCACTGTCAAGAAAACAAAGGGGTGTAAAATCACTACAAACCTTTTTTATAATGTTGTAGAGAAATAAATCTGTCTATGATCAAATCTCTTTGATGCCAGAAATCTCGGACTTAACAAAGACTTGAGTGGTTGGCTGGGTTAGATGGTTTGTATTACCTGTATCATGATGTCAACATATTCGCTATCATCCAGCAAGCAAAGGTAGGGATAAAGGTTAAGCTTGTAGTCCTTGACGTTTGTCTTAGCCAGGATCATCTTACTGTCCCTCAGGGCCTGGAGGAGGATCTTCTGCCACTGTGCCCGCTGATGTGCCAGCAGCTCCCTCTGAAAGGACAACACAAGTGGAAGTCATCCTCATCTCATGACAGTGACTGCCAGCAGGAAACTCTCAAAGAGTGTGTCAAATAACACAAACAATCCTGCATCAATGCTGTATGCTTTATCACACACTACATGAAGCAAATAGAACGTCATTATGAATTGCGAAGCAGTAGATGGGGCCACCTCTCAATGGACAAAAGGGATTGTGAAGCATGAGCGCGCCTTCTATTTGATGGTTAGGCTTGTTTGGCCCAGATAGCTCCGGATGACAGGGAGAAAACAGACTATCCTTCTGAGAGGAACACAACTGGGCCACAGACTGATTAATCCCGGACTAAAAGTGGAAAGAAAAACCCATTCTACTTGTCCCACAATCTTGCTTATAACTTGCAGCAGTTTTGAAAGCGCGAAGGAAAAAAAATGTTTTAAAAACATCCAGCTGTCATATGGATGCTAAAAGGCTTCACAGTTTAACTTACACAGTCCCACAACCATCCCAAACGACAAATCTAATAAATGTTTTACTGGTGGGAGTAGGGGTGGGGGCTGGGGGCACACATACAATAGTTTTTCAGGTCCTGTGAGATAGTTTAGCTGATAGACATCTGCTAAAAGAACAGATAAGACAAGGGGAGGTGCTAATGTCATTCAACAGCAGCCACACTCACAAGGCTGCCTGCGGATGTGGCTGCAGACATTTCTTGTTAATTGCATGAATTTCGGGTACAAGCGGCCGAAATGGGTTTTCTCAGGAGGGTGGCTAGAGTCTCCCTTAGAGATACTGTGAGAAGTTCAGCCATCCGTGAGGAACTCGGAGTAGAGCCGCTGCTCCTTTGCGTTGAAAGGAGCAAGATGAGGTGGTTCAGGCATCTAGTAAGGATGCCCCATGGCGCCTTCCAGGCACGTCCAGCTGGGAGGAGGCCTCGGGGAAGACCCAGGACCAGGTGGAGAGATTATATCTTCACACTGGTCTAGGAACGCCTTGGGATCCCTGAGTTAGAGCTGGTTAATGTAGCCCGGGAAAGGGAAGTTTGGGGTCCGCTGTTAGAGCTGCTGCCCCCGCGACCCGTCCCTGGATAAGCGGTTGAAGATGAGTGATGGAGTGGATGAATTTCATTTGGGATATTTGAGCTTTGCTTTACACAAAGAGTTCATAATTTAAATTATCTGCCAGATGATGTGACTAAAGACTGGCATGTCTCTGTTCTGTGGCCATTACATTGAAGCTGGCACTGTGGCAATTACATTTGCATTGGGTGCTGGTTACTTCCAGCCCTGTTACTGAGATTTAGATGAGTTAATAAGAGTTGATTAAGGTTATTTATTATTTCAGAAGCATCCTTTGGTCAACATATAGTCTCAATAACATTAACTCAGCTAAACTCTGTTCCACAACAGCCAGGAGGAAGAGACCTTAGTATATCTTATTTGTGCTAATTATCTTCCTTTTTCATTTTAAATTAGACATCCAAACCAACATTGTTCTAAGTTGTCACACAATGGTACATATTTGGATCTAATGTCTTTTAAATGTTTGAGAAACCATGTTATTGAAGCCTGCAGTCAGAACAAGCACATCCTTCTGCAAAATTTGCAGTTTTATTAGCTTTGCATCTTGATTTTTATGATTGACATGGAACAATAACTGAATGATGCAAACATTTAACGTATGTTCATGTACTTAAAGAGGTTCTGTGGTTAAACTAATGTTCTGTGCACATCTGTGTGCATGTGTTCACTCTTCAGTTGAAGAGTTTTATCCAGTCTGACTGAAGCAGAGACACAGTCTGGATTGTGGATGGAGAGGTGATTCTGCGATCTCTCCAGAGGCTTCCATTACAATATATTATTATTCTGCCCTGTCTGTCTGTAAATGCTTCCTGACCACCAGGGACTCTCAGCCTGCTCGTTTCCCACGTAGCCCATCTGCAGAGGCAGACGAGCCAGGCTGGACTGTAAATGCCAGAGTTGGAAAGAAGGCACACCACAGGAATATCTTTTATTCCTCTAACCTGTCCAGCCTAAATGCTGCATAACATTTAAAAGGTCTATATAAGAGGAAGTAAAAACTTAACTCATAGGGAACAATGGGTACCCTCAGATATAAAATAAAAAAATGTAAATTCATCATCACTAAGTAAATGGGGTTATATTAGTGTAATCCCTCCAAACAGACAAGATAATTGCCGATATAAACACACCCTCTATGTCTGTATTGTGAAACAGCATGTTGGATTTAGCTTTAATTCTAAGTTCTCCCAGCAGAAATGAAGCTATGCTTTTGACAGGAAGCAACAAAGTAGTTGTGAAATGTGTTCTTCTTTTCCTAAAGTAATAATCTTGGAGATTTACTGGTAACACGATGATTGAGCCTATGATACGCTGATAAAAGCCCTTGCATTTCCAGTACAACCAACCGTGTGTCTGTGACTACATTCCCGGGGAACATTAACGAGCGCCTCACAGTTAGTGACTGTTTTC
This sequence comes from Echiichthys vipera, assembly GCF_963691815.1. Lineage (NCBI taxonomy): Eukaryota > Metazoa > Chordata > Actinopteri > Perciformes > Trachinidae > Echiichthys > Echiichthys vipera. Next base: position 9,457,499 of record NC_139828.1, read on the forward strand.
CATCACCCAGCAAGCAAATAGTTACTTTGGCCGAAAAAACTAAGATGAAGGGCGATGAGGTCCAAAAACATGACTGCCGTTACTGCTTATCGCTAAACAAAACGGAGATATTCCAGATTTTAACTTTAAAAACACTTCATTAGCAATAACGCTGTTGTACCAAGACTTCTTATATTTCTGGATTAGGTGGTTAAGACCAAACCACATGTTATCCGACACACACCATCAAAGCATTTGCAGATGTACAGCATCACAAAGCAATAACTCCACATTTGTAGGACATTAGTGTATTGAGAGTGTGATGAATATGAAGAAAGGCAACCGGTGGGTTTGTTTACCATTTTGGTCATGTTTTCAGTGACGGGCTTGGCAGCCTCCACAGAGTTGATGGTGATGGTGCAGGCCTCCTCAATGCTGAGCTGACGTTTGAAACGCTCCTGAAGCTCCGCCTGAGTGAAGTCCAGTTTAGGGTACTGGTGGTCTGACCTCTAAAAAACACACACACACAAAGGATCAATTCAGGGCGAGGAGTAAAGAGTGCCTTGGCCAGGCCAGTGATCAAAGGCCAAATGATGAGTGTCAATCTCACCAGCTTTGCCTCAGTATTTCTAAAAAACCAAACAAAGTCTTTATTATTCTCAGTTTATCACCTGTGTATTTAAGATTCGACTGAACATTTAAAAGCCAGCAAACATAGGAGTCTACTAAGGCTTATATTGATCAGAAGTAGCCTGAACTTGACAATGAGACCAACTAAGCAACATATTTGCCAGGCATTACCAAATTTATGGCTAAAAGAAATACAATGTGCTTCGAAAGTTTACAGATGTAGTGACCTTCCCGGGGTAGATCGGATATTATCTGTACGCATCGTAAGCAAGGTTGTAGGCATTATAAATGGTACAACAGTAAGAACATTTATTAGCTCATACACAAGATAGACTGTAAATCAGGCCTCAGAGAGACAAAGCATGGACAGCAGCCAGAACAAAGCTTGAGGTAGTTTGCCACATAAATTGCTCTACAGAGAGCTCTTGTATAATAACTCAGGAAAAATAAAGTAAGCTAAGAAGCTAACACCACATGATCAGCAGACCAGTATAGTTGAAACTAGGTCTACAGAAAGGACTGAGCTACAGTAATGTTTAGAAGAAGAGGAAGATTTACTTTATTTATCCCGCGACAGGGAAATTTAATTTTTTCACTCTTAATATTAATCATGTTACACACACATGTCCAAAATACACACACATGCACAAACAGGACCTATACATGCAATTAATGGAGAGATGTTAGAGCGAGGGGGCTGCCAGTGACCGGCGCCCCGAGCAGTTGGGGGTTCAGTGCCTTGCTCAACAGCACCTCTGCAGTGCCCAGGAGATGAACTGGCACCTCTCCAGCCACCAGTCCACACTCCATACATAGTCCACACAGGGACTTGAACCAGCGACCCTACGATTCCAAGCCAAGTCACCTATGGACTGAGCTACTGTCGCCCCAAGTGTTTAAGTGCAGTTTTATCTGAATACTTTGTAAAACTGAATAAACTCAAATTTGCAATGTCGAGCCCAAAATGCCTTCACTGGCTGGATTAACATGTTATTACCAGAGGACTGAGGAGTGCACAAACTACTTAAAGTATTGCGAGCTAGGTCAAAAAAAATGTTTTGATAAAATGGGCACACATACAGGCCAAGTTTAAGAGGAAAATATTAATGAAATCAGAGAGTACCAGACAATCACTGATGACAAGTTGAAATGAGATCAAACTGCATTTTGTACGAGCAGCATCAGCTTGATCAAAATTCCATCTCAACAAACAACAAACAATATTCTATCCTCAAAGCAACTTCAGTCAAAAGCAACTGGGCTTGGTTATTTGTCTAGGAAGCCCGGTCCCAGCCTGGTCAGATGCGTACATGAACTGATGAAGCCTCTTGGATGAGAGGGGAAACGTCTTCCTAGACAAATAACCAAGTCCAGTTGCTTTTGACTGAAATTGCTTTGAGGATAACGATGACCTGGACAAATGAGAACATTCACAGGCAAACAATATTCTAATTAGATCGTGTGTCTGCTGCCAACGCTAATTCAAAATCCTCAGGGGACCATGCAGTCTGCTCCTCTGTTATCTAGTGGACCAGTTATTTGGACAGCTTTACAGTCATTAAATCAACCTGCCAGAATGTCACAGTCAGATAACCAACCGTGCAATCAAAGGCAACAGTAATGGAGCAGAGGCATGGTTTTTACATACACTTTTTAAAGTGTAATTCCGGCACAAAATCATCCCATGGTCTTTTTCAGCACTTACATTAAATAATCCATCAAGACAGTTTTTTTTTTAAATCCGGGAGAGTCGCTAACAGCCGGACGTGGCTAACACTGATTAGCTCGGGACAGTACGGTGAAGGCATTAAAGCGGCTTTTTTAACCACTTATACTGCTCAAGTATCGCTACACATAAAACGAAGCACCAATGGGCTCCTTCCTTTTGGATTGCATTTGGTACTCGACTTAAATGTACTTTACTACAAGAGGAGCTGATACCGGGGCCAGTTGGTACAGTAGGTCTTTCAAAACATTCTTTTAATAAACTCCGGGTTCACTAACTACGTTGTTGGTGCGCCGGGATTACACATTAAGATAGGAATACATGATTGAGGATTGAGGCTAAAAAATACTGCCATTGAACTAAAAGCTGTGAATGAACCATGTGAGAATCAGCAGGGCAACGAGGGATGGGGAAAAGGAGGAGAGGTGAGAGGAGGAGAGGAATGGAAAGCAGAGGACCCGTTGGAAAGGAGAGTGGGCTCCCTATAAATAGACCAGTGCCTATCTGGCTGTGAAGGGGTGACAATCAAATCTAGCGTAGTCACGCTGGAGCCTTCTGACAGCTTTTCCTAGCGCTTTGGTGCTTTGACACTCAAAACATACACAACACATGGCCTTGAAAATAACAACGGATTTGCAATCTGTATTTATAGCCACACATTATCACTCTTTAACATAAAGCCCCATGCAGTTTCTAAATCAAATGAACTAATTTCTATAAATTCTTTTACATTTAATTCTCTATGAAATCCATGGTATGGCATGGGCACTTATTCTACATCTCATCTTGTTAAAATAACACAGAAATATAGAAAATTGATGATTACATAAACATATGCCAACCTAAGATTAGCATGTAGTAGTCAATAAGACATCTACTGAAGCAGGAAGACCAGCAGCCAACATTTAGGTGTACATTACACAGTGTATCATGACTTTAGTAATTTAACTATTTCTCCATTTAGTCAAGCCCCCGGCACGTTTATTTAAAATAATGATGCGTGCTAAAGCCTATGCATCTCTGAATGCTTTACTTAAATTTAACTCTGGTGAATTTCAAGGATTACTGCCAGGCCCACTGATATTTCTCTGCTTATTATACGCACTACATTTTATATTGACAATAATAATAATAATATTAATACACATTTAGATTCCAATACATTCAAATATCAATGCACTGGTATCACAGTAACTGCAAACGTTGTACAGGTCAAAGCGACCCTGTGATACCTGTGTGTAGAAATCCTGAACCAGCGATGAGAAGCTCTGGCTGTCGGTTGTGCTGACGCCGGGCTGATAGTCGGGCTTCACGGTGTGCACCGCCTTTAGTGCCATGTCTCTCTCATCTTGCTGGAACACACACTCTGTGAACATGTCGTCCAAAGAAAGGCTATTCTCCTCCATCTGGCTCAGGCACCTGGAAATACAGGAACATACAGTTGGTGTAACAGGTTTTATTGGCCCTCAAGCAGGTTTTGGCCACGTTACATCTGCGGGGATGCTCATCAGAACAAGCGGCTAAACAATGATTTTGCCAGGTGTTGAGATTTCTGGCTTTTCTGTCCAGTCATTCCCCAGTTACTCATTTGAGCACTATGGCGACAATCAATAGGGAGTGAAAAGCCTGCCTACGTTTTCCATGATACATGCAGACCTTACGGTGTGCTATGAATGTTGTGTATGTGTATAAAGTATACTTTATTATACCGGCATTAGATGCCCAATGACTCGTTTGATAATCGACCATTCATTCATTCATCTTCAACCGCTTATCCCGGGGTCGGGGTCGCGGGGGGTGCTGGAGCCGATCCCAGCTTGGGTGTGAGGACAGGACAGGACGCCAGTATATCGCAGGGCACATAGAGACGAACAGAGTCATCATTTTTTAGAGTCATCAATTAACCTAACACGAGCATGTCTTTGGATTGTGGGAGGAAACCGGAGAACCCGGAGAAAACCCACGCAGACACGGGGAGAACATGCAAACTCCACACAGAAAGGCCCAGGCCGGGATGCAAACCTGGAACCTTCTTGCTGTGAGGCGACAGTGCTAACCACTACATCACCGTGTAGCCCGATAATCAACAAGTTGTTTTTTTTATTTTTTATTGCTTGCCTTCCACGTTAGTTTTCTTCACACAATAGTGTTCAAATTCTGTTTAGTAACTAAGTCGCAGATGTTGGCCCTTCTCACCAGCAATGTGTAATAACTGTGCTTAAAACAACTGGGATACAATAACTATTGAACTATTACAAAAGTCTACACCTTTTCTTTTTTTCATATCTTGGTCACAAGAGACTAACATACATCCATCCATCTATCTATGTATCTATCTACATATATATGCGATAGAGATTAAGAAACATAACCACGACACAATGGAAAGTAATTTCAATATTTTTCTTTTGTTTGTGCAGGTTTAGCATTCAGAAAGTTAGCCAGAGAACCAGCCCATCAGATGACACAGGAAGTAGATTTTCATTTACGTGGGAGATTATGGTTATTATGATGGAACAGACTTTGGAGTCTGATCCCAAGTTCAGAGCTCACAA
>NC_139828.1:9467388-9617388 GCF_963691815.1 Echiichthys vipera
CTCCAACTCCTCCACCTCCTCCTCAGCCAGCTTTTTTGCACTCTCCTGGGCATCAGTAACAGTCTTTTTTTGCTTTTGTCCCGCTTTACCAGGAACCGGATTTTTAAGGCGCTTCTGTTTCCCTTTGGATTCTTTATGTGTCCCAGCAGCAGCAGCAGCAACAGTAGTGGAGGCAACTGTTGGAGAGTCTGACGCACAAATCTCCTCAGACAATTTCATGCGGCCTCTGCTGTTCTTATTTAAGGGCTCAGTCTTTTTAGCTGTAGTAGATATAGTTTTATATGATGTACCGGGGAGCAACGAGCTGCTTTTGCTCCCTTTAGATTTGGCCGTAGGTTTCTCCTTTACATTCTTATGTAGTTTCTGTTTGAGGTGCTTCTGTGTTTTGAGTTTGTTTTGCTTCTCTTGGGTTAATTTTTCCATCCAGCGGCTGGGCTGAGATTTAGAAGTTCCTTTTGCAACAGCCCGTCCTGATTTAGGAATGTCAGTTTTCTCCATAGGTGTGCTTTTGGGTCCTTTGCCAGATAAAACCTCTCTTCCAGAAGAGGGGGCTTTAACAAAGCGCACCTTTGTATGCTGGACATCTAAAAAGGTGTCAGATTGGAGTTGCTGGATCCTGGCCTCAAGCACTGAGAGAGAAAAAATAGAAAAGCCTCAAACGTGAGCAAACAAATTGACTGACTAGTCTGTTTCAAGGAACCAGACAGGCAGAACCGCATGCTACAATCGCTGATCACAGGCCGGAGTCTGGGACTAAACAGTAAACAAATGCAGTTTGTGGTCTACAATGCCATACCGTCCAACAGCTGCGACTGTTCCTTAACGCGTTTCTTTGCATCTCCTCTCTTTGGGATTACGAGTGAAACATTTCTTTTTTGAAGCTGAAAGGGTGTCTCTGAAAAAAACATAAGAAGTTGTAGATCATTAGAGATTAATAAATATATAAATATGCCTCCACTTCCTAACCAATAAGACAACAACTAAAACAACAACAATAACAACATCTGCATGATTGTGATTGTCACACCAACTATACCAATCTGGGAAGCCACCGGTTATTGGTCTGATGATGATTTCGCCTCTGGAGGAAATGACCAATATTTTTGGGCTGTGTGTATATCCGGGCAAGCTGGTCATTGTATACGGTCTAATTAGCAGGTAATTGTAATGTAAAATTGTAATTATGCATGTATTTATTCATTTGTTTACTTAGTTCTGTATTTATTTATTCATTCCTGCATTTTTTTTTTACATTTATTTATGCATGTATTTATTCATTTAGTCATTTATTTCTGTATTTGTTTTTTCATTCATGTATTTATTAATACATTTATTTATGCATGTATTTATTCATTTGTTTACTTAGTTCTGTATTTGCTTATTCGTTCCTGTATTTATGTATTTATTTATACATTTATTCATGCATGTATTTATACATTCAGTTATTTATTTCTGTATTTGTTTATTCGTTCCTGTATTTGTTTATACATATATTCATGCATGTATTTATACATTTGTTTATTTAGTCCGGTATTTGTTTAATTATTCCTGTATTTATTTATACATTTATTCATGCATGTATTTATACATTTGTTTATTTAGTCCGGTATTTGTTTAATTATTCCTGTATTTATTTATACATTTATTCATGCACGTATTTATTCATTTAGTTATTTATTTCTGTATTTGTTTATTTATTCCTGTATTTATTTATACATTTATTTATGCATGTATTTATTCATTTAGTTATTTATTTCTGTATGTGTTTATTTATTCCTGTATTAATTTAAACATTTATTTATGCATGTATTTATTCATTAGTTTATTTAGTCCGGTATGTGTTTATTCATTCCTGTATTTATTTATACATTTATTTTTGCATGTATTTACACTTAAGTCAAGTTCAGTCCCCCACACAAACAAAGCAAACCCTCAGGCTGGAATCGTTTTTACCAAACTGTTAATGTTACATGTGTTATGTGCTCGTCCAACATTATAAGTACCATGCCCATAAACGCCGCTTTACATTACAAGACTGAGTAGATTGACATTTAACACAAGACCGTGCAAACTTATCCATCCTCCTGTAACTGTACTGGTGGTGAAACGGAGCTGAGACAGACTCCTGACGCTTACCGGATATCCGTCTCACTGCGCCGTCACACAGCCGACAGCGGTCCGCGAGGAACACGCGAACAGCACTCTTTTCAAACACACTGAAGCGGTTCAGACATTTAGCATAGGCACACACTCTGAGAAGTGACATGGTGACATGTAATAACCGCGTTACTTCACACCACTAGGCTGCCATCTTAGACTAGACTGAGCTAGTCGAGCGCAGCGGTCATCGTGGTTTAAGGCGTGGTTAGAAGATTGAAGATAAATCGAGCAAGGTTAAAATAGTTGTACATTGTGTGGATGTTCGGACACATCCATAATCTCGATACAGATTTTGATTTAGCTGATATTTGTTTTATTTTCTTTTTTCAACTAACTTTATTTAAAGGTTGATTATGTAGAATCTTTATTAAAAGCTATATTTAAAAAATACTACCGGGGTGTTTTGAGGGGTACAGAATGAAAGTATTCATTTTCCATAAAAATAAAAAGTCTAAATTAATATATATACATATATATATATTTATTTTTTTCTTACGGGTTTGACAATGACTTTCTGTCCCGTTCTGTTTACATTCATTCATTCATCTTCAACCGCTTATCATGGGGTCGGGGTCGCGGGGGGGGGGCTGGAGCCGATCCCAGCTGACATCGGGCGTGAGGAGGGGTACACCCTGGACAGGACGCCAGTCTATCGCAGGGCACATAGAGACAAACAGAGACAGACAACCATTCACACCTAAGGGCAATTTTAGAGTCATCAATTAAGATTCAAGATTCAAGATTCAAGAGCTTTATTTATCCGAGGGAAATTATTTTGCAACAGTTTCAATACAAAGATGGGAACTGTTGTATTGAAACTGTTGCAAAAATTAATTTTATTAACCTAACACGTGCATGTCTTTGGATTGTGGGAGGAAACCGGAGAACCCGGAGAAAACCCACGCAGACACGGGGAGAACATGCAAACTCCACACAGAAGGGCCCAGGCCGGGATGCGAACCTGGAACCTTCTCGCTGTGAGGCGACAGTGCTAAATAGAAGCCAGCATTACAGGGTTGCCAGGGTTTGTCTGTTGTTTTGAGCAGCTACTTTAGGCTGGCACTGGGCGAAATGGAGTTTGCCAATCCTGCAGCTGCGTTATTTGTCCCAGCAGCTGAGTGACTGGAGACGGGCAAAAACTAGAGTCAATATAGGCCAAGCATTTACTCCATGGACTGAGATAAAGGAGTTCAACGGCATTAAAATGGGTTCAAACAGGCTCCGGTCTCGTAGAGGCTACTGGGCCGGGTCTGACCAACATGGCAACCCCAGTTCTGGAATTTTTGATTGTTGCGACTACGATCTTCGGACACTAGATGGCGGTGTTCTGCTCATTCTCCATATTCAACTTTTAACATAAAAAATAGGAGAATAAATAAACCTTGGGATAAGGACGTAAATAGTCTTTCACGCGATCTATGAGAACGTATCCATATAATTTATGATCTTGTATGATGATGAAACATCACAACTTTTAAGTTGAATATTAATGGACCTCAATGTTAAACATTAACATTTACAAACTACTTAGAAATAAGACTCAGGTTATACAAACTAATTAGAATAATAACTAGTTATCTGTTACAATCATGTGAGTACAAAATCAAGACTCAAAAAAAAAGGTTACTTTTATTGTTTTAATTAAAAACAACTATGTTATTAACTTATTTGAATAAAGTTTGCAAACAAATGGGAAACCTACAGTTGTAAAAACAAATATTTGAATGTGTCCCACTTTGTTTTCAGGACACTATGAAAGAATGAACGCCATGACGTCATTGAAGACAAGGATTCTACATGTATTTGATTGTAATAAATCATTAACAATCTTTGATATCAGTAACTAACCAACAATCAAACCTAAATTATATTAAATAATATTGAGGAGGGCTATCATTAGCCAGATATATTGATAATAGGTCAGGCATTCCCTATTTTTGTCATGTTGAATGGTCTAGCAGCTGTTTTGGTCCAAACAGGGGCTTGCGCTGACTATATGCACTTGCTTCAAATGCACGTGTAATATGTAATGTGGAATATGGAAGTTCTTTGGCAACAGTTCACAGGAAAATGGCCGCTGCTCTACCATCCTACCATAGCATACGTTGATTTGAATGGAAATGTCCTTTTTATCGAACTTATTTTCTATTGCCATGTCCTGCTCCACTAACTTCAATGGAACTGGGACCAAAGTCTGGTGACATCATGACCATTCCTTATTTTGTTGCGTACCTCCATATTTTCATTGTTACAGTGTGTGTGAATGATATCAACTAACAGGAAGTTATCAAGGACACAGGGCATTGCTTAGAAATGAAATGTCATTGAAAAGGTCTTTTGAGCTCACAGTGAGATTTCCAGAAGTAAAAATCTCATTCATATTCTGCATCAGAATTTAGATTATTAGCCATTAGATGCATTTAAAGGGCTCGTGATAATTGGACAGCAACAAGTTTTAGTCATCAAATCAAATTTATCTATAAAGCACATTTTAATACAACAGCAGTTGACCAGAGTGCAGGACATTCAAGTATGAGTTATCACACACAATAATGTATTTTCTAATTTTTATATATTTTGTAGGCAGAACTGCAATTATTTATTGAGATATTTATAAATATATCTTCCTCTTTTCCTTTCTTTCTTTTCAGTGATTAAAATGAAATGTCCATAATACTTAAGTTATAGTGTGATGTTTGGCCTACAGGTGGCAGTCTCATCACAGTGAAACAGGCCTGGAGGTCAAACAGGACACCAAGGTTAAAAAGTGCCCAACAATGATACAAGCAAGACATTTTGTATTATAATTAGACTTTTGTATTCCCATATATGTTATGTTGCCCCTTTTTTAAATATATGATTCTCTAAGATGTTTGGTCATGCAACTTTGGTGTCGTTTAGTTTAGAATGGAAAAGTTATGACCATGATCTTGTGTTTTGGTTCATTTTACTAGAAAATGGGTTGAAACTAAGAGTCCAGTGCTCAAATTTACTTCCTGTTCTAAGTTTTCTTGTGAAGACATGAATATTAAATACACATAAGGCAAAGCTGTGAGTACATTTGCATAAGACTTTCAACATAAATGATAAAATAAAGTGATATTCTTCATAGACACAGAAATTGCCAAAAACACAGCAACATTCTAGACAGGACTTGTACTGTTATTTAGATAATGTGGCAAAAAAAATACATTTTAGATGACATTAATTTATTTTTGAATGTTATCTGAAGCAGGGAGTATACACAGACAACCCGCACTCATGCAGACTTGACCAAAGCACTTAATTTAAAATAATGGTCTTCTTCTGCGGATGACTTTTGAAGATTAAACATCATAGAGTTTGATTCAAGTGTGATTCAGCCCCAAACTAAAAGTTAAACTGAATGTATCTCATTCACATCCTGTATATTTTCTGACCTCCAGCAGTGTCAGCCTCCCCTTGTCATGCATCCATAAAGCATTCTTAAACACTTTAGCGGCCCTTTGTGTCTCGGCAGGCTGGAGGTTAACACAAGCACTACTTGACAGTGAGCGCCAGAGAGAGAGAGAGAGAGAGAGAGAGAGAGAGAGAGAGAGAGAGAGAGAGAGAGAGAGTTGGGCCGGGGGGGAGTGGGGGTAAGCAGAGAGGGAAATGAGGTCCAGGCAGTACATCTTTTCTCAGTGGAGGCAGTGGCTGAGAGCACAGCGGTGGGTGTCTGCTGCTGAGCTGTAGGTGAGGATCAGGAGGTGTTTGTTGCCACGGTTCACGAGCAGGGCCCCTTGACAGCCTCGTTTGATGTGGTTGGCCCCTGTCGGCGGCTGGCTCTTTGCGCTGGTGTGACAGTCATTGCCGGGTGAGTGACTGTCAATGCCTCGACCGACAAAAGAGGAGAAGACAGGCATTCATGGGGCCTGATAATGGCCAGGCCAGGACAAGGCTGCCATTCTCATACACTTTGATCATGTGGATTCTTTTGCACACCTTTGTAGGGGCTCCCTATTTGTTTAACAGATGGAGAGAGGGCTGTTTTTGATGGAGATACTTCTCTGTGAGATGCTTGTGTTGGTAAATGCCTTTGGCATGTGTTTGTGTGTGCGTGTGAGTCTCTTGTGTCTGTGTGTTTGCATTACTTACAAGGAATTAGTGACCTGTGTTAAAAAAAAACTGCTTCTTTAGAAAACTCCCCACGTGAGACTCCACATATATGTGACATCTGAGAAGTCATACTCAGAGCTGAATTTGAAAACTTTATTGAAGTCCCATATTGTAAAAAGTGAGATTTTTCATGTTTCTTTTGTATTATAAAGCAGGTTGAGGTGCTAAGTATCAAAACACTCAACCGTCAGGACTTCTGTATGGTTGTGATGTCACAACTATACTATATATATAGGTAGAAAGTGCCACAATAGTCATTCCCTGGCTGCAATGACTGTGCAGAGACTCTGAAAGTGCATACGCAGAAGACCCGGAAACACTGACCAGTGTTCTGAATCAGAGTCGACTGGGCTTTTTCAGTAAGCAGGCTCAAAAGGATGGGCACTGAAATGGAGCGTTTCAGACAGAGGGTGAATACAGATATATTCAGTATGAGACAGTATGAGAATTAAAATGTTGTTTTTTTTTAAAGCATGTAGACTTGTTCTAGTAGAAACCCAAAGAAAACCCAAGTATGAACCAAGCGAATTGCCAAAATATGCAGTTCCTTGAATGGCCACTTGAGGCTGACTCCAACCCCCATGTTAAAATGCCCACCTTCAGTGTGTGTATATATATATATATATATATAATATATGGGACCTTTGAACCTTCTTCTCAACTCACACTTTAGCTGAGACATGCAGCACACACTTTTTTACAGTCTACTGTAAACTTACAGAGCACTGACACAAACATTAGTTATGAGATATTACTCATCACATCACACACATTTTATGTCCATTACTGCCCATTACAGAAAGACAGACGTCAGAATGATCCTCCAGGCCTTTACTGTACTGCGGTGACTCACACAGCTCATTTAAAGATGGATTCAATTAGTGAGTCAGTTCAAAAGTCTGAAGATGCGTCATGCTACTATTTACAAATGCATCTTAAAAGAATAATTTGAAAAAAATGGTGTATAATGCAGACTTCAATTATGCTAGGTCAACCTCAACATTCAAACAAAGCTACTGCACCTAGCTATTAGAAATGCTGAGTCAGCAAAGATTCTTAAAGTGCTTTTTCTGTCCTCACCACTGCCATCCTGTTCTGTCCTTGTTATGTCAGATTAGCAATGCATAGATGTTAAATCACCCCTGACAAGTTTTTCATCAAACTCTACAGCTCAGTGTCATTGCCAGGAAATCAAATACCACTGTTATTTCATTGTTTTCAGTGTTTCCTGCCAAACGCACTGAGCTTTCAACTGTAAACCCATCAATGATGATATTACACTCAGAGCATGTGCTCTAGGATAAATAGTATTATATATATATATATATATATATATATAGATATATAGTCTTTCACCCATGAGATTGCGGTTTGTATTCCGTTCCTGTGCGTCCCATTAATAGTTAGGTAACAAACACCCTTTTTTAATCACACACGATCTAACTAACCAAGTGGTTTTGTTGCCTAAACCTAACCACATAGTTTTGTTTAAATTCACAACGTGTTCCCATTGTTTACAACAACAACTGTAAAGTGCCATGCCATCGAAGCGCAGGGCCACCCATTGCGGAACGTCATGTGCTAGTAACGCCAAAGTGTCCCGAGAGACCGGCAGGATGTGATGAGTTGGGATGAGAACGGGTTGAACGCTATCAGTCGGTTGGATCTTTGCTTGCTATCCTGAGAAGAACTGGGAGTCTGGATCTCTCAGGACTCTTCAGCATCAAATGATGACCCACTTATCATAAAGCCACTGACAACAGGCAATGGTCACAAAGCAAGACATGCAAAGGACATCTTCCTCAACAGGGCTGAGTTAAGGTGGTCTGGTCATTTCCTTTAAACCCATCCGGATGTTTGTCAGCCAACCACAGCAGACAGCTCAAAGATATCAAGCACACCTGTGTTGGCTCTGACGCAACAACGCAGGCAGTGTTGGACGCGCTGAAAGGATAAATTGCATAATAGCTGAAATTATAAGAATTTAGTGCAATGAGTGTGAGATAATTTCCGTATGTGAGTGTTGTAACTCCTTGCAGCTTAGCATCTACAATAAAGAGAAAGCAGATTGTTGTCTGGAAACAGTTTCATTTTAAAAACAAACACCTTCCTACCACTGAGTTACAAACTGGCAGAATGTCAGTACTCTTAGAAGTGAGAGGTCATGGGGGAGCTAAAATAAAACTACAAGAGAAAGAGAGAGACAAGGTCTTAGCAGGCAGGCAAAACAATTAATAATAGGGAGCTATTACTGAGGGATTGTCAGTGCTAGGCGGGAGGTCGGGTTTCAGACCCTTTTGAAGACTTTGATGGTACAAAACAGGCCTCATTATAGAGATATTATCTCTATTCATACACTTACAGAGCCGCTTGGATTCCTGCTGGGAAAGATTAGGTTCCTCCACTTGAGAACATCCTCCTTGGGTGCCTGCATGGCTCACAGAGTGGTGTTCACAGCTCAGGGCACACCCACACAGCATAGCCCAGCTCAATTCAGACTGAGTCGATCCCCACCACGTTGGTTCAGCCTGAAATGTTTCTCTTCTCAGGGAACAAATCCAAATGACTTTCTTGATCGGCTGACTTTCACTCTAATGCCACCATGAGGTTTAGTTTTGTGGTTTTGAAACTATTAGATTAGATATTAGACATTTGTTTCAGACATTCATGTTCCCCTCAGGATGAATTGTGATAACTGATCCCTTAACTGTTACTCTACCACCACCACCACCACCACCACCACCATCATGTTCAATTTCTAATTTGTCCAATATTTTAATCACCAAATACCTGCAAAACTGACATTCCCATAAGCTGCAGCTGTAATTTGTGTCTGGCGCTAATTAGCTGATTAGACATGTTATTTTTGCCATGGTTGAAGGCAAATAGAGATGTTGCTAAGGTATGTAGTATCTATGGAGTTAAGCTCCTTCTCCTTTCCAGATGGAGTACTCCCACTGGCTGTAAGGGGCTAATATTTGCGAGTTGCAATATACTTTTTATGATATTTGCATGAGAAACGCAATGGTCTGAACACACCTTAAGTATAGCCTCACAGAGGTTTTCTTGTAGCCTACCTGTTTCTGATCTATGAAAAGTTTTGCAGTAGATTATGCCCTTACTTGACTATACATTGCAAACTGGACAATAATGAAATCCTCAGTATGTTACAAAGTTGTAATCACGTAAATAACGTTAGTTCTCAACATCAAAGATGCACTTTAAAACGGCAAGAGATTGCACATTATGACATTTAACAAAGAACTGAGCACTGAGCTCAGAGCCCAAACATTTGCTTCCTAGACACCACAAAGCAATCTGCCGCCACATCTGACACTCACATGAGGCCTAAGCTTTGTTGTTGACCTCGGGGGGCAGGCACTCTGAATTTTGAGAAGTTATACACTACATGGAATGATTGTATGATTTTAATTACGGGGAATTTCTGCAAAACTGGAACATCTTGGGGCTTCTTGTACTCTCTGCCATGAGCATTATCATGACATACTGGAAATATTCATGTTCAGTGTTGGAGAGTTTATAATTGACATAATACGGAGTATTCTGTGACTGTGAGCTGGAAGCATCACCTGACAACCAGACCACGGTCAACAAGGAAAACAAAGGGAGCAACACAGGTTGATTTCTTAAAATGTATAACCCTATTAATGTATTGCTGATTAATAGCCACAAGTTCAAAAGTTCATAATGATGATTCGGCCTTGATCAGTCCTTTGCACTTTAGTCCATCAAGCAAATGCAGCTGTTATCAAATGCCTCATATAACAATGTTAACAAATATTTTTCCTATTACAGTATTGATAGATAGGGAGAAATTAACCAAATACTGTGCCAAGCCAACAAACACTCACATTTCCCGAAAACTGCATGTTTTTGTAGTTATTGAAGATGGGGAAAGAAGTTTATACAACACTAACAAAAAACACATTCACAATAATCTCTTTTTTTTCGCTCTACCTTGTTTTTCCCACCAGTTCCAGTAGTGTTAAAAAGCTCATGCATGGCGGTGACTAAAAACTGCCGTAAGACAAAGACAAAAGAAGAGAAACGACAAGTTAAAAACCAGAAAGAAGATTTAAGAGGAAGTAAACAGACAGCAGTGTGGTGTAATTGAGGGTGAAAGACTACGATTTTAACAGAGGGCCCACAAAGATCTGTGCTGAAAGAAGCTTTGATGAGAAGCCTGCCGGGCACCAGGGACCAGAACCTACTGGCAGGTAGACAGGAATGGCTTGGGGGAGTTGGGGGGCTGGAGTTGAGGAGATGGGACGAAGAGATCACTGGTCTCTTTCTCATAAGTGTCTCTTTTATGGCGGTAAGGTTTAAATAGGGGTTAGGGGGACAGTAAGTCTCTGGTGACTGTTAACAAGTTAAAGAGTGTAAAGTGACTGTCACCCTCTATGAGAACATACTCATCAAACAGACTTCCGACACCAGACAAGCGGGGCCTCAGGGTGGTACTCATAATTGAAACAGGGACTCTTTTTAAAAGGAGGTAATTGCCACCGCTAACTGGACAGTCCGACTTGCATCTTCTTTCTCCATTTCTCTCAAATTTTCAATCGGTCTTTATCTTTCCACAAGCTTCAGCAAGAAACAGAAGATCATTTCTAGTTTTTTTCGTCTAAACTCAAAAATGAAAAACTTAAAGGAACACTTCAAATGCATTTTTTTGCCTTCTTGCAGAGAATGTCATGGTCACTGCATGTGCATGGCCGTGAGGGTCCTCATGATGAGAAATTCGTCATCTCCTATGTCCATGAAGACCCACCCACAATTTATGACTGCACGTGGTGTGAAAAAGTTAACTGGATGCTTGTTTTGTCCACTGTATGTATGTACTGTATTTCCATGGTCCCATTCCTGTACTCTTTAAGCAGTCATCCCCTGTTGCCAAATACAACAAACAAAGGAGCTCTTCTTCCTGCTATGTTAAGGTCAGCGTCTTGTTTTGCACATGTACAGAATGCGTGTGCGTATGTTGACCCTCGATTGTAGTATATATAAGTTCATTCTTGTCCACTGTCCATGAGTGAGTTGCAGCATAGTGTGATCAAGTCTTAGATGTCTGCACGGTAAATATGTAGCAGCAGCCAGGAGGCATTTAGCTTAGCTTCGCACAAAAACAGGAAACAAGGGCAAACAGCAAGACTGGCCTTTTCCAAAGGAAACAAAATCTGCCCACCACCATGGTATATCCTATTTTTTTAACCTGTACAAAAAACTAACTTGCTGATTTTTTTTTTTGATTTTTTTTTACAGAGAGTGATGAGTATTTCTTTAGGACCAGTAAGTTTCCGGAGTCCATTGGTTTTTCGTTTTGTTTTGTTTTCGTTTTTTTAACCTTTGGACCGTGCCAGATGAGCTGTTTCGCCTTGTTTCAAGTCTTAATGCTAAACTCAACTGGTAGTGGTATCAGTCTTCTCCTTTAAAGCTGCAGTCAGCAAGTCTGGCAGATCAAGTTGGCTCAGTCGAATTTCAAATGTTTACAATTCTCATGCCCCTTCCCCACTACCATCAAACTCCCTCAGTTCCCTCCCATCGAGTGCTCGTCAGTGCGTGTGCACCACATTTCTGGGAAAGCGCCATCTCTTCTATCATTGATTAACGGCAGTATAAGCTACACGAAGGTAGGCTGACTAACTTACTCACAGATAGCAATTTCTAACGTCATTTAGCGTATGCCTAGCTTGAGAGGTGTGTGATATTGTAACATGCGCGAGGGGGGATCCTTGGCGTGTGCACAAACTGTGACAGTCATCTCTCACACAGCCCTGCGCTCAGTGGACGGGATGATACGGGCGCGGTGGATTTTTGCAACAGGCTCTAGGTGCACGGAGAGGTACTTTTTTTCTAAAACCGGATGATTTACGTTTCTCTATCTAAGCATAGTGTTGGTTTCAGTGAATATGATAAAAAAAATGTTGCCGACTGCAGCTTTAAAGTAACAGTTTCGAAGATCTCTGTTTTGGTCTCGTTAGTGGCACCTGTGTTGATAAGCGGTAATCGCAGGTGTGTTTTACAGATCCCTTTTTATGGAGAACAAAATAGTCAGAGAAGAGCGACTCCCAGTTTGTAATACTGCAAGTACAAGGGCTTTCATGAGTGGGTCATGGCTCAGTCACCATTGTGTGATCTCACTCGGCAAAATTTATCCAAATTAAAATCTTGATTATTACTTTAACTTCTGTCAAGACAGTAAATAAGCTTATTAACGGAAATGTTTCATATGTTCTTCCCCTTCTTCATATTGCTGCTAATAGAAATACTGCATAATCACAAATGCTAGAAATAATGAGTCATCACTGTCAACTGGAATGGGCTGAGCTTTAATGCCTTTCCCTAATCAGGTTCTTTACACAGCTTGTAAAAAACAGACAAGAGTGTGGGAAGTCACAAAAAAAAGGTGTTCTTCATTTCCGCCCAGCTCTCCCAAATGAAACGTCAAAGATCAGAGAGGGTGTTTCATTGAAATATTAACACAGGTGATCAGAAAGTCTCTCAGGCTTCATCTGGACTAACTCTGCCGACACTCCTGCAACCTGCTCTGTGTTTCCGACTGCTTGGATGATTCAAACCAGCAGCAGTAAGAAAAAAAAGGAAAGGCTCCCTTAATTTGCCCCATGTGGCCAGAGAGAAGAAAAGAGAGTGAAGGTGTCAAAAAACGGTTTCCTAGCTGGTTCACTGGACAGTAATGGAGCTGATTTGACCGTGTTACAAAGTGCTTCACCGTTCACATCAAGGGGAGACAGCAGAGGTCATGGTAAGGATATGAAAGGGGATGTAAGTCTTTCCAGGTGTCCATGACCCAAAAAGGGAAGAGAAAGAAAAGAGGATGATAAAATCCTCAGGTGAAAAATAAAAACGACATTTTTTCCACAGAATAAACTTTTCGGAGAGAGAATAGAAAGAGGACTGCGCTTGATGCAGGCTTCCTCATTTGTTTGAAATGGTTATGAATGAGTGCGGTGGCCCCACCCCACCCTCCACCCCCAACCCCCACCCCTCTCTCTTTCAACCCCCTAGATGCTGGCCCTGCCCAGGATAAAATGCAGGGCAACTCAGCCGGTGCCTCCACAGAAGAGAGGACTGACTGACTGACTGACTGACTGCACACAGCAGAGCGTGAGGCCGTTCACTTACTGCTTCACTGCCCCGTGCTAGCTGACACACACTCACTGACTGCCGCTCACTCTGACACACAGACACACTCTCACAGCCTTTCTCTCTCTGTCTCTCTCTCTCTGTCGCAAACACACACCGGCTCTCTCCCTCCCATACTTGCTCACTCCCTCTCTTTCTCTCTCCCTCTCTCTTTCTCTCAGTATCACACACTCACACACATTCGCACACATACACACACAGTCACCAACCCTCATTCAACTCCCTCTCAGCCACGGGTCAGCAGCTCAGACAGGCACCTTGTTCCTGTTCAGCTGGAAAGAGTAGAGCATCGCAAGGTGCACACACACATACTTAAATACACACACACACACACACACACACACACAAAAATACACATATCCATACACAAACAGACAAACATACACACACACACACACAAACCCACACACACATGCACATCCTCATACAGCCCAGGACTTTATCTGTGGTACGGGAAAGAAGACCTCAGTCCAAGGAGGAGAACAAACAGAGGAACAAGGAACTTTTAAAGGTGGATTCATAACATTACAACACTTCTTGAAAGGATCGGACAAATACAATCGAAAACCAGACTGAAGATGACAAGCCTGTCGCTGTAGGAAGGCCTGCTGTCAGCCCAACGTAGAGATTGGTCATCTGTGACATCCAGAGGATCTGTGAGTGCCATTTCCCTCCCTTCTCTCTTCAGGACTCCCACCCTCTTGTCATCTCTCCACTGGGACATCTCCCCATCATCAGCATGTCTACAGCTTGCACAAGGTGCACCTTGGGAGTCTGACCCACCATGTGCAGATGGACGCCGTCCGTAGCTCATCTCTGTCCTGAACCTGCCCTTGGCACCACCACAACTACTACAGCCTCTGCCGGGCGACCTCTTCCCCTACCCAGTGCAGCCTCCCTTTGCCTGGCATGCTTCACTCTGCTCCTGGTCACCGCTGGCACCGCCACAGGGGCCTGTCCTCCTGGGGTTGGACATGACCCTCTTCAAGTGCTGGCGAGTGGCATCAACTGTTCATGGACATTGGAAAGGCACACTCGCAGTTACAATCACCTAGAGGGCGACGTCCGACTACGGCGGCTTTACTCTGCCAACAAGTTCTTCCTCTGTATTGACAAAACAGGCAAGGTGGACGGCACTCGGCGAAAAAACTACGCAGACAGTAAGTGCAACTAAGTTCTTTATCTCAAATGTGTGTTGAGTGTCACGGAGAAGTCAGGATGCCCTGTGACGTTTAATTTTTATGGCTGGACTTTCTTATCTGTATGCCTTTATAGCGGTTCACAGGGATACCCTATGGTTCTATCACTGCCAAGCTATTTGTGTTGTGTTTAGAACATGAGAGTCACGTTGCTAGGTAAAAAGGGAATACCCTAGTGTGGATTTAGACTCCTCAAGGGACAGTCAGCACAAGAAGGCTGAGGAGAGACATTGAGCATCAGTTGGCAATGCAAGCTGGGCTTGGGAAAAAAAGCCAAAGGTTGACTGGGGATTAACTTGTCAAAACTGTGATGAAAGTGCATCAATTGTAAGTAGCAGGTGTAAACGGAAACACATTCCTCCAACCAATGCAATCACAGACTAAAGTGTATTGTTCATAGTTGGATTTGTCATAAATAATGAGTGCTGTTTGAAGTCAGATTAAAGTGCTTAGAAAAGAGCTTCAATTTAAAGCCTCAAGCAGCCTGCATTTTTATTTGTGCTTTCTTTACTGAGCAACTTACTGTTCGCTGTAAATGGATGTGTTTTTTTGACAATCAGGCGAACGGCTGTAAATCTCTCTATAGTGTCTGTCCCTTGCACCCGACACTCATGTCTCTTAGCACCTTCCCAACGTGAAGTATTCAGCATGCAGCGATGCAGTTCCAGACAGACCCAGATAGGTTATTATGAACCTTATCTCTGGTTCAGCGACACCTGAGAAGAGGTTGCTCATACAGCAGCCGTGCCTCTTCAGCGTGTCCATCAATGGGCGTCTTTCAAATGCTTGACCAGGTCAGATGAGCCGACTCTGGTCACGATCTGACCTCCTTCTCCATTAGTCACTGGCTGACTGACTGACTGGATAGCCCTTAGAGACATTTTATGCCTTTGACTGTAATATTTATGCATTTGGTCGTTAATGCCTTTTTATACAAGTGGGTGAGTCAGAGTTTTTCCACACGGCTACTGGGGGCAGGAGCAGCTGCTGCGTTCAGCTAACAGGCCAGTCAGTCTGTTGCCACTGTTTCAATAAGCTTCTTGCTGCAGACTGGATGACATTTGTTAACCTGTCGGGATTAGTCACCTGGCAGAATCTTTTAAAACCACACACACTGGTAGAAATTTAAGTTGAGATGAATTATTACTGTGTTAAATTTGGACCTTTGGGCTTCTCCAAGTCTCTCATATTAGTGGTAATATATGTCAGCTACTATAAAACATTACTCCCAAACTTCGCTTGACTTTGACACTTAAGGGGTCATGCTGGAAGAGTGGTAGCAATACCAGTTTGGCAACATGAGGGAGTTTAAATTGAAACAAGTGTGCAGAGTCTTTGGAAAGTAGCGAAAGTTATGGCTCAGGATTGTGAAATTCATGCTTTTTCTTGCCATAGTCATGTCATTAAAGCTTAGGTGGTTGCTCTAGCTCCGCATGAAAAAGTGCAGTCCCCCTTAAATATAATGTCCTCATACACTTTAGCCATCATCCTCTCATTTCCTTTGGTGGAAAGAACGATTCTATCTGCTCGCTCACACAACGAGGGTGTGTACCTGTACCCTGAGCTGCGCACCGCGCCAAACCAGCAGTCATGTAGCCCTTGTGGTCAGTCTGTGGTTGAGTCTCACAAAAGGTATCAGATCTTGTTTAAGGCCATTTTGAGGTGTATCGCTATTTTTTGTGCAAGGCTAGCTTTACTGCCATCAGTAAAGGAAGCTTTCAATCAGACTTGAAGCCTCTTGACCCAGACAATTTCTTGATACTGATACGGTAGCCATGCTATAGATTAGAGAGGCAGGACAAGCAGGAATCTATGCATATTTAATGACAGGAACAGAAAGGCAGATACTAGAGTGCAACATCGGCATACGTCTCACACAGGAAAGAGGATACAATTCTTTGAAGGATTTTATCGATACTTTTGAGATATCTTTTATATCTGATGTATGTTAAACAAAAAAACACTTTGAGACAAAAACACATACGCAAACTGTTTGGACCTGCATCATAATTCCCACATTCTTCTGTTGTTTTGTGAAAGATTAAGCTGCAGTATTTGACCTCAGGACTTTCCTGAGCCTAGCATGCAGCTTCCACAAGCGCTGCCCAGCAGTCTGGCGGACCCCTCCTCTGTCCTCTGTGTTGCCCTTACACTCCTGTCGACACAGCTATATTGCCCCGACAGCTCTGCCTGCTACACCCAGGCCCCGGTCCTCACCTCCACCCCACTCAGTTTTTCCAGCCCCAACTCCCAGCTCCCTCTCAGGTGCAAAAACAGTTGGAATTAGTCAACAGGCTCTCTGCTAATTGAGGTTGGAAAATATTGTATCAATCCCAGCGGAGAAGGGGCATGGAACAGCTGAGGGAAGAGGCGAGAGGGAGGAAGATTGACTTGGAGAGATGAGAAAGCTGGACAGGGTTGAAGGGAGATAGAAAAAAAAAACGCTAAATGCTTTTTCTTGCCTTTCAGTTTGTAAGGAATTAGCTATTAGTATGACATGCAAACACAATGTGCAGCATTAGATGTTATTAAAGGGCAGATACAAGATTAAAAGCCCTTTGAGTGATGAAATTTAAAACTTTCATCTGCAACAGAAAGGTCAAGCTGAGCATGTATCAGTTTCATCTCCATAGTGTTCTGAAAAAAAATGTCCTGCCTTGTGAGCACATGTACAGAAATATACGCAAACAATAAAGTTTCAGGTATCCGTTCCCGAAGTTTTCACAATCAAGCAAGTTGTAAGCTTGCCGGGCCTTCACTGTTTGTCAATAAAAGAGAGATAGAAATCGGACATGACCTGACAATTATCTGACTACAGCCTGTCAATCCACACGCTCTAAATATAAATCCATCTACAACTACATACCGCGTTCATAGAGGTTTCTAAAAATAACTTGTTTAAACAGCCACAACAAGAGACAAAGTACAGCACTTTGAGGAACCGAAGGGGAGGAACTCAACATGTTTTTCTTTTGACCTATGGCAAAGCAGAAAATGATCGAGGGGAAAAATACACCCAAGTGTTTACAAAAGCTCCAGAGGCAGGTACGCATCATATCCTGTCCTGGGTCATCGGTCATAGGCTGCTAATTAGACAGTGTTGCAGCACAACAGCTGTGTGGGCACACCCAGCAACGGTTTAATGATCAATTGCGAGAGCAAATCAGAAAGCCTGGTAGAGTATAGTACAGGGGGAAATGCCTCATAGTCACTGAAGTCAAATTCAAAGCAAATTGAATGGGCATGGTTATAGAGGAGGGGGTGCGGGTCTTGCACCGCATATATTTTATTTTACCTTTCATTTTTTTCATCTCATCTTAAAGGATGGACTGTTACATTTTGGGTGTGGCTGAAGGCATCAAAAGTTTGTGCAGCCTCCAGGTAGTGACAGTCCATTCATCCTTATAAGGTCACCTCACCATGCCGCTGCAGAAGTCACTGCAGCCAGACTAGCTCGATTCTACCTCTACAGCCCCACAACCCTTACAGCCAGGGTGTGTTGTGTTAACCAAATTTCCCTTGGTGTGCAACATCTTGCTGTTTGATGTGAGAGTTTTCCTAGTTTATGAGTGTGTTTGACTTGAATCGAACCCAAGGGAAGAAAATCTTCCACCCTACTGAAATATGTTGTGGAAATTATTCAAACTTGTTCTAAACAGGGGAAACTGTCACCCGCCAAGGAGAGACTGACTAGAATTTGAAAATGGGGAAAGACAGGACGAGTGATGCAGACGGATGACTAAATCCACCTAAAGGTTTGATCAGTTGGACAGGATAAGCAGTGATGACTGTTTGCAAAATGAAGATGGGAGTCAGGAAGAGGTAAACCCCAAAGGTCCCATGTTGTAAAAAATGAGATTTCCATGTCTGTTTTTATTATACGGCAGGTGGAGGTGCTATATAAATACTGTGAAAGTATCAAAAAGCTCAATCCACTGAAAAATGGACACACACTGTATTCAGAAACAGAAGTCTTTAAACGAGCCGTCGGGACTTCTTTAGGGTTATGATGTCAACTATACTAAATATATATATGGACCTGAAAATGAGTACACTGTGTCCCCCTTACACTGTATTGTAATATACTAAAACAGAAGACAAGATTATTTTAATCAGAAATAATATACTAAATAATATATAATATATAATATATAATATACTCAGCTCACGTGTTATCTAGGTTGCGATTTAGCGACAATTGACATACACATGCCAAAGCGACAGACATTACAAAATGTCTGTTCCGGACTGTCTGCCATTTTAAAGGTGTAAGCAATTTATTCTGTCCTGGCCATTCTGCATCCTTACCATGACTCACCATTAATTCTGGTGGTGCTCAGACAGGGATGTGTGACTGGATCAACAGCACCAAGGCTGGAGGGGCTAAAGAGGGAAGCACCTGGCCGAAGGAAGTGCTTTGGTGTTTTGAATCGGGAGAATACACATGTTAATGAGGCTAGGAGAAGGGCTGGGGCGTGCTCCGCTCAGTATTGAGGTGGAAATGAAAGGCTAAAGGAGTGCTGGAGCGTTTCCCGTTGCTCATTAGGCATTATGTAAGGTTTCCCCTGGGTCGTCTCAACTGAGAGGGGATTCGTGGACATTTTGGATGCCAACAGGAGGGTAAAATCCCACGAATCATGCATTTATTATCCCCTCAATAAGGACAGTGCATGGCCTCAGCCTATGGAAGACAGATGAAAATCGTCCCTCCGCCAGCTGTTCTTTGTATAAGGAGGCCAAAAGCTAAATAAAACATCACTGGCACACAGATAAATGTTGGAACATGCACGTTAAATCTGTCTCTCGAACACACACACACACACACACACACACACACACACACACACACACACACACACACACACACACACACACACACACACACACACACACACACACACACACACACACACACACACACACATTACTACTGTCCTGGGAACATTGCAGGACAAGAGTGTCAGTGTCGCCCTAATTAGCCGAGGTTCCCTGGTTTCTGCCACCAGAGTTTGATATCATGAATGGGCTCCAGAAATGTAGCAATTAGTAGCTAACAACCTTTAGCAGTCTGGCTCCAGCTCCTCTCTGGGATTTACTGGGTTCATCAGCGGGTTTATAGAGTCTGACTTTGGCTCCAGCAGGCGATTCCTTTATAGCATCCCACAGCTCTGGACATCCTGTGGGTGTGAAGGGAACACAAAAGAGGAGACTTCACAGTGCCAGTAACCAGCTACTTGGATCTTAAAGCCATTGATAAAAGATGTTTGCACTGATGATCTGAAAAGCTTCTTTAAAAAGAAGAATGACACTGAATACAAGGTTCAAGTATATCCATTTGTAAATACTTGAAGGGAGAAATAGTGTGAACATCGGAAAATGATTAATGAGTGTAATAGAGCAAGATTGAGGTTTGACTCTTTAGATATTCTTAAAAAATAACCATTAATGCTTCTTTTTTTCTGTCTTTTCCCCAAAATGTAGACTGTTGCCACCCGAACGCTTCTCCCTCAGTGATTTGGGTGCTTTATAACTCATTGTAATGAGCACGTTCACAGCCAGGCAGTACCTTTTTAAAACGGGGGTAAAGAGCTTGGCCTTTTTATTAATGAGAACACATTAGTACTGTTATAACTGTGTGTGTGCCTTTTTAGTCAGAGGTGTAAAATGAGTATCAATTAGTTCCGATGGGAAGTGTCATCCAGCTAGACTCACTCATGCAGCACCACATGGCTGAAATCATTTGCGAAAGGAAATTCTCACCAAGGAGCCGCCACTCACATATCAGACACTACACACACACACACACGCACACACACGCACACACACAGGCACACACACACACACACACACACACACACACACAGGCACACACACACACACACACACACACACACACACACACACACACACACACACACACACACACACACACGTACAAATACATGGACTGATGTAATCAGCCCATTGAGTCAAGGGAGACATGTCTTGCCTCAACTTTAGATAGACCAAGACAGAATAATGGTTTTGTTTTGATCCTTCCAATAAAGCCTCTCACCTCCCTGCTTGAACTGAGCCAGACATCATGTCTTGGAAGGCGTATAACCACTGGCCCAGAAATAACGAAGCTGAAAGAGGACCCCTAGACGGAGGGGAAAAAACAACTTGGCATCCCTAAATACAGCTACGGCTGACTGGCTAAGGCTACAGGAGTTTAAAGGTGTTCAAATTCAACCTAAAATCACAAGGAGCTAGGGACTAGGAAGCAATAATAGCAGGAATGCAATGCACCTGTTGCCCTGAAGAGATATCCTTCCCTGTAGGATTTGTTCCAGATCATAAAGGAAGCAATAAGAAGCAATAAGAAGCAGTAAAAATCCGACGCTTCGTTCTCATAGGTGACATGCAAGCAAAATATGGAGCTCCCCACCCTTTATTTACCCGTGAGGCTTTAAGCCACAGGAGCACATGGGAGCTCCGTGGACTTTCAATAGACTTTAATCTCAGCCACAAACAACTCACACACGCAAACAGAGCAACCACAAGCTGTCCATCAATTTGTATAGCTAAATATTGACTTGCTGTCAGGCAATCAAGTCATAAATGTCGAGTTACAGCGCCTGGCAGTGTGTAATAGACTGGAAATATGTTTAATCATGACACCTGGAGAAATGGTGCTGCATCACACCGAGGATCATGACTGGAAATATTTATTTAACTGATCACACTGAACTGAGCACCAGAAAGCCTACGATTTTTCATGCAGACAACCCATCATGGATTTCAAGATTTTGTAAAGCAATTTTAACCCACGTGTGCCCAATGACTAAATTTGGTATAAGAAAAAAAGAAAATGCTGATCGTTCTAAAGTTATGAAATCTGGTATAGACGTACTTTGACCAAGTATCTAACAGTACAACTCGGACATTTTAGATCACATAAAATAATCACACTTTTATCAATAGTCAGGATTTATTTTTTTTTAAATGAGGAAAAACTTTAACATTTTGCTTATTTATAGTCTTCTATATGATTTTTGAACTCACTTACTACACGTGTGTGCATATGTTTCATACTCAACTTGTTATGGGTTCATTGATACCAAGTAGGCAACTACTCCTTGTAGTTTATTTCTTTCGTTATATAATTGAACATGTACTGTACAGCAACAATAAAATGACGTAAACCTTTACACAAACTCAGTGAATGCATTTCACATAAACGAAACAAATAAAACAAAACAATACATTACATAACAGATGCACACAAGACTAATGCTGTGTCCCAAATTGTGCACTGCACTACAGTCAGTTTCCCCAGTAAGTGCTGCCTCAAATCACACGCTGCCGCCGAGCACTTACCGGAAATGACGATCGTATTTCTTCTTCTGTTTATTTTTACAAAAGTTTTTCCAACAACTCTTCTGACTCCGAACACCGCCAAAAATCCTTGTGATCCTCTTTTTACATTTATAAAGTGAATATAGTTGTTGCCGCTCCGTAGCGCTGTTGTTCCGGCATTTTCCAGTTTGAAGTCCCGCCTCTTCCGTTATGTAGATAAAATGACGGCGATTTAAGGGGGGTTGAGTGTTCATCGATCCACACTCAACGGTTTGGCTGTTTTTGAGTGCGTGGCCGGGTAAATGCAATACACTGCATTTTACCATCTTCCAGCGTGAACGCACTTCCACCCTCAAAAAAGCCAGTTTTAGGGTGGACGTGCGCCATTTGGGACACAGCATAAAAGTCTATAACCATGCCAGCTGCTCTTTGAGGTTGTAATACTTATTGGGATTCATCCTCTGGGGAACAGAAGTTACAAAATGTTGTAGTAGCACAAAAAAAATGTAAAATCAGTCATTAGCATTCATCCATTTGGCACTATGAAGGTGTGTACAAAATTCAAATCCAATAGTTTTTGAGCCTGAAACGACCAACATTACTGTGCCCCTAGCTTGGCTAAAAAAAACACTCCAGACAGCATGAGATCATGAACACGTAAGTCAAACAGAAGATCAAGTGATGAATGATTGTCACGGTCTTTTTATTCAGATATAAGATGTGCTAACAATCTGCAGTTCAAAGTGTTATTTATAGCTTTTTTTAATTTCATCTTAAAGCTCCAATGTGCGGCTGGACTGGATTCCTTTTGCATTCCAGTTGTGCAGGTTATACACTGGTTTGTCTGCGATTACGATGACAATTTTAAGAGAGCAAACAAATATGAGTATCAGTGAGATTCTGTTCCATTAAGTTAACAACCGCTCAAAGGCCGCTATGCCTTGAAGACTGAAGCATGGAGGTCCCTTTGTGGACTGAATAACCGTGTTATTGTTAATGCAAATACATTTCCCGAAAGTAGGATAATTAATGCAAATGTGGAAGGCTAAAAACAGCAACTCAGACACGGGTCTTTGCATACCAACAGGTTGAGACCACTGCGTCTTTTCTGAACTGCATTAACCTACACACATCCACCCGTACCTGCTTTTTATCTCTAAGGCCATTTTGCTAAACGAACATGAGCAGGATGTGAGTATCGTGTCAGTGCTCTTTGAATGTGTGTGTACATTTTAGAAAGCATGTGCCTGTGTTTATACTTGTGCCATTGCAGGAGCATGAAGTGGACCCTAAACTGAAAAAGATGTGCGTTTCCTCTCCCTAATGGCTAATATGAACCAGACCTTACCTTGCACTCAGTTCAGACGCATGCATGTGTGTGTTTGTGTGCATGCTGACATATGCAAGCTTGTGTGCACATGGGTGTTTTTTCCCGTCTGGAAGGCCATGCTCCTCATTAGAACACAGAGGGTGGCACAAAGCGTTGCAGTGATGTAGCTCAAGTGGGGCAGTACAGTCCACACCATGCAACAGGCCCCTCATGTACGGACTCTGAGATCTTTGTCCGTAACGAAGCTTACTTGCTGCTGAATGGGGACAAATTTCATCTTGCTAATTTAGTTTCTTGTGAGAAAGAGGACCTAACATCATAACATTGATCTATAACCTTCCCCCCTTTTCATCTATTTTTGAGTGGCTCAGGAAGTGAAACGGCATGTTTTCATCTAATCTTTGCACAGGTAGAAACTGGCTTGAACCTCCTGCCTCTCTCTATGTACACTTTTCTCTTTATATATTTATTTCTATACACATAGTTTTTACAATCATCCATTGTTTCTGTCTGCCCCTTTCTACCTATCACCATCCCTCTCTTTCTCCTGCTGTCTCCATTTCCCCCTCTCCTCCCCTGCAGTGGATAGGATTGGGGTCAGGGCCCTTTGGCCAGTGGAGCAAGTGACAGCTCTGACAGGGCCCTGATTTCACTCTTGTGCCTTCTGTCACCTCCCTGTATGCCCATCTCATTTTAATAATGTAAATATGGGGCAGGCTCAGGCCACAGAGAATATTCTGTGTCCTGGCGCTCACTCACTGGAACCTTGCACACACTTAGAGTTGGCAGTATTCTCCAAACTAACTCAGAATTTGTGAGTTTCTGGCTGCTGTTGAATACAGAAATATTTGCAAAAAAACTCTCTATTCTGTTTGTTCAATGGCACCTTATAAAGATGAACTAGCTGATATGTCATGAGAACAACAAGAAAACATACAGGGAGAGTCTCACAAGAGACAGATTAAACAAAAAACGTTCAAAATCGAAGCAGCAGAGGCCAAGATATATCTTGAGTTCCAGTTCTTGAGCGCCAAATATGGGTCAAGCTTCAAAAATACACAAAAGAAAAAAAAAAGATATTACAGGACATCATCATATCTTTGTGAATCTCCTATCACAGAAGACATCAAGCAAATCAAAATAATTTTCACCGGCTGGATAGTACTCCTGATGACAAGTTTCACAATTGTGCACCAATAGTTTTTCACGATATCCATCAAATGGGTTTAAATTCAGCTAACCAGCCTGCACAATCGTCACCTACGAGATCAGAGTTCATATTTCTGAAGAGGGAGGTAAAATACTGTAATCTTACCTAAAAATAGAAGATTATTTGCCAATGTTGACGCAGATTTGCTGTGGTTAAAAACTGACAGGGAAAGCTGGTTTGGCTCACTCTTCAATAACTACCAGAGAAGATGAAGGTAGGAAACTGTAAACAAGGCCTTTGTTTTATCCTGATTATGTTTCCACTCAGAGTGGCTGAGTCTGGTCTGGACAGCCAGCCAAACCAGTCACAGATGCAACACACCAGCTTACTGCAATTTAGTGGCACAGGAGAATGACCTCAGTCTAATGTGGATCCCGCCATCCCAGGGTACCAAAGTGCAGGAAACTGCAGAAGCCGTGAGTCACAAAGCTCTCGGCGGGCAGATCTGTTCGTAACTATCTGTGAAGCCTTTGATAGCTTGCTGTTCGCTTGTTACGGATGTGATGCATGATTTAGAGGCAGTTTGCCCTCCTTGATTAAAGAAAAGGCCTCTTGGTCGGTAAGATTGTGGCCCCTCAGTACCACACAGACGCAGACGAGTATGCCGTGGGCTTCGTTAACCTTTTTCACCTCTGCTATCCTTCAGCCTCACTACAGCAGCCCTTCACCCCACCACTTGCCCACTCCCTTAGGTTGTCCTCTAGTGTTACCTTTTCTGGCTGGCTTGCCCTCGCCATGCTTGTAAATTTGGGGTTTGATCAGTGGAGGGTCTTTTTCCTCTGATTCGGCATCCTGGAGGTCCCTAATGAACTGACTGATGTTCCATTACATACAATCACAGCTTATGTCCAAGGAAGTAAGTGTTCAGTGGTACATCTACCATGGAGTGCATTCTGACAGGACATGCAGATGCACTAATCACTGTTTGATGGAGAGTGTGTGTGTGTGTGTGTGTGTGTGTGTGGTAGAAGAGATTCCAGTACAGCCAGAATCTTGTTTTGGTTTTCACTTAACTCTTTGTAATAACATTTAGTATCAGTATTAATTCTGCAGTTTTATTGACACCATAAACAGTTTTTTGAACAGTGTACCTATAGCTGCCTCCCCACACACAGATATATCCACATGTGGGTGGTGATTCTGGAGTATTGGGTCAGTCTGTCTGGGGATAAATCAGACAGACTAATCTGTCCTGTGAGGGGATGGAGGGTAATTGGTCACATTTGACCCCCAGCCTTGAGGACTGTGGGAACGTGGGCTTTATCTACCAGCGGTAATTGGCTAATGAAACACTTCCGCAACTCCTCCACTAGATCGTCATCCACCGGTTGGGATTGGGTGAGGCATGCGTGTGTGTATTTGTGAGTGTGGCCGGCACAAGTGGCTAAGAGGCATGTGTGTGCGGGCGAGAGTGTGTGTGAGTAGTCAAGAGAAAAGAAAATGGCAGGATGCGGAACTCCCAGTGGCCATCTCCATAAAGTTATCTACAGCATCAGTCTCATGATGCCTGCAGCATACTGATACATTGACAGCATACAGTAATGGTTGTGTGGTCCCCATTACAATTTAAATTTAGGTTTGAAGTAGAAATGGTTAATGTAATTCAACTCTTTGGCCCAAGGCAGGGCTTTTAATGTGGCGTATACTGATAGTGTAGCCAGGACATGACTTGAGTGTTCGCAGCATTTACATCTTGTACCACGGTCGATATGACACAGCCTTGTGTCGTATTGTATTGAATTTTGCTCATGTTTTATAGTCGTTTAGTGTGATCAGTTATCTGGGCAAAGCTATGCCAACATCAATCGAAAGACGAGCAAACCAGGGTGGGGAGAGTGAGTTGCGGGTGGGTGTGGGTGTGGGTGTGGGTGTGCGTGTGGGTGGAGGGGTACTAAGAAAAAAGGCTAAAGTTACGGTGGTGAGACAATGTCTCTGAGGTCCTATCAAGTGAGCCATTCATAGATGCAGGCCTACCAGTTTGTGGAGCCAGGGAGACACTCCGATAGAGTGGGGCCCAGGGTGGCCTTGTCTTTTTGTCCCAAGCTGACCCCTGCTCTCCTGCCTGGCCTCTGCGCCCCTCACCTGGCCTGTCCCAGCGAACTGGTAACAGGATACCTGTAATTTGCTCTAATGGCCTTTGAAAGACCTGGCTGGGCTAATCCCTGGAGTACTTCTCCCAGCAGCACCATATGAAAGGGTGGGGGTAACAGGGCCGAGTGCGAGTCCTGAAAGAGGACCAGCCTCTGGATTGTGTGTGAGAGAATGTCACTCCTTGCGGCCAGGGCTGGGGCTGAGGGAGTACAGGAGTGCGGGAGTCAGCTTTCAGCGGATCACCATGTGGCTTGTTCACAGGCTCAAAAAACTGGGCCCGGCTTCTAGGGAAGAAGATTGTCTCTGTTTTACACCTCCCTCAGTGGCTCAGTCTTGCAGGCACGGGGAAATGGCCAAATACTAGCCTGCACACAACTTTGAGAGAGTGCCTTTCAAATTGTTTCCAGATTTCCTTTTGAAATTTGTGCTGTATTTCTTCACGGATGACATTTGCTTATTCAGTAACAGAACAGACGGATATTCCCAGTACTGCAGCGCTACAAGAGGAGGAGAAATAAAGAGCAAACAGTTTGATGTGAAGTTAAAGGGATAGGATTTTTTAAAGTTGGGCATAATGAAGTACTTATCCATAGTCAGTTTATTATTACCTTCAGACAGTCCATGGTGAAGAAGCAGACGGGAGTCCTGGGACAGGAGCATAGTAATGCACTATGCATAAGCAGCTGTATTTTAAAAACCTAAAAAAAACTAAATCACAATATCAGTTTAAGTGTAAGCTATATTGAGAATATTTTCAATGTTGCTGCCAGATAGCCCTGTCCATTGACAAAAACAGTAGTTTTTACCGACATGGGCAGATCTACCGTTGCCTTGATGGCTGAGCTTCTTCATGTTGTTGTCTGACTGTGGTGTTTTACAGAGTTAGGAACAAGTTGTTGTTGTCTGACTGTGGTGTTTTACAGAGTTAGGAACAAACTAACTGATGGAGGCAGCCACGTTATAATGGAGGACGGTCCCTCTGGCAGCGACTTGCATAAAAAATGCTGTACATTTTCTGAAATCATTCTAACGTGCCAGTTAAGAGCAAATATAATAACGTAATAATGACAGTAATAAATCCATTCCTGAACAATAGGCACTGGTTAACTGAATATGGTCTGAGATTTAAAAGACAGGGGGAAAATAATCTTATCAGTCTCATCTTGGCTCTCATCCCTCCAGAGATTTTGATGGAATGTGGGAACAGCAAGTGATATGTGGGCAGGGAAGACTAGCCCTCTGCCAGTCCTTTCTCTCCTCTCTTCCTGTCCTTTCTATCCATCATCCTTGTTTCTTTGATGGGGCGGGCCACATGCAAGGGAATGTACTCGCAAAAATACACACGCAGACCAGTCTTTCCTGAAGGTACAGAGGACATTGTTGTACACAGTCATATTGAAATGGCAGCACACATGCACACCCTGTGTACAGAGTGGCTTAGAGAGTGACAGCGTGTTTAGATCTGTAAAAATTCAAGTGTGTGAAAAAAGAAAAGTTTGCTGTTACTTCAATTATGTACTTTATAGGTTTTGTTTGATCAAACATAAGTAGAGTTGAAGGATTCCTAACTGTCCACGAATTCAGCGCTAAATTAGGTAAGAGAAACATTGTTCAGACTCCCAGACAGTCTGAGCTCATTTAAGGAACTGAATTACTTGGCATGTTGGCTTGAATGTGCTGCTTTGACTCACATGTGGTGGGTGATGAGAGTGAAGCTGTTCGGTTAATTTCATCTTGACAATTTCTTTCAAATTTTTATCATTCCTATCTAAAATAAAAGTGACAAAAACCCGACATAAGGGACTGTGTGTGTGTGTGTGTGTGTATGTGTGTGTGTGTGTGCGTGCGTGTGTGTGTGTGCCCAGAGCAGATATATCCCATAGCTGTTGGTAAGGGATGAATAAATCATGCCTGTCCTGTGAGAGTTAATAGGTATGATACATGTCCTGAGACCCACTGCAGACAGGGCGGCAGGGAGGGAGAGGAGGGGTGACCCAGGCAGGGAGAGGGCCAGACTGAAACAGAGAGCGCAAAGACGTACGACAGAGGAGATGTGAGGGACAGACGGGCAGTGAAAGGCAAGCTGGCAGATGGGAGACAGGGGGAAGGAGAGAAAGACAGGTACAGTTTGTAAGAAGGGAGGAGAGCGGCCTGGAACCGACAGCTGCTCTGCTCTTCAACAGAGGGACCCTCACACACGTAAAATTGCACAGCACAAATCCTCTGCTGGAATAGTAGAGTTGCAGTCACAGCTCCTGTAAATGTTATATTGCTGTCCAGAACTGGTTGGCCCATTAAACCAAAAAAGGCATTGCATCATATGTATTTTGTACCTGATCACACTTATTCAAACTAAAATAAATGTCATGTGTATTTCATCACTTTATGCATGAACAGTGACTCAACCAGGTTGTTTTTACAGCAATTAAACAAAATCCTAAGCGAACCCTAAACTTTAACTTGAACAATGAAGTCTAATCTTTTTAGGAGCAAACCTCAGAATGAAGAGCATAAAAATAGCTTCCCCTGAACTTAACCAAAATCTGGGAAAACATTGTGAAAACACATAAACTGGAGAGTAAACCTGAAATGTGAGAAGTACAGAAAAATGTGCAACTGCTTATAAATTGACTTTAGTAGCCTAGTATCCCTGGCATGCCTTCAAAATCTCTGAGCGCAAATAGTAATTCAATCAAAGAAGACCTTGTTTTTAATGGTGTTTAAGATATAGGGCATAAAATCATTGTGGCACTCCAATCAGTCATGTCAAAGTAGCTGCTTTTGCTTTTACAAGCAGATGTAAAACACCTGCTCTGACATCGCTCATAGGCCAAAATTGCTCCATGCTTCAACGTCTCTGCCTGTGGAGCAGCCCAGTCCATTGTGTGGCAGTGCACCCCAAACACCATGTTTCTCTTCAACATTTTGAGATTCAAATATGCATAAAAAATAACCACCAAGTTAGAAATGCCCTTTTCCCTGACGTGGCTGCAGGAGAAGAAATGTAACCTGGTGCACCCACTGCATGCTGTCAGAACTACAACAAGGACCACTATTTTATATCCTGTGACTTTTTTTCTTTTTTTCTGTTATTCATTGCAATGTGGATGCATACTGGCGTTACAATCATGTAAATGCCTTTTTTTTTAATGATTGGATCAAAAAAATAAACTAAACTTAAACAAAAAGAAGTATAAAGCTGCAGGAGTAAGCATAATCTCATGCAACTGAGAAGAAATATAATACGTTTGACTTACTGAACTAAAATACTTGGGTATAAATTTTAATTATATATCCATTAGTTATTGTAACAATTTGCATTGGACCACATATCAGAATATTCCCTTTTTGCCTGTTTAAACTCCTACCGACCTCCTCAGAATTGGAAATAGCCATTTAGGGAATTCCACATCATCTGCTAATCAGGGGCTATGGGGAGTGAATTCGTCTCAGGGGTCAAACGTTTGGTAAATAAAGAGTGATTGATTGATTGAAAGTATACTCTACCAGGAGGGAGAGACTCTCAGTCACCCAATGAAGTCTTGGTTCATCAGGAGGATCATGTTTATTCTGGCCTTTCACTCCGTTTGGGTGTGTTGTGATTCGACTCCATCCTCTGGTTTTAACTAATTCAGAGGCTGTATGGGGCGCATCCGTGCTGTTCCTGCTTGTGCCTTGCTGACCTGATCTAGCTATTGATGGTATAAGGAAATCATATAGCTAAAGATGCTAAAGGACCCTCTGGAAAAATTAAAAATTATTTGCTTTCAAGGGGTGCTGCAGTACATTCTAGTCACACCAATAAACCTTCCTAAACACTTAAGAGAGTATTATTAGTACAATAATATTCTAATTCCAAATGATTTCAGCCCAGCCCACTGTGTTTCCTGTAAATTATCTCCCTGTCTCCGCAGCACTTTCATATTCCACAGCAAATTGAAGATCAGCTTTCATATCAGCCACTCATTGCAATGAGATCACCACTGACCGAGTATCACATGCCACATGGAAGAGATGTCCGTGTATTGTGTAGTGTGTATTGGATTTGTTTCTGTCTGTTATGGGAAAAATCCGTCAACAAAGATTAGACAAAAGCAAGTCTTGGCTTTTCTCCG
This sequence comes from Echiichthys vipera, assembly GCF_963691815.1. Lineage (NCBI taxonomy): Eukaryota > Metazoa > Chordata > Actinopteri > Perciformes > Trachinidae > Echiichthys > Echiichthys vipera. Next base: position 9,498,154 of record NC_139828.1, read on the forward strand.
CGGTTTTACTCTCAAAGCGTTTTCTGCAGAAAAGGACTGGGCTCCACGTACACAAACACAGGCTGCTGGAGAGACAGACCCAGAGGTCAGGGCATTTCCCATGTTATAGCATACATGAATACTTAATCAGCGTTTAGATGGGTGACGTACAAGGTAAAGCCGTAACTTTAGTCACATTACAGGCAATAACCTTTGTCATACTTGTATCACAGGATAGGAAGTATATCACAAGATACACAGAGCTGAACATTGTATGCGCCGTCAAATAACTACTGCATCACAAGGGGATAAAGAATGTGTTTTGTCCTGTGTTTTAAACACATTGGAATTGTAATTTCCACCACAAGTCCCAGTTCAAACTCATTTTTTTCCATTATATCTCTGAGACAGAGCACGTTCAAACCCAGTGGTGGAATGTGGAAGTACATTTACGCAGGTACAAATTCAAGATGCTTGTATCTAACTTGAGCATTTCTGTCACTTCATACCAGAGGCAAATATTGTACTTTTTAACTCTACTGCATTTGTCTGACAACTTTAGTTACTTTTAAGATTACAGCTTTCCATCCACTTCCTGCCCAGTGAAAACCATGTATCTCCAAAAGTGTTGATTTCGAATGCCTCTTGGATCAGCTGGAAAGTTCATCGCACAATGTTGAAAACAATGCTGTTTCTCTGACACCATGAAAAGTTGACCTTTTAGAGACACGTGGTTCTCACAGGACATCGGCGCTACAATCATATGATGATCATATACTGTAGGATGCATTGCTGCAGATTAAACTGCCCAACAGTATCGATATAAGTAAAATACAACATACACAACAATGCATTTGTAATATTAATCCAGAAACATCAAATATAATTGTAAAACACTGGCAGGTACATTTTACTGCATAATTGTACTTTCACATTTCATACTTTAAATACATTTAGCTGATAATACTAACATATTTTTACTTCAGTAAGGTTTGAATGCAGGATTGAGTACTTTTTACTACTTGATTACTTACATTAAGTGTCTGAATACTTCTACTGTTTGAAAATGAAGGCGGTACACTCCCACAGTGACTCTTGTGCTGACACACCACTCGCCTCGGATTCAATCAGTCACAACATGCTAAGGGCCATAATCCCAGTTTTTTGGCACAACATTATGTTGTCAGGGAATAAACAATGGCCTCTGCCCCAAATCAATGTCATGTTTATGCTTTATGGGCTATTAAATGAAAGGACGGTGTGTTCTTCTTGCCTGTGTGTTTCTTGGCTGCCTTTCAGACTGCAGGTAAAACTGTCCCGAATCAGCTTTTCTTTTCAAATGAAACAAATGTATTTCTGGCGGTAGCATTTTCAAGTCATACAAGTCACATGACAGCTGACATTTCTGGTTTCAGTTGTGTCACTTTTTATATGTGGTCTAAATTAATGTCAATATCACGGCTGCCTTGTGTAAACTTAAAGCCTCAGAAATGAAGTAGGTCAAACAACGTCTCATCTGACCACATCTACATGGCAAAACGAAAGTGGGGGGAAACCCTGCCACCATAGCCTCCTTCTGGCTGCATCCAGCCGCCACAAAATCTCTCTCCAAGAAGTCTGTTTCATTTGAATGTCATTGTAGTCTCAATACAATTAATCATACTAAAGGGGATAACAGTGCACCCTCATAGGCAGTTGTGGTGTTCCACACGAAAAGTGATTAAAGTGGAATCCAATCCAAAGTAATGTCTTGTTTTTGATTATTAAATTATTGTCTGACAAAATCAACATAAATGCATGTGAACGATGATAGCTATGCTGTGTTTTTCGACTATACTGACAAATTATTATTCTTCTTTTTTTTTAGTACCATCTCTGTTGAGGTTTCGAGGGAGCTGAGCCGATGCCAAAAAGCCCTGAAAAACAAAACTGTACAGTTTAGGGAAGTGCAGATGTTCCTCTGTTCGGTTGCCAATGAAAGGATTCAGTGTCTATGGAAGATGATATCAGCAGTTTCATGCGGCGGGGCTATGACGATCAGCTGAGAATGTTGCAACACTATCTGCAGTGGAGAACAAACTAGAGACAAGCACCTAGAACCGAAAGTGAGTTGAGTCGAGCAGAGTAGACCAGGTAGTGGAGACAGCATTGAGAGAGAAGTTCAAACCTTGTCTATATCACATCTCAGCCAATCGCTCCGTAAGTTGGATGTGATTATCAGATTTTTCAGAAAGTTACAGAAGGTGTCTAATTTATTTATTTGTCTGCAGAATGCAACTTACTTTTGTATGTTTTTTTTTTGCATGTACAACTCAGGAACAACAACAACAGAACAAATAAATATATAAAAATTTGCAGTGGTGTCCATGAGCCAAAGTTGCATAAATACAACAAGTCCGTCTGGAATTTAGCGAACTATACCTTTGTTTGATATTTTACTGTACATTCAAGGGTTAATGTCAAAGTTTCCGTATCACAGCACCTGTGATGTCCTCCGCTAGAGCGCCTGTTCTCATGGTAATCTCTCAAGGTGTTTAAAGCAATAGTGAGTGATGCAGCCTTTGTCCGTACTGATACACACAGGCTGCTGCTTCGCCCAGTACCAGACCCTTCGAGGGGGTCATGGCAGATCAAAGGTGCTGGTCACAGCCATTAGGCCCGGCAGCCCAGACCCGACATGAAAAGCTTGTGTTTTGAAAAGGAGGGCAGAAGGAAAAAAAAAACAACAAGGCCCTCTTCGTTTAAAAAGCAAGCAAACTGTGAAATAATTGAAAAGGTGTGTCAATCAAGAGCAGGAGCACAGCGGGAACTCCAAGATTCCCAGGCTCTGCTCTGGTCGAGCACTGAGCCATGGAGGGCTGCTCAAGGGGGCAACCCAAGAAATTAAAGACCTGGGAAAAGGGACAAAAAGAAGACAGGAGGAAAGGAGCAGAAAAATCTTTTTCTCACTCTCTCTTTCACTCGTTTCTGCTTTAAATTTGTGATGAAAGGAACCATTTTGCCACACTTTGTAGAGGTCCATTCAAAACACTTGGTCATTAATAAGATCTTGTCTAGCTCTTCACCTCTCAGGTGAGTAACAAAGACTTATTCTGGGGAGCAGCCATTGGAAGCGCTTACCCCCACCACCGAAAGCCCAATCTTATAACCAGCACCTTCACCCTGTACTCGCTCCCTCCTCCTCCCCCATACCATGAGTCTGACAAAAGGGAACCCCGTGAGAGTGTCTCTCTCTTTCCTTTCTGCCTTTTTTTTCAAAGTCAGAAAAGGCTTGAATGATCTGACGTTGGGCTAACGTCCAAAAAATGGGGGACGGAGAGAAAAGAAAGAGTAAAAAAAAGACTGGGTAAAAGACTTTTTCTATGCTTTAAAAAATCCCATAGAGGAGAAATAAATGGCAAGTCCACAGTTGACTAGACATGTATAGTGCAGGATTTGCTTGTAATGGCAGCTTGAGCTTATTGACAGTCCCAGCCAAAACATGTCAAAGGTTAAGAGATCTTGCCAATTGCAAGTGGGAAGCCGAAAGTACCTTTTTCATGAGCTTAATAGGGCCATCAGTTGATACTTGCTCAGCAGAACATGGAGCAGGAGTGACCTTCGGTTTCCACTGCGACTCAGGAACAAAGAATTCTTTAGTCTCAGTTGTTTTCCTCTCTTCTTTCTAACTGTGATATTGTTCAATTTGAAACAGTTATAGAATGGAAATCATTCAAATTAAAAAAAAATATATATATATATATTGTTTTAAAAACAGTCAACTATTACACTTGAATAAGGCTACTTTTTTTGGAGCAAATTGGATATTCCTGCCTGTTTTTGTACATAGATTTTCTTAGCAATTTACATCAGACCGTATGTTACAAAACAGGGTTTATTATAAAGAAAATGATCCCCACGTTTATATATTTAATATATATACTGAAATGGGGCCTATGCATCGGTTTGCAGGGAAGTAAAACGGCACAATAAATTGTTTTAGGATTTCTCAAGAAGCAACAACAATCAAATCTCTGGACGACTTTTAAAAAAGACTTTTTTTAAAAAAGCAAAAACGTATACTTCTAGAAAACTGTGTCGATATTACAGCACATTTTCTTCAAGTCAGGAGGCCTTTCCTTCCAGCAAAGTGACCTTCAGATTTCAGCAGTTAGAGAAACCCTCTAGCTTGAAATACCTCACTCTGATTTCTCAGGCTTTGAACACAATGGAGTGACTTTTCAAAGGGGGGGACTTTGAGTTATATGGATCTAACTAGTCTTTATAGATGTGTGGTCAAGCATCCTGAGCCAAAGTGATTCCTCTAGACAATGTGAATTCCCTAAAACATGTCCTCAGATCTTTTAAATCTGTTGCCTGCTACACCAGCATGTATGAGTGAAATTAGATGTAGGGTACCAGGGAACCTTAGGAGACATGATAATATTGAATGTGCCATAGAGACAAGTTTTCTTGAAGTGCTTTAAAAAATGATTGCCAACACAAACCTACCCATCGCTACAGATATTAGCAAGTGGACTCCTTTGATTTATAAGACCATTTTCCAGTACTAAAGTTTTTACCGTTCACAGTCAACTCTTTGCAATGTCTCAGATGTGACAAACACCCTTCCAACACACCTACTGTGCCTGGAACTCAAACCAGCAAATAATGGCAATTACTGCTGGCACCACTTTCAGGCACCAGCGGTTTTCATTGGCCTGGACTAATCCCCCATAAATCCTTGCAGCGCTCCAATCACCAGCCGGACCTCGGCTAATTGCTTATGAGTCCTTTGCACGCTCCAGGTGCCACCGTAGCACACCCGGTGTTTGTAAACACAGCTCGTAAAGAAGAGGCTGCCATCAAAGTGTTAATGTTTCCTCAGAGGATCAGAGGCGAGGCAGGAATGATGGGGGTGCAGCTGGGCCGGTACCTGGATGCACTCGACTGAGGCATTCCCTCCTTCCCTGCAGCTGTGGCAAGTAGAGAGAGGGCTTCATTTACACGGTCCTGTCAGAGAAGAAAGACACTCAACAGGAGTTTCTGTTTGTTTACCTTCCTCATCTTTTCTTTCCTCCTTTTTACTCTTTGTACTTCTTTGTGCCCAAAGTAGATGACCTCACTCGGTAAGCACGACTGGGGATGTTCAGAGCTGGAAAAAAAAAAAAGTTTGAGATAGTTGCGTGTTTAGATTGATGGGAGCAGCAGATGTGTGTTTTTAAGTTTTGAAGCCCTTTAGATGTGCTCTTTAAAACCAGCGACAGAGTCTGATGATATTAGCAGCAGTCCTGTAGAGGAGAGTGGTTAGTAGAGAGATCATTTGTTTTGTTGGTGTCATCTGTACAATATAAGCTGTCGCGACATTTTAAAGAATAGGTTCACATTTTTCATTTGTCTTCTTTGAATACTCACATGCCCATATGGAAAATTGAAATAGTTGCTGTAATTATTGCTCTTGTATTACTTTAACCATGAAGACCAAGCGTCCATTGTCTTTCGTTAGGCGCTACACCTAACCAAACTTTAAAGGTCCTATGTGTAGAATTTAGGGCAATCTATTGGCAGAAATAGAATAGAATATTAATAATATATCTTCTTTAGTGTATAATCACTGGAAAATAAGAACTGTGTTACTATTATCTTAGAATGAGCCCTTCATATCTACAGTCCTCTTCCACGGAGTGTGGCATGTTGCACCGCCATGTTTCTACAGCAGCCCAGACAAACCAAACACTGGGCATCAAGATAAGGCCATTCACATTAACACCTTTAACCATTTGACCAGTATTGTTACATAATAAAACAGGACAGACGGTTCTGGCAGGCACAGACAAATGATGCCATCCTGCCAAGAGGGGCGTAAGATCAGAAAACGCTTCTATGTGCCGTTCTAGAGAGCACAGACAAACAACGTATTTTGTTGTTTAATTTGGAGGACTTGTTGTGTATAAAAGAACCCCTTTTAAGCCTGTTCTAAAAGAAATATATAACTCATTATTCCATCCGAAAACATATTAAGTCGATCCTTTTGCGCCAAGTTCAGCTTTACTGTTCTTTCCAAACAAAATCTGGATTTGCACAAATAAGCAGGTAGAAAAAAGGGAGTAGCACCTGCGAAACCCTGGGGTGAGCATTTATTTTTCATTGCTGGACGGGTTTAACCTGCAGCGAGACTGCTCAGGAACTCAGTCACTACCCTGCACAAGACTTGTGGTTGTGCCGAAGCAGCTGGGGGTTGGTCAGTTTTATGACTCCTTCATTTCCTACCAGCTTTGGCTCACCTTGTCCTTCAGAACCTTGATCTGGTGCTATGTTTACAGCATCTATCCAAAGCCAACAATCCTTTTTTTCACAAATATCCTGCCTTGCATAACCTTTGAGCAGCAACATTACATGTTTTCTCTACACAGAGTTGGTTTTCAGTGGTGTAAAAAAAGAAGATTTCATTCTCTGATCAGATAGCAGGCCACATCAGGGTGCTTTTGAAGGTGTAAGTGGGCATAAAAAGCCAGGAAAAAAATATCATCCAAAGGAGAGTTTCCTCTCCAGCAATTAGCTGCTATTCAGAACCCTGCGGTAAGCCCTCAGGTCATCTCCAAAACATCTCCCTGTCGTAGCCATGACAATGGGTGCGTGCCTTCATTTTTGTATGCAGACAAAAACCAGATCAAGAGGGAACCACATGGGACTTGTTTGCAATCAGTGCCCAGAGGAAACAATTAGCCCACTAGCTTGCCAGCTTTTTCATGGGGTGAAGTGAGTTGGAGAGGCTTCTTAAGTGGCCAGCAGACACGGGTTTTGTGTCCCTCAGTAAACAACACTGGGGATCATCAGCATAGAGTGTCACATCTGGAGTCAGGAGGCTTAAATGGATGCAAACGGGCTAAGACAGTGTGTATGTGTGTGCTACAGAAGTGTGTTACAGATTAAATGGAGTTCAGGTTGTGGTCTGAGACTGGGGTGTATCAGTAAAGTTGTTCAATTAATCCCTTGTATTTTGCCTTTCCAGATATGATCAAACCTGCTCTTCAAAATGCTCTTGAGTTCAACTCGTCTTATCACAAAGGCAGTTCTCTCAAGCCATTGTGCATGTCCTCTGTATGTGTTTTTTTCTCTTGTCTTGGGCTCTCTCTCTCCCCCCAGAGCATATGGCTGTCTGGTATCCTAATCGCTAATGATAGAGTGTCTTTTATGGGGAAACTCCCAAAGCTAGATGTTTCTAACTCCGACTCTTGTTCCCTCTTTTATTTTCCAGGCCTGATGGAAATCCGATCTGTCAGTGTGGGAGTTGTTGCCATCAAATCTGTCAGCACCGGTCTGTACCTAGCTATGTCCAAGAAAGGCACGCTCTTTGGATCGGTGCGTATACAACCTGGCTACTTTGTTTCTGGAGGTCAAGATGAGAAGGGGTGGAGGATGGTGAGGGTAGGGGAGTTATATATGTATAGGGGTCTCAAATGAGTGCCTACCCAAACATGTCTGATTCGGCTGAAGTGAAGAGAATCTTCTGCTGGAAAGTCCAGAGAAAGGTCAGTGTTACAATCAATCATGGCTGTACACCTGGGCCACGGTTGATGATACCTGCAGCCTGAATTGGCTTGTTCCACTGTCAAAATAAATAGCAGAGAAAAGACACCCAACCTGTAATGACAAAGAGCCAGCTGGGCTCCTTTTAAAAGACTTTGCGTGCCATCTGCCAATTGTTGTTTCATACAGCAAGCTTTCAAAAGTAATCACCTCCCTTTGTTGAAATCAGCCACACGTCAGACCTGAGGTGTGGCGTCTAGCTCATGTATTTACATCTTGGAAAACAAGAAATCAGGGACAAGAAATCAGTCAGCAGCAGTGATAACAGAAGTGCCTTCGACTAGCTAACAGAGTAAATAAGACATAAATAGATCTGAAGACCCGGGACTGAAACCTCCCATAATAACAAAAAGGCAGGTGATTCACAGCAGGCTCATACTATCCTGATGCTATCGCAGCCTCATTATGGCAGCACGATAACGATCTGAAAAAGGGAATGCAGCAGTACCTCTTGTCACTACAATATCTTTCAAGACTCTTTGACTAACTGATAAGAAGTGGTAACCACCCATGAAAAAGTGTCTTTGCTGACTGTTGCGTTACCTTCACAAATCATTATACCTGTTGACAAAGCTTAAATTACATACTGGATCAGAAAGTGGATACAATGATTTTGATAGAACTTAACATTAAATTAAAATGTTTTTGTTTTCATTTTCAGCACATAAAGGGTTCTGTTCACCCACATTATTCTCAATGTTTGGTTTTATGTGTAGTACTATGGGGTATTTTGTTCATTGAGAGAACAATGTCCCAGTTATTCACGATCTTTCACAGATCTCATTGTGATCAGTCTCAGTCAGTGATCAGTTTTCAGAGATTGGTCCCAATGAAAACTTGACTGTGGGGCCAGTAGATTAGTCTACGTAACCACAACATTGTTTCTGGAAGTATTTATTGCTTTTGGGGTTTTAATCGTCATGACATAAAGTATATTGGGTTGATGGAAAAAATATATTTCTTAACCTCAAAACCATCTACATGGCTAGACACAAGATCCTGAACCAACTCCAATGTGGCCTTAAAAGGACAAACCAGCTAAATACTTGATGCAAAAACTTAAGAACAAACACTTTTTTTTTTTATTGCAACCAGAGACATTAACCTTTGTGCACTTCTTGGAAGCTGGCTTAGTATGGCACAGAATAGCAGTCACTATTGACCTATCTGTTATAACCTCTTTAACCTCTCTGTCTTCCTCTCTCTGATCACAGGTGAAGTACAACCCGAGCTGTAAATTTAAGGAGCGCATTGAGGAGAATGGCTACAACACGTACGCCTCTCTCCGTTGGAAGCACGGCGGCAGGCAGATGTTTGTTTCGCTGAATGGGCGGGGGAAGCCACGGCGAGGTCACAAGGCTCGACGAAGGCACCCTTCCACTCATTTCCTGCCCATGCTCCCCTCCTAGCTGCCCAAGTCTGAACTCTGACCAGCAATTGGCAGCCTCACCTACCTTCTCACACTAGTGTTGACCTAGCCGTGACGGCGATCTTTATTTTCATTACTCCATCCTCCTGTCACATAAATGTACATTTGTTGAGGGTTGTAACATTTGTAGAGTTAGTATACTATGTACCTTTAAGTTATTTTCTAATGATGTTCAGTAATACAGTAAATATACAGTAGAATTATACTATCTCCAGGCTACAGTATCTTACTGTGTGTCTGAAGTGCATGTAAAGTGGTGTTTGGGTGACTCAAAGGCTGTTAGAGGACTTAAAAAGGGACAGCAAGGCTTGGAAACAACACAATGTGGCTCACCTGTTTGTTATTTTGCCTATTTTAGATGCTCAGCTCAATAAGCACGGAAGCATCTGGTACAGCAGATATTAACATTTCATTTTAAGTATCAATGTTAAAAATGAAGCAACTTTGAAATAACGACAAATCAGGGCCATAGCTAGAGGACACTGGTGTCTTCTGTATTTCTGAAGGCTTCTGGTGGGTTGGGGTTAATTTTTTTTTTTTTAATCAAACTATGTTCAACACATATTTCATCCCATGTTGAACTATCTGAGGTTTTGTTGATCCAATCAAGTTAGGTGATATAGTTCTCTTTCATACTTTTATTTGGTGAAATATGCATAAAACCCACAAATAGAGGAAAAGGGTGACCAATAGCACTGATTGGGGGGGGTGCTTAAACTTATGACCTTACTATTTCTAACATCCTGGCTATGGCCCTGCTACAAATCTAACATCTTGACTGTTGCTTGGAATATACTGTACTGACACTACTGGAAAAGAGACACTGATCTGCACCTGAACTGTACAGATGAGATGAACATCTATCAACTCATCGAAAAATTTACTGTTCTGTCTGTATATGTCAACTTGTGACAAGAACACAACAGAGACTAAGCTATACTACAGGGATAACATGCTGGATTTTCTGAGATGACCTTTGTATGTTTGTGCATGCTTCTATTGGAACGCTTCTCCCATTCAACAACCCATAGCTAATAGACTAGGAATCAGTATCGGGAAAAAGATGCTCTTTGCCTTAGTTCAGTCGTGAAATAATACTATACGTTTTGAGTAATTTAATGCATTATAGCAGCCATAGGCAAAAGAGATGTCACATAGCAGCCACTTCATTAATGTTTTACACAGTAGTAAATTGTTATTACATACCGCCTCTCTGTTAAGTCTTGCTAACATTTTCTCAACAACACGGCTGTTGCTAATAGATCATTTAATATATTTAAAACATTTTGTACTCTTTAACTGTTTGAAGTTGATGTTTATTGTTATTGTCGACTTTTTGTGTTGGATTGTAGTCATACTGTTAAAAAAAGAAGGAGAAGGGAAAAAAGTAATCGTATCCAAGTCCATGTAAAGCTCATTTTGTATGGTATTACTACTGGATATTGGTACATTTGTGATCCACTTATCATCATCATTAAACAGCCGTCAGCTATAGGCCAGTAATAGAGGGTTGTATATAAGGCCAAAGTCTCAGAACAAACAGTCTTTAGATTGATTTCAGCAAAATAAAAATCATTTGAGTGCCTTGGTCCATGCTGAGTTTGGTAAACTTCAATAAAAAATGTGGATAAATCATGAGTCACGGCTCACTCCCTTATGCTAGCAAGCCTTTTTGAAATCATGTCTAACGTGCAAAAAGTGTCATTTTAATCTTGTCTCATACATGGCACTGATTGTTAAGTGTTGGTAACATCTCCATCAGAGCTCTGCGACATAATCCTCCTCCTCATCATAATTATGACAAAACTCACAGCAGGAGAGGCGTTGATGTGGAGGACCTCCCTGTGTCTGATGAAAGCTCCGCGGTTATGAACTATGCACCCGAGCATCAAGGTCACACAGACGAGCCCTCCAGTGGCACAGGAGGCCACTCTGTCTTTTCAGTGAACAGAAAGGAGAGTCGGGGATGAATAATGGCCCTTTGGGGTGAATAAAGGCCAACCTTTCAGCCTGTCATAATGTGAGATTACTGTGACGGGGTACATGTCTGGTCAGAATGGTGTGAAGTCACACTGTAGTTCAGCTCCAAAGGTCTGGGTGCAGCACACAAATATCAGTATGGGGGGTCTGGCAGTACTGTTGCCAAGCAAATGTCATTGTCCTCAGCTGCGCGCCCTTGAGGGATTGTTACATTTTGAAAAGTAAAGACTACTTGTGACTGTTCCATTTTGTTGCTGTTGTATTGAAACTGTAAAATATAGTCATAGGCATGAAGTCATTTAAAGGGAAAGTTTGGCATTTAGGAAAATTTGCTTATTCGCCTGCCTAGAGTTAGATGAGGAGATTGATGCTACTTTGATGTTTGTACGCTGAAAATATAAAGTTGCCACGAGCAGAAAGCTTACTTAGCTTAGCACAAATACTTGAAACTGTGGGAAATGGCTAGCCTGGATTTATCCAAAGATATCAAAATCAGCCTACCAACACCTCAAAAGGTCACTAATTAAAAACGCATCTCAATGTTTTACCCATACTAATGTCTATGCATAAAAAAGTATAGAAATTACCAGTTGCTTGGCAATCAGCAGAGACCATAGAAGTAATTAATTCAATTCCTACACTTTGGTTTTTGTACAGGCTAGCAGTACCATATTTCCTATCATTGTGCTACAGGCAGAATATAGAGATTATTTGACATATATTTCAGTGTTTATATAATAAATAATATATAGCTGTGCAAAACACAGTACCTTTCAGTTTTACAGGTGTCTCTGAACATATGATCGTTATCCAACCCTCAGCTGGCACAGACACACTAAAACATGCATGCCACAAAGTAATCCCATTTTCTGCCTGTTCTCTCAATTGACTCGCCTCTTTGTCAGTGTGTCCTCCATCTTTTCGCTTCTACCTCTCCTCTTTTAACCATCCAAGAATCTCTCTTTTATTTCTTGGCCTGAGGGTGCGACTGCCTGTTGGTGCCAATTCCAGGGACACCAAATGGGAGCTGTAATTATCATTGCTCCACCACTGTCCTGTCAGTGTGCTCGCCAGCAAAACAAGAGGGATCCTTTGGAAGTCCTGATCAAAAGCTTTGGCCTTTGATCACGAAGCAAAAGGAAAAACCTAAACACTGTGCAAAATCAACGAGGAATGTCCCAAAGAGAGCCCAGGAGAATGGAAATGACAGCCATCCAGAAGACATCCTCAGCTCCTCTTCTGCCATGATGTGTTGATGTCAGGGGCACAGGTGTTTGGGCTGTGTTTGATGTGATCGGTGTAAGCAGAGGACTGAGAGAGTGAGTCATGCAATGATGCTGTTGCTAAAGTGCCATATAGCACCTGGTAGGCTGCACAGCATCATGTGTTTATGTTTCTGCAAAGGCTTCCTGTAAATGTCTTCCCACTTAAAGGTCCCATACTATATGCTCATTTTCCGGGGCATACGTTTGTTTTTTTGGGGGGGGGGTTACATGATACAACAACACATTATTTTTCTCATGCCGTTTGTGGAATTTACCTGTACTTGCCGTACATCTGAAACGCTCCGCTTTAGCGCCTGTCTCTTTAAGGGCCTTCCTGAAAAAGCCCAGTCTGCTCTGATTGGTCACTGTTTCTGGGTCTTCCGCATCCATGCTCTTGGCATCTCTGCGTCGTCATGTCAGCTGGGGAACGTATATATATATTTCTAATTGTGACATCACAACTGTACAGAAGTCCTGACGGCTCGTTTAAAGGCACAGTTTCTGAATACGGACTGTGTGCATTTCTCTGTAGATTTAAAAGCCCCTACACCTGCTTTATAATTTCAAAAAAAGTCATGGAAATCTCAACTTTTACAATTTGTGACCTTTAAAACACCATGAAGCGCGACACATCTTCACATCAGCACATGCGTGAAAACATTACTCGGATAAAGGTAGTCTGCATGACCCAATGAGAAAAGTGTATAGAGAAGGTTACCTTGACTGCTTCAAAATTAATTTGCAGCTGAGTGACATAAAAAAGTAATAATAGAAGCCCATTTTGAGGGCCTTAGCCAAAATCTACAGGGGCACAAGTCATGCTGCTTCAACGACAACAAACCACAGCCCCTGGAACCTTTGAAACCCTGTGTGGTCATTTTCTCTCACAGTTACTGAAAAGAACTGTGGTGGGTGGGAAAGAAAAAAAGAGCCCCTCGCCACTCATAATACCAATCTTATGTATGTAGACGAAAATGGGAGGAATGGGAGGGGTTGTGGGGTGGCAGACGGACTAAGGCACAATTTTAAAGCGCTTATTGAATTGCCATTACAGCTCCTGAGACTAATTGTGGCTGTTGTGTGTCTCTCGGTGGCCTAGGGGGCTCTGGAGTGGCCCTGTATGCTCTTACTCAGTGGGGTTTTCAAACCGAGTGGCCCTGAAAGAGAACAGGACCACCGTAGATCAATGGCAAACCTTTCACTCTTTCACAGGCCCTCGCTAATCCTTCTCATTTGTCTGCCATTTGTTGAGGCACATTCACAGCTCCCTGAATTTAGGATTAGGCCTTGTTTTGTTACAAAAACAGCCCAAGTTATAATGCTGAATAGATGGACTAAAGGGTGGACGATGATGAGTGTGTATGTGAGTTTGTGAACATGTGTGTGTTGTGTGTGTGTGTGTGTGTGTGTGTGTGTGTGTGTGTGTGTGTGTGTGTGTGTGTGTGTGTGTGTGTGTGTGTGTGTGTGTGTGTGTGTGTGTATGAGTGTTCATCAGGTATAAGCTATGTTTATGCCCTATTCTTGAGAATACAGAACCTCTTTATCGTTAATCCCATTTTTAGTGATAAGTGGTGTAAATACGATGGTTAGTAGTTCTCATTTAATGTTCATACAGCAACGCAGATCAAAATATTTGCAGGCGTTTTCTGCACATTGTATTGAGTGATGTGAAACAATACCATGTTATAGTGTGACAACTTTGTATTTATGTGGGACCAGAGGTGGCAATTTGAAATTTGCATTGTAAGGTCAATAAAAATACATCTGTATGAATTTAACCGGTTTGTTTCGTCTTTTTTCTTTTTCTTTCAAAATGTATGTGGTACAATTTAGCTCTGTTCAAACTCTTAGAACTTTCTTTTTCCAGAGATACAAACAAACCAGGCCGCCGGGGTACAATTCTGGCATTGTACGTTTATGCAAACCACAGATAGGTTGAATATCAACGTTTTGGATGCAACCTGTTCTTATTACCTACTTATCTCATATGGACACATTGTACAATGTAGTGTCCACAGACCATGGTAGTGACGCCCCAATTTTAAACACACAATAAAATGTTGTGATTTCAAAGAATAGCTTCTTGTTCAGGTTTAAGAACGATCATATTTTGGGTTAAAAAAAAAGAAGTTATTTTGTAATGTAACTTAAGTTTAACCTTCATACGGGACATGAACCACGGTCTCCTGGGTGAGAATCTGGTGTGTGTATGACCCATCCGTCCACTGGACTTATTCGCTAAAAGGAAGTTTAACGCTCATGGGTGTTTAATATTGACGTGGATGGTTTTACATTGGAGACAGTTGAAAGCCTGGTGCATCTCATACAGACGCCTAAAGGGTGTAAATATGTAGACGCTATAGAAGAAATGTGCATTCAGTTATGCAGAAAAATACATCTAGACTACTTGATGGGTGGCATGAATCAAGTTTAGAATTTGTTTTAGATCTTTAAAGCTACAAATGTGAGGGGAATATCAGGTTTAAGGAGGTTAAAGGTCACTAAATTAAATTGTCTCTACTTAACAATTGTATCACTTAAGTTACTGTTAGCATTGCTCTGTGTCATAAATAAAAATACAAGCCTTTAAACAGTTGCATGCGCTGTTTTTCATAAATACTCTCCACTTCGTCTGAGAGCAAAGACAGAGTTAACTCTCCTGCGTTCCTATCAAAATAAATGTTTCATAAGAGAGAGGAAACACATGAACAAATTGATTCATCACAGTCAAATACCTGCAAAGGAAATGCAGTTTCATTAAAGTTGCAATGATTCCCTTTGAAGCATAGAGTTTGTCCTCATTGTGCTGCGTCTGAACCTGAGACTGTGCTCAGACAGTCTTGGCAGCCCGCAACAGAGCCATCAGACTGAGGCATTCTCATCACTGAGTGGATTAGTGTTCATGTCTGAAGCCACTTACTGGACATTAGACAGGGCCGCTGAGTGGCACATGCGCCACATTTCCCCTAAAGCCCTGCCATGCCACACCGCAGGTATGTGGTGCTGACCGGCCAAACCCCATGTTGGGCATTCTCTGGATGCCTGCAGTGCTGCCAGACACTGGGAGACAAGGTGAAGAGGTGGATGGATGATTGTGTGAATCATAATGGATGAGAGGAAACATAAGGAAAGTATATGAGTGAATCTCATATGGGTGGATAAACAGGAAAGAGTATATTAGCACTGTACTGTATAGTTAAGAAAATGAGAATTACTTGTTAGGTTTAAAATTAGGGAGAGACAGAGTGCAGACAGATGTCATGGTTACAGTGTGTGGATGCGTGGTGACATTTGACTAAATTGCTATATCGGTGGCAAATGAGCGTTTTATGGCACAAAACAGCAATTTAAAAGAATACAAATGTGATTATTCACTTTCAGAAGAATAATACCACTGTGTATCAAAAAGCTAAACTCAACAGATACTTAGCATAGCATAGCATAGCATAGCATAGCATAGCATAGCATAGCATAGCATAGCATAGCATAGCATGGCGTAAAGCCCAGACACAAGGACACACAGCTAGTCTGGTTCTGTGCAAAGGTAAAAAAAAAAAAAAAAAGGAATCTAGCTACACGCACCTATAAAGCTTACTTATTAAGACATTTTATAAATTAAGTTATAAGCTGTAAGTGTAAAAGCAGCGGCAGGGGTTATAGGTTATGCTGAAACTGTTTCTTGGAGCAGTAACTTCCTAATGTCATCATGCCAAGCAAATAGTTGAGAGTCAAGACTAAACAGATGTCATATAATGTGTTAAAAAGGGAGCTTTAAAGGTGCTGGAAAGAAGATTTCAATTACTAAACTTTGGGCAGAGCCAGACTTCCACTTTCTTTGCTAACGTAAGCTAATTAGCTGCTGTGTGCAACTTCAGTATAGTGACACCTACTAGACAACTACAACAAAGGTGTGTCTTTTCAATATTTTATAGGTGTTTATGTGTCTGTCTGTCTGTCTGTGGCCAGATTTTGTCACCACAATAAAGAGGGGGGTGACTAAATCTGCAAAATACAGTCATGAAACATTAAGAGTGTGAAAGTGAGAGCAAGACCGACTTCGGAAAGAGCTGTGATTGTTCACTTTACGGCCCGATCTGGCGCCGCGGCTGGTATCATCACATCACAAGATGGTCTCTACTTTAGGAGTTGCTGTTTGTCAGAACTGGTTTTATGTCTACCATAATTTCACTCTTAGTTTAGTGTTACTTTAGCCTTGGGAGACACGTGTGGGCAGCACAGGCCAAACATCAATAGATCTCTTTATTTATTGTAGCTTCAACTTCTGGCTGTGATGCTATGATGAACATCTTGGGGCAACCTTTTTACGCAGGTGAGAGAATTGCACTTCTCCTGTGACTGGTAGAATGTCAAAATATAGGGATATTATCAAAATGGAAGAATATAGAAAGAAGACCACGGAAAGGGTGGTGGAAGCCTAAAGGGGCACAGACCATCTCCTATATAGTTTGGCTAGCTGAGGTAGGCCAACCACATGTTGGCCAACGTCCCAGTCAACATCATAAGGTTGTCTTTGGCTGTTAGTGACTGGAAAAGACCAAAGTCGGTGCTGCTTCATGCAAAGTTTTAAACCGTGCCAAAGCCTATCCACCCTGCCCCTCAAGCCCCGCTGTGTGAAGTAATTCTTCATGCCAGTGAAACCAGACAGACTCTGTGTTTTGTCACTGCATGCATGGGGATACCTTTTCAACACTGCAGTGTTTTTTAATCCAAAGATTAACAGGTGGATATTCCTTCTTAAAAGCACTTTTTTTTCATGATCAATTGGATTAAAAACTGGGGGCTGTTTCAAACAATTAGCATTTCCTCTGTCAAGGTCTGTCATCGTGTCATAGGAAAAAGGACTTGACACCAGCTGGAAAACTGGACGCTCGATTTACTCCAACTATGAGTCTGTAAGGGACCAATCTTCCACTCAAATCCTGGCTAAACCTAGAGTTTAAAAACAAGTTGTAGGCCTACATAATGTTACTTTGTTCTTTACCATAGCCGTGGATGTAGACATGTATGTGGAACAGTAACAGTGAAATTTAGACTGAAGGCATTCTAGCAAGACAGCTGTGTCTAGACAAGCTGTGGGGACCAATGACAAATCCCTCCTGGATGGACACATTTCTTTACTATGATTTGAAAACACAAGACAATAGGTTTCGTGCAAGACCATTTTAGTATTCTTATCTTTGTACGGTGGGCTCGTACGTGTGTCACTTTAGATTCAGCAAACTTCAGATAACTGCGTAAATGACCACCTTCAACATGATGAATGCCACCTGTGCATAAATGAACACACATTCATGAGAATTGTAAATTAGCATAATTAACACCATTAATGAATTGGATTTTATATAGCGCCTTTCTCAGTACTCAAGGCACTTTACAGAGTCCTACTACATGGTGAACTACGATAGTAGTTGCCCAAGGACACAACGACCATGACACATGTAGGGCAGGGCAGGGATCGAACTACGACTCTTCGGACATTGGCCGACTGAGCCCCATATTACCATATAAGGCAGCGTCCTGCCTCATATGCCCTATTAAAGGCCTGCTTTTGGCGATCAAGTCAATCATTTCTACAGCATCAGCAGCAGAGTTACCTGCTAAAGCCAAGGAATGGTAAAAATAATGAGTGCTGTTAATGCTGTGTCACCTGAGGATCATCATCAGAAGTGGTTTGATATGAAAATGGCCGTTAAAAAAAATCTCTCCACAGCAAGGCAATCGATGTCTCGAATGGGAGGGGGTCAAATATTTTGAACTGTTTTGCAGTTTGAGATGTCCATACTGATATTGTAGTGTTATACAATAGCATCAATAGTTCATTAAAAAAAAAGTTATTAGGTAGTAGGAAAAACTAAACAGTATAATGTCAACATAACTATGAAGTGTAATTTATATAGGATTTTGAAACTCAAAATTGCTTCAAAGTAATGACATGTACAATCTACCGACCACTCGTCAGTAGGTCAGGACCACTTGTGAACCACTAAGAGAAAATTCAAAATATGAGAAAATTGGTTAATGCGGAAAGTTCTCCTAAATCCCAAGCCACTTACAAACGAATCTGTTCGTATGAGCGGTTCTCGCATGAGGCCCAATGAAACTAATGTCTTTCTCAATGTTTCTATCTACAGCAGGCCGTCCTCAGCTCATAACATATTCACCTGCAGTGTTCATCACTTCTGAAACGATCAAACACTCAAACACAGAGGCTGTCAACCACATTTAGTCAAATTAGTCATAACCAGAAAGAAAGAGTCAAACTAGAGTTAACTATGATGACGGCATGTTCCATACTGACATTTACATTAAACTAAAATGACCACTAATGAGCTAGAAAACAAAACAATGTAGTAGCTATCCAGCATGATGCAGTGCTTTCTCCCATCCTGTTCTGCACTTCTGAAGCCTCAGCACCACACTCACGACGTAACGTATTTGCTCGGGAGCTGCAGACTGGAGAATTCAAATTTATTGGGTCTTTGATGCTCTCAGGTCATGTGTGTCATTCCCAAACCAGGAAGACTCTGTTGCTGTTTATCAGAAATGTAGATTTTAAGCATTGCATCACATAATCATGATATTAGTTGCCTTTTTTGCTATGGATATCTGCTACATGCTTCTATGTCAAAAATATTTTTTTTAATATGCTAGTTATAGTACATTCATTCATTCATTCATCTTCAGCCGCTTGTCCCTGTCGGGGTCGCAGGGGGGCTGGAGACGATCCCAGGTGACATCGGGCGTGAGGCGGGTTACACCCTGGACAGGACGCCAGTCTATCACAGGGCCCAGAGACTCGCACAGAGACAGACAACCTTTCACACGGGCTATTTAGAGTCATCAATTAAGTACAGAGTTATCTAATTTTAACTATTTCACAGATAAATGTCTCCTTTTCATATATCACTGTCGCACAAAACACCAGGTCACAAAGTGTTCGCTTTAATGCAACAGGAGGCAGACAGACGCTGTTAGAAAGATTAATCAGACAGCTCAATTTGTGACTTTACATTAGATTTGCACCGATGGAGAAGTGGCACCCTCTGATGGTCAAAAAGCAGAGCAATGTTTTAAGTCATGTTGCACACTCTAGCACTCTCTGCTGGAAATCATGAAGTACTAACCAAAATAACAACTGATATACTACAGTATATATCATATTTAATGACACTTGATAGTATCCAAATGTAGAAAGAGACAACATAACGTGGCAAGACTTGCATCACACTTTGTTTTTCTATCACCTCTCTCCCCATATGCACTAAAATTAGAAGTTGTTTAAATGTTTATTGTGAATAGAGTACGTTTTTTTCTGTAAACTGTATAAAGTATGTGCATATTATTTGGACTGTGCTTTAATTTGGAACAACAAAGACCAGGTCCAGCGGAGTCCTGTTCAAGACCATAATAGGCAATAGTGTCTCTTCAATGCTAATATAGTGATTAAGGAGTTAGGATGATATACAAACAAGATTGATGCACCTTTAAACAGCAATTGCACAGAATTTTGGCAACGTTCTGTACATCTGATCCCGAATCAGCAGCTAGGAACAACTTGACCAATTCTCAATAGCCGAGTCCAAGGCAATTCACCAATTTAAGAGTCTCCATCTGCTCTTTTCTAGAAGTTGAAGCTGCCTCTGCCTCATTAGCCTTATCACGCAGAGTGTTTCTTTTAAGTGCTCTATCTCAGCTCAGGGACGTGACTCATGGCCTGCTGATGGGGAAGCACCCACCCCATCACAGACCTTGCGCCTGCCAGTCTGCTGTGGTTTTGCTGGTGCAGGCTGAGGGGAAAACTAGTTACACTGAGCTTAAAGTACTGTAGCACTGAAAAGTCAAGACACAAACATATTAACTGCTAGTTTAACATCTCTGAGTATAACCTTTAAACCGTTTCATTCTTGATACTCTGATACAAAAACACAAAACTTGATTCATCAGAATATGTTTTTTATGTAGATGTTTTATGGCACTCCGAAAACATACAAACTGTCAAATATTTGAATTTTAAATCGTCTCATAACCGCAGCTGTGGGAACATCAATGCTGAAATGTGCAGCTGGAAACAGTGGTTTCTGTGGTTCTTCAAGAAGATAACACAGTTCAAAGAAATGTTTGTGTTGTGGGTTGTGTCAGACCCACACCAAAGCACCGTTTGTGATGTGTCTGTGTGCTTTACTTAATACATTTATTCAGCTAAAGTTCATTTGATGTGGCCACCTGGCATGCACAAAATGGAGAGAAGGAGAACCAACATGGTCCAGTACAATTCAGATTGAGCATAAAAGTGTACATGCACAATTAACATGAATGGTGGGGAAAATGGATTCATGCAAAATAAGTCTGTGTTAAAGATCATGCAGCATACAGCAAACACTTCAACCTACTGATGTAAGATAGTGTTGCATAAATCTTTAAAAAATATTGTGAATCTATTTTGCTTTAAAACCTTATATGTTCTCATTACGAGCAAATTAGTAGATCCAAATGTCTTATTCATGCATTTCGTTAAATGATGCCTCCTCTTTACATATTGCTTATTTGACCTCACACTTTATAATACATGTCACACAAACACGTTCCACTACCACTTGTGACCGTGAGAATATCGACACTTCAACCTGAAGCTGGAAACTGTGGTTTCTGTTACTGATTTGGTTTTTGGTGCAACGTCGTAGTGACATAAGCCAACAACAGCCCCATGTCACAGATAATAAGCAGCTCCATAACAGATCATTCTTGTTTTTTTCCACTTCATTTCTAACTAAAGGTCACTTTAGCTTCAGTGTTATCCAAACAGTGACCGAAGAAGGTCTAAGAATCTTCTTTTTTTTTAAATACAGATGTTTAAGAAGTGCCATACATACAAAAGGATGACTGAAAATAATATATGACATCAAATGAAGAGAACAGACAGACAGCAGCCTGTGTGACTCATTTTATGCTGATCACATAATACTGTATATGTAACTGAGGCTACTGACTGAGCCAAACCACAGGTGTTTCATTTACTGGAACAATGGCTATACTGCATGATGCCTCATTTCTTTACTGACCACACGCACTCATCAATAAGACAATGGAAGTTTGCACCGACGCACAGAGGATGTGGCTAAAGAAGTCGTGGTGAAGCAGGTAAAAAAATAACCGGGGGTCGCTTACTCAGCAAACTGCCGCTGAACTAAAGGGTCGACCCGACAACCCAAAGGCAACAGGTTGAGTTTGCTGCCGGCATAATGGATGTCCTGCATACGTTTATTCTTTTTCATCTTCTGACATGTCTTGGACTTCACAGTAAGATTCCTACATCTGGTTATTAGTCTCTGATCTACAAATGCTACACTAACTCATGCGTCTTTTGCTCTCTTATCTTTTTAGCACTTGGGAGTGAAATCATAAATGGTAAAAAGGCCAAAGAGAAGTCAATGCTCTATATGGCCTCGGTGCAGGACAACATGGGCAATCATATATGTGGAGGGTTCCTCATCAGTGAAGACTTTGTGCTCACTGCTGCGCACTGTGATAACTTGTGAGTTACCTTTCCTCTTTCAGCAATGTTTGATTCATGTGATTAGAAATCAAAATAACCTATTTTTGGGGGGAAATATGCAGCTGTTTTTGCATTTGTATTTATTTGTTTTGTCTGCACAATTTAAGAAACGCCACTGACAATCTCTCAATGATAATTATCAAAGGAATCCTACAAACGTCGTTCTTGGTACACACAATCTCAAGAAGGTCGATAATGACACAATGAGATATGGTGTAAAGACATGCAAGCATCCATCATATGAGAAGGTCAACAAAGGAGATGACATCATGCTCCTCAAAGTAAGTAGATGTTTAATTGGCTGTCAGTTCAGTTCCAGTGCCCCCAAAGCACGGACATACATGTTCAGGGCAGTTCCTTCTTAGCGTGAAATGTGGAAATTTTGTGACAATAAATGACAAACTTTGGATTTTCAACTCTTTTTTTTTAACTTGATTGTCTGAATAATGCTGTAAATCAGTCTTTGCTAATTGTTCATTTTTACTGTGATGTTGTGTGTCTCCAGCTGTCTAAGAAAGTTCGACAGAACAAACGAGTACGCCCGATTCAACTTGCGAAGAATAAAGTAAAAGAAAGAGAAACGTGCCGTGTGGCTGGATGGGGTTTAACAAAAACTGGTGGTAAAGTTGTTGAGGTGCTGCAAGAGGTGGACGTGCCTGTAGTTAAACTGGAGGACTGTCAGAAACAATGGAATCATATTAAATTTAAGCTTCCTGCCGGTGTAATCTGTGCAGGGGGATATGGCACAGACAAAGGATTCTGTCAGGTATGTTTTCTCTCGGTTCATAAACAATATCAACCGGTGTTCAGAAATCGAACCAACAAATTAAACGTCTTCCTCCTCACAGGGTGACTCTGGGGGTCCTCTGGTGTGTCGTGGGAAGGCGACTGGTGTTGTGTCTTTCAACATGAGGAAGAACTGTGACTACCCAAATGTACCCAACGTCTATACAAATATATTAAAATTCATTCCATGGATTAAAAAGATACTGAGGCAAAAGAATTGTTAAATATAACAATAAGCAGGCTTTGGTGTATTGTACTGGCTCCTGTGCTTTCCACTTCCATAGCAGGTCAGCGGACACCGTCGCTGCCTTTAAATCTCTCTTTTACAGAAGTGCCTTTCTTTACAACTGAGATACTTTCTTTCTTCCCATGAGTTAAATCATTTGTCTTTTATTTGATGCTTTTCTTTTTCCTTTTCAATATTTTAAACAATAATTATTGTTGTATTGTTACAGAATCTTTTTATGTCTAACATACCTTTACAAACTTCGGCTAGCACATTGTGTGTTTTGCTTGAAAAGTGTAATTTTTGTGTATTGCTGTGCTTAAATAGCTCTGCCAGTGTCTGCACTGAAAATAAAACTGCAATGTTAAATGTCAAATACTGTACTTTATTATCTTTCCAAAAGGTTATTTAGAAAATAGTTATTTTAAAAGGTCCTTCATATTTGGGTTTCGTTTGATTACAACATATCTGTTTTTATTTTTTTCAGACACATTTTGACATTGACATTATTCAGACATCTGCAACTCGTTGGGCGTCTTTAGGCATGTCTAACTCTGACACATGGTATAAAGATAGACAGGCAGGCAGGCACTTACTAACATAGAACCACTCCGCTACGATAGCCAGAACGCTGTCTAAAGGTAACAGACTTACCCAGAAGGATAAACACATTGTTTAGTTTGGACGTTTGTTAATGACTGAAGAAGGACGATATGGCAGTGGCGCCCACTGGTGGTCAAAAAACAGAGCAATTTGCAACTTTTGTGTCTCTGCTTAGTATGCTATTACCAGATAGCAACAGCTTGTATTTAAGAACGTCAGATACTACATTTGTTGCTACTGTATAAGAACATAGATATGTGAAGAGAAAAACACTAAATAATGTAGTCAGATATGTATAACAGGTAATATTAATGATGAAGGAATGCATGTAAATATGTGAATGTGTGAACCATGAAACATCCTTTCACCAAAATCTGAAGAGAGCATTTTACTGCATAGTACAGTATACTGCATATTACAATATTATATGTGAGGTAATGGTTTCCTTGTCTGGATCTGTGCATGTTTGTGCATGTTCGTGCTAATCTGCATTTACAAACTAGGGCATGTAATCTTAATCTTGAAACTGTGGGTTGGGGTTCATCTTGTTTGTTACACATTTCAAAGAAATGATTCAGTTGGTTGTGCCAAGTATTTCCACACCAAGCAGTATGGCGGTATGGTGTTGCATCTGTGTTCTTTGTGTGTTAGATTAATGCAACTAAAGTTCACTCGCTGTAACCAAGTTGTATCTACAAACAGGGAGACAAGAAGGTCCAAAAAGGCCCAGAACAAACAAAACAAGGAGATTTAAACCGTGGAAATTTCTACAAGCTGTTGTTTCATTTACAAAGCCCAATTCCAATGAAGTTGGGATGATGTGTAAACGTAAATTAAAACAGAATACAATCATTTGTAAATGCTTTTCAACCTATATGCAATTGAATACACTACAAAGACAAGATACTTAATGTTCAAAGTTACTGATAAACTTTATGAAGTGCAAAATATGACAACTGAGACCTTGGGCTGTTCAGAACCTGAACCCTCATACATCAAGCTAGAAAGGGAAGAATTCCACCTGCTTGGTGAACAGCAGCCCGAGATGCTGACTGTATTTAGTGTTGTAAATATAAAAATACAAGATGAAAAATAAATGGAGAATGGCATGAAAGAAGAGGAGGAATCTATAAATGTAGGCGTTAACACCAATGACATGATGTATGTTCTTTACAAACTTGCAAAATAGCATCGCTCATAGGATGTGGCTTAAAGTCAAGATAATATAGATGGAAATCAAATTGTGAAGAACAAACTCTGCTGCTGACAAACTGATCATCCTGTCACCACGATGCATGGTCTGCACAAGCTCCTGCTTATACATATTCTGGCATGTCTCGGACAAAAAGGTAAGTTGCACAATCTACTTTTCTGCAGCCTGCAAATGGCTTTTGTCCATATAAATGGACGATATTTTTCCTAACAAGTCCTTTCATTTATTCCTATGTTTCTAGTACTTGGGAGTGAAATCATAAATGGGGGAAAGGCCCCAGAAAAGTCGATGCTGTATATGGCTTCACTGCAGGACAAGGAGCGTCGTCATATATGTGGAGGATTCCTTATCAGTGAGGACTTTGTGGTCACTGCTGCGCGCTGTGATGTGTGAGTTAAATTTCCTCTTCCAGCAATCATTTCATTCATTTGATGTCATTAGAAATAAAATAAAGTATCACTGAAGTTATACAAACCGACTATTTTTTTATTAAGAGAAATTCATAATTTATTGCTTTGTTTAGTTCATGGGTGTCAAACTGATCAAGAACACACCTGGTCCAACAAATCAACTGTGTGAAGACAGTTCAGGTGATTGAATGAGTCGAGTCAGGTGTGTTCTTGCTTGGTTGGAATGAAAACCTGCAGCCACACGGCCCTTTACTGGATCAGTTTGACACCCATGGTTTAGTTGTTGGCACATGAGAAAGTTCAATGACAACCTCTCATACATTTTTCAGAGTAAACATAAAAAGGGTTGTTCTTGGCACACACGATCTCAACAAGGTTGAGGCAACAGTGAAATACATTCAAAAAACCTGTAAACCCCCGTCTTATGGCAGCGCCTCGAAAAAGAATGACATCATCCTTCTCAAAGTAAGTATCTATTCATTCAACCCAGTAGTCCCAGATGACAGCTTGCATTTTTACAATATAATGATTTGCACTTGGTGGTTTGGTTTGCTGGTTGGTTTGATAAATTTGAAACAGTTAACGTTTTATTTCCAGTAAGGGTACCGTATTTTCCGCACTATAAGGCGCACCACATTATAAGGCGCACCTTCAATGAATGGCTTATTTTGAAACTTTTTTCATATATAAGGCGCACCGCATTATAAGGTGCATAGAATAGATGCTACAGTAGAGGCTGGGGTTACGTTAAGGACCGCCTCTACTTTAATTGATGTTAAGTCCGCGTGCTAGCGCTGTTGCTTTCAGTCGAATAGTGATTGTACTGACACTTCTTCTTGCTGCTCTCTGTTCAACAACCCACTGTTCGAGTTTGTCCTCCAACTGCAGCCATCTCGCTCTGTTCCCTCGGAAACTCTGTTTAGTCTTCTTTACTTGGCGCAGGTCATCTTGTTGCTTCCTCCACTTACGCACCATTGATTGGTACATGTTAAACTCTCTGGCTGCTGCTCTATTCCCGTGTTCTACTGCGTGACTAATCGCCTTGAGTCTAAACTCTGCGTCTTAAGCGTGTCTCTTAATAGGAGCCATTTTGGAGTCTTTACACAAACACACAAATGGAAATGAAACGGCAAGTTTCGCGCAGTCATATATCTCAACATGCACCGCGCGTTACTTCCACTACGGGGGAAAATCGGCGGCTGCTCACCGTAGTTGCGAGACCTGTTGTGGCTCAATATTGGTCCCTATATAAAGCGCACCGGATTATAAGGCGCACTGTCGGCTTTTGAGAAATTTGAAGGTTAATAGTGCGGAAAATACGGTAAATGTAATTAGGCGAAGTAAAACTGAAGCAAATGCAAATGTTGAATTGAAACACAGCACTTTTACAACCAGTGCATACTGTTAAACCGCTAATGATAACCTTCATTTAAATAATTCATGAAGCTACAACTACAAGTAATCATTTGCCTGATAAAGAGTAAAACCATCAGACAGACCATTTCAAACTTTTACTTTCTGATTTTGTGTCTGCAGCTGGGTGGGAAGGATAACCCGCACTACAAAGGACAACTAATTAAACTTCCAACATCTGAAATGAACATAAAAGAAAATGAAACGTGCCATGTAGCTGGATGGGGTTGGACTAAAAATAGTCGTAAAACTGTCCGTGACCTGATGGTGGTGAATGTCTCTATCATTAACATGCCACTCTGCAAGAAGCAGTCTCCTGGTCTTCCTGCCAATGTTATCTGTGCAGGTGGTTATGGCACAAACAAAGGATTATGTAAGGTATGTTTACTGTCTGTTCATAATGTAGCCTACTACTCAATTCAGATTGTTTTCCTAGGTAAACACCTTTGTACCTGTTACAACCTTTTGCATGGGAGGTAAATTAGTAAGAGCTGCTAAAATATAAAAGTGGGATTTGTCTGCTGTTACAATTTCTACTAGTGTGCAGAGGCCCAGTTAGCTTGTTAAAGAGCTATGCTTTAACTCCCATGCATTCCACTTAACTATAACTATGCTCTTTGTTCATCCAAAAACCCATTTTCATACCTGAATTACATGACTTTAACATGAACAACTGTCACAACACAAGGATCCAATGCAATAATGCACAATATTTATTGACAGCGTAAATAAAATTTCGCGGCAAGAGGGTTCCTTGTTCGAATCCCGGCTAGGGCCCTTCTGTGTGGAGTTTGCATGTTCTCCCCGTGTCTGCGTGGGTTTTCTCCGGGTTCTCCGGTTTCCTCCCACAGTCCAGAGATATGCACGTGTTAGGTTCATTGATGACTCTAAAATTGCCCGTAGGTGTGAATGGTTGTCTGTCTCTGTTCGTCTCAATGTGCCCTGCGACAGACTGGCGTCTTGTCCAGGGTGTACCCCGCCTCACGCCCGATGTCAGCTGGGATCGGCTCCAGCCCCCTGCGAACCCAACAGGGACAAGCGGTTGAAGATGAATGAATGAATAATACCCAGGATTTTGTAGCTCTATGGCACCATAACTGTTGCCATGCTGCTGGAGCTCATTTGAGACCTCAGGTGCAGAATTGTCTGCACTCACTGTCCCATGGCAAGATAAGGAGCTGGTAGCTCCTCTTCTCGCTATTTTTCACCCTTTTGACATGTTTTCCTCATTCTGTCTGCCCTGCTTAGTTAAGTCCCACCTCTCTCAGAATCCTGTAGATACCAAAATCGTCCCACACTGGCTGAGAATAATGTATAACAAACAGATAACTAACCTGAGAAATTCATCTCTCAATAACATAGGTCATTTAAGCACATTATCAAAAACACGCATTTCTCCACATTAATGCCAAAGGAAACAATATGAAAATAAAACTAGTAGAGCGCTACAATAATAAGTGTAATTTTGAATGAACAAATGATAAGATATTTCTCGTTGATAGGGGGATTCTGGTGGTCCTCTGGTGTGCAACGGGATGGCTGTTGGTGTCGCATTGTTCAATGGCGGCAGTTGTGACTATCCAGATAAACCCAACATCTATGCAGATATCTCAAGGTTCCGTCCGTGGATTGACATGGTTCTCAAGAAAAAGGATTGTTTAATGTAACCATCTTACACAAAGCTTTGCTTCAGCATACTTTATTTGCATTTGGGTAACCTGCTCTCTCTCCAGACTAGTCAAATACAGCAGCTTCTTCAGTGGCCTCAGCATCTGATACACGCACCGAGTGCCCTTTAGTATAAAAAAGGGACAGGGAAAGGTTGACTTGACCACAACGCTGTAAGAGGACGTAAGCAGAGCAACGCGGCTGGACGGGCTATCAAA
The DNA here is from genome assembly GCF_963691815.1 of Echiichthys vipera. Taxonomy (NCBI): domain Eukaryota; kingdom Metazoa; phylum Chordata; class Actinopteri; order Perciformes; family Trachinidae; genus Echiichthys; species Echiichthys vipera. Next base: position 9,526,487 of record NC_139828.1, read on the forward strand.
ACATTAAACAAAACTCACATTAAAACACGCACAGATGGAGAGTGTCTTCATTATCTGCCTACGTCGCCATTACTCCACTATATGTATCGCAATAAAGCAAATAGCTGCTTAATGCTGCATTAATGTTCTGAATGGCCCCTTTAACTCCACAACAACGTCTTTACATAAGCAGTATTTGCTTGTGCACAAAGTCCCGCCAACAAACCTCGCTCACTCACCAACTGCTCTCTCCTCGGATGCCCAAGCGTTAAAAAGTGACACCAGAGGGGACGGGGTTCCTGACTAAGCGGGAGTATTTGACGAGCTGGGAGAGAGAATGCGTTGATTTGGGGGGCAGTTGTGTCTGTGTCGCTCCGTCAGTGTTTGCTCTTTAAAAGGCAAAATAAAACCTGTCTCCAATATCTTGTTCTCTTTCTTTTATGAAAATGCAACACAAGATTGTTTTTCCAGGAACATATCCACAAAATGATACGTGTCCACAAGGACCGTCATTTCCCTGCTTCTCATTCGTTGCATATGTTAGCCGCCATGCAAGGAATGATTGTGGAAGCGCAGCGGCAAGTTTCAAGCGACGGGGCGTGGAGTTCATGGTTGATTTGCCAACACCTTCATTTTGAAATCAGGGAGCAGGCAGTCCACGAGGGAAGTGTTTGTCCAATCAGGTGCAGCCATCGCTGTTGTAAGAGGGTGTAGCAGTAGTTTGATGTAGTTGAGCTACTGTAAGGGGCTAGTGTTCGCAGATATCCTTTCGAGTTTGGTCAGTAAACCGAGTGAAAAGCTGTTTCAACCCTTTTGCATTCATAATCATTACCTCATCATTATTTAATTTCCCTAGTAGCTCAATGTCCTCTTCGATTGAGCTGAAGGATAACAATTACCGAGAAACCATTAAGTTGTAAATTGTAGTAGCCTTTAACATCAAAAGAAGGGACATTTATTTATTAGGGGGGCACTTTAGCTACGTAAGGGACAAAGGTCAGCCACTTCACATCTGTGGCCTGTATTACCCCAGTGCGTAAAATCCATTTTCATGACTCTTTTCTTAAAGTCATGTTGGAGTCTGGTGTCTTGTGTGAGCATCGACACACATCTTACGTTGGAAACTGTGGTAACTGTGGTTCAGCTAGTTTGTCATGCGATTCAAGGAAATGTTTGATTGGGCTGTGTCGAGTAGATAAACTAGAAATAGTCTTGATGTTATCTACTTATTATATGAATCTACATTATGTTGACTAAATACGGCCATTCCATGTAAAAATCAAACCTCATTTGAAAGTCATGGTAACATTTTTCATCAAGAGATTAAAAAAGAAGGTATTTAGTATAAAAAAAATATATAGAAAGGTCATTTTAGTGCTCAGATGAGCTCAACAGTGTTGGTAACATGAAAAAATGTAAAAGTACTTCTATCAACATTTAATTCAGTTTTGCTGGTGAGTTTCAAAATCATACTTTCAACCCCACACAGTTGAGAAACTCAGTTGTCTGCAGTATTGTGCACAAATACCACACTTTCTTAAGAACAACGGTTCAACACAAACCTGATGTAAAGAGGAAAGTGAAATACTTTTGCACAATTTAAATCTCTCGCACTCATATTGAGGAACCACAAGTTTGTAAGAACTACATAAACACACACACACACACACACACACACACACACACATACACACACACACACACACACACACACACACACACACACACACACACACACACACACAGGCACACACACACACACACACAGGCACACACAGGCAACTGATAGTGTGTTTAACCTTTAACTACCATATATCCAAAATATTTGCCTTTGCTAAACAACTGTATGGCATTCGGTTCCTCATTAGACATGACTATATGGTATTTTGCACCCTCAGATCATTGTAGGCTTCAGAATGGCTGTCAATAGTTTCTTGCACCCATTATGAAACCCTGTTTTGCAAATCTAAAACCACCAACCTTTGTAATTACACCATTAACAACAGCATGTTAACTAACACACTGAAGCAATAATGACCACAAAATAAGCAAGATACCATCTTCTCTAAAAAATGTAAAGACAGTTAGTGGAAGGTGTGGATTTGACCAGAGACCATGGCACCCAGCTTCGCACTACTCCTGGTCTTTGTCCTAAATGGTAAGTAAAGACACAGTTAAGACATATAAATTTGCAATTACAGCAAACAAAAAAAACTTAATTTTCATCGTTTTGTGTATCAGGAGCTGATGGTGCTCACATTGTTGGAGGCAGAGATGCTGCCCCTCAATCGCGCCCCTACATGGCCTCGCTGCAAGTGCGAGGACGCCAGAACTGTGGGGGAGCCCTGGTGAAAGAGAACTTTGTGCTCACAGCGGCACATTGTGAGATACCTGTGTAAGGACTTTGATGATATATGTTTCTCGTTTTCATTGCAGCCACAGGAAGGGACTTTTTTTTATATGCCAGGCATAAGTAATCCATCACTGTAAGCATTATAATTGTTTTATTTCTTAACCACACCGAGTTCATAAGCAGGAACAATTTTGAAAGCCTTTTTTGCACACTCAGCAATGCTCTCATCGCTACATGTTTCAAGACTCTACAAGATGATTGACATACGGTGCTGCCATAAATCGAAAGTACTGATTTGTAGATAAGAAATTAATCTATAATCTTAAATTATGGTTTGGAAGTGGTCAGGATGTTTTCTCTATGCTTACGGAGAGGCAGATGTGGAAAACTATTTCTCTCAAGAGATTATTAGTAGCCTTACCACTATATCTAATGTCCCGTCATCATTCAATTGTGATTTCTAGACCATACACAGTTGTACTTGGAGCTGATTCTCTGACCGCTAATGAGCCAACGAAGCAGGTGTTCAGTGCAGTCAGATCCATTCCACACCCGGACTATGATGGACATAGAAATGATATCATGCTCCTGCAGGTAAGGACAATTTAAATTGTTGTTGTTTACTAAACTGTACCAGATTTTGAAAAAAGTTGAAAAGCAAAATATGATTTACTTTAATTTTTCTACCGCTAATCTCCTCGTTTCAGCTCAACGGTAGCGCCCAGCTGACTGAAGCAGTGCAGGTGATCTCTCTGAAAAGGGGCAGGCTGAGCACGTCCAGTCAGTGCCTCACGGCTGGCTGGGGGGATATAGGGGATAACGGTACCTTACCAAACAGGCTTCAGGAAGTCAACGTAACCACCCTGTCACAGCGGACATGTCGTAGACGATGGAGAGGTGTTCCCATCACCAGGGCTATGGTTTGTGGCGTTGGAGCCCGCATCTTTCAAGGCTTCTGTTCGGTAAGAGAACACACTGGCAAGACGTCGATGGCACTCAAACTAACCTTTGAAGGAGTTGTCTTTAATGTGCAAGATTTATTGACACCAATGCCATAGTTATCGATTCTCCTATTGATTCCTGATCGTTTTTCTTTTTGTATAAAAAGGTCCACACAGGTTTTCAGCATCAGCGCAACTGTTTTATAATCTGTGAGTCTGAACACAGTGTGGATGAAATGAGAGAATCATTTTACAGCCTTCTTTCTTATTTTTCAAAGAAAGAACATGCCTGTGTGGAGTTAATGTTAGTTTGGACCGTTTATTCCTCTCCGACATGACTCCTTGAGTTTGACTCCATTGTTCTGCAATGCACCTCGGTCAGAAAAACATGCTGATAAAAGGAATTGATGAGCTCGGTGGCATACGATTCTAGTTTCTTACTGGTTCTCAACTGGAACCGGTTCTCGATGTTTGTAGTAAGCTACTACTGAGAAAGAAGAAATCACACAGGCAAGACAAAGTGCACCTGCTGTAAAGTCTTGTATCTTTTCCATTTAAGGGGGATTCAGGTGGTCCATTGGTGTGTAATGGAACTGCAGCAGGCGTTGTCTCCTTCTCTGGACGCCAATGTGGAAACCCCAGGACCCCTGATGTCTACACACGTATATCCACCTTTAGGGAGTGGATTACAAGCGTGTTGAACACCAATTAGCCAAATTAGATCTAATGGTAATGTGTCAGTATGCTCAATTGTGATGTATTTTCCAAGACAAGGCTCTATATGTGTTTTAATATCTGCAATGCACCAATGTGGTTGTTGAAATGAGGTAATAAATTAGGTATTTTTCACACGCAACATGTGATCTTTTGTTCTCATTATAAAGTATCCATTCAAAGAAAACAAACAAGTAAAAAACATTCCCACGTATTTATTTCATGTTGCACTGAAAAAAATGAAAACAGTCACATCACTATGAAACCTAAATTTTCTCATTAGCCTTATGCTTTGAAGAAAAACGTATTTACATTTTTTTCATGTTTGCATATTTGGTTGGTAGGCGTCTTTCTTGCAGCATAAATGTAATTGTTTCATTTAATAAATCAAAAGGGTCTGAGCCCGAGTGGATGGAGTCTCTTTAGTTGGCTGGGTGGTGTCATTTTTTCAACTTTATAATATAATAAGTCATTGAACATAATGATAGGTCACGTGATAGTGGTGCATTGTGTTGAAGTTGTGCAGAGATGGTGTATTTTAGGACAAGCGCTGTTTTCTGTAAGGTGTCAGTTTGGGCAAAATAGCAGTAAATGTCTTGCTGTGTGTTCCCAGTCATTTGCCCATAATCACTCAGTCACCATGAATGTTAGATGAGTGGTGTCCAACGGTCCTGAAGATCTATAATACCCATAGTACAACTGATGTGCATTCAGTTAATTTTTCAAGATCATTATAACATTTACTGATCACCTATGCTGCCTTCAGGTGCTCCTATTTGCAACTGCTGCTGGTTTGGATTCATACAAATAGGTTGTGCATCCTAATGTTCTAGATTGGAAGTGCTACACAACGATGAGCGGGCATGGGTTTGATTTTATTTTAGGAACTGCATCCTCTGCAGCAGTGTTGAAGGAAGAGTGATCTTGGAAACATAACTATATTTGTTGCTGATGTCTCAAGTCACAGAAAATCCGACCGCATTTCTTTTTTATTGAAAAGATTTAAAATAAACATTACTTTTCTTAATGTTTCAGTGTTACACGATGCCAAACATGTAATTCTAATTGTAGAAACATTAATAACATAAATTAAAATGCACAGAGACAGTAAAACATATAAAAAGGAATGAAGAATAGCAAAAACAAAAAGTATGGGGTCTAAACTAAGGGAGTACATTTGAAATGCCTAAAGGATCTAATAGTTTTTGCCTATTCATTGTTTTTGAGTTTTAAGTTTGCCATAGTGGTCAAATATGGTTTTAAAATCTGATTTTTATCGCACAATCAAGAAGGCATACATACAAACATATTTAAGATAATACAAGATATATACAATATAAAAACCATGCGAGTGGCATCAATAGCAGATAAATAGAAATAAATAATAAAGCTAAATTTTAGAGTCATCAATTAACCTAACACGTGCATTTCTTTGGACTGTGGGAGGAAACCGGAGAACCCAGAGAAAGCCCACGCAGACACGGGGAGAGCATGCAAACTCCACACAGAAGGGCCCTAGCCCGGACTTGAAACAGTAACCCTCTTGTTGTGAGGCGACAGTGCTGACCATCACACCATATATATATATATATATATATATATATATATATACCATAATATATACCAGTACCAATATATATATATATTAAATACATAGACAGACATACAGATGTAGGGCAATTTTATAAATAAAATCACCCAATACATTTTTCATCTAATTTATAAATACATCAAAAATAGGAAATAAATTATAGTTTGTTGTTAGATTATTGTTTCCAAATTCCACTTCTTTTGTTCTACAGTTGAAAATCCAACTTCATGTTTTCTTGTCAAAACCGGAATAATTGTATTATTATAAATCATCGAATACTGAAAAGCATCCGAAGAGGTTTTGGTTACAAATATTCAAATCAAGTGGAACAATTGATGCAAAAAGTCATTACAAGGGTAAATCTTATTCATTATTGTAAAATTAACTTATTTAGTTGCAGGTTGAATTGGAAAAAAAGAGGTAGATTTGTTCTTACCTTAACTATAAAATTACTGGTATATTTTTGGAACACCTGTACTCCGGTGGGTAAAAGTTCACGTCATTGTCACTAAAAAACACCATTACCCAGTGTTCATTGCGTGCGTGTTCACGACCTTCTCTGCGGTCATGGTAACCGAAGGCTCGCCGGGAACCAGAGTCTCGTCTCTCTCGCATCTCCCATTTTCCACAGGTTTCGCGAGATTTACACAGGCGGGTTGGCGTGTGGCAGCATTTCTCTGCCAGACGAACCGAGCTACTGCTATGAAATCTGCGTAAAAGGTAATGAAGACATGTTCCGCGGAGGGGGAGAATAAGGCTCTCGACACACCAGTTGTCGCTGGTGTGTGTGTGTTACCTGCCGTTACGGACAGCGTAGAGCGGATGTAGCTAGCCGCCTCCACTGTTTCCGTACAGTAACATCTGCATTCAAGTACAGCTAGGACATACGAGTGTTATGGTTAACCTACAGTGTGAGGTGTAGGTGTGTTGGCTTTAGTCCGGGGGCAGGTGCTGTACACGGCATGACTTATCCTCATTACATTACACATGCTAATGTATAAGTTATTAGCACTAAAAATGTAACAAGCTAACGTTACACTATAATTCGTCAGATACAGTGAAAATGGCTGTTGTGTCAAACCAGATTTTTCATTTGCTTTTGAAAATCCTTGACTGAGGCAAGACGTGTGCGATAGATATGATAACCACCCTGTCTCGCCTCAGTAAGACTGTGCATTTACACATAGTGACCTCCGTGGTTGTGCAGTTAAAAGTAAATACCCAGGAAGTTATTCCATCATGCTAAATCTATTGGCTGTCGGAGTTGTCAGTCTTCTGCCGAGCAAGCCTGCAGCCTGTCACAGGTCTGTGCAGACAGGCCATCCTCTCAGCTGAAGCAGAGGCCTTCCTCATACTGTACATGTGAAGTTTGGCAGCTGTTCTACTCCCTCACACAATAACTGAACCTTGCCCTGTCTTTTCTCTTGATCAGTAGCCTTTGACTTTCTGGAGGCATGTCCAAGAAAAGGGGCAGGTATGTAGAAACGAAGCTACTCTTTATATCATCACACAAAGTCATTCATGATGGTTTAAAAAAACAAACCAACTCAAATGTCACAAAGCTACATGATGATTAGTGATTAATGCAGGTATACACTTCTGGAATCAACCAGTATCTTGAAACAAATGTACGTATGTTATTAATTGGTTAAAAAAAACAACACATTTCATTCTGATTGAAATAATCAGGTGCATGTAAAATTGTATCCTGTTTAACCAGAAAGCGGAGTAGCGGGGAGCTGAGCGACACGTTGACCCCAGATCCCAACAGCATTCTGGGAGTCCGTATTCAGCATAACTGGCGTGAGAAGGGGAACCAGAGCAAATGGAAGGGAACAGTACTCGACAGGCTTAGTGTGAACCCTTCTCTCTTCATGGTGAAGTATGATGGCTTTGACTGCGTCTATGGCATCGAGCTGTTCAAGGACGAGAGAGTGTCGAGCCTGCAGGTCATGTCGGAAAAAGTTGGTGAGTTAGTCAGCCACTCTTCCCCAGCTCGTTTGATCAATTCATGCTTTAGACTCTGCTGTGAACCAGACATCTTACATACAATAACGTTGATCAAAAAAAAAACATAAGTGTGAAATGCCCTTCTTGCCGCAGTTGGGTTATAGATTTCCAGGTTTTTCTCTCTTTTATATTGTATATCCTTATGACTGTGTCTCCACAGTAAACAACAAGATCAAGATACCTTCAGGGGCCGAGGAGCTGGTGGGCAAAGCTGTGGAGCATCTGTTTGAAAAGGAAGATGGAGAGAAGAACGAGTGGAGAGGCATGGTCCTCTCCAGAGCTCCAGTCATGACCAACTGGTATTATATCACTTATGAAAAGGACCCCGTACTTTATATGTATCAGCTGTGGGATGACTATGCGGACGGAGACCTCAGGATTCTGCCTGAAGCAGGTACTGGTGATTTGTTCCTAAGAAAGACAGATTGATTCTTCACAAAGCTTTAAAGTCTTCACTAATTTTGTCCTCAAGCTTTATAGATAATATAAAGATTGGCTATGTGACGTAGCTATTTTTCCACTTGGGAAGAATGTTTGGACAACATGTGAGTTCACAGTTATGGAAGTCATTAAAATCTAGTTAACTCAAGTCTTCATCGGAGGGGTTTGGCTCCTAGTAGCAACCAGGCAAAATGACATGTTTTAAAGGGAGACCTTCTTGCAGCCATGGACACAGACACGCGCTGACATACGCTGTCAAGAGAGAAAGTTTTCCAAAGAAGTGAAGTAGGTGCTTGGGACGGTTTGCTTGGTGAGATTAGATATTTATGGTCATATTGTTGAATATAAAAGATCTTTTTTGGCAGTTTTTCAAGCCTTTTATTAGATGGGACAGACAGGAAATGGGATGAGAGAGAGAGGGGGAGACATGCAGCAAAGGTCAGAGTGGAACCTGCGGCCGCTGCCTCGAGGACCTTCAGCCTCTTTTACATGGGGCGGTGTTTAGAACCGCGTAGATACAGCATCTACTTTGAGAATATTCAAATGATTTTGGCACACTTAATCAGATAGTGAGACAACTTGGTGAAATATCAGAATACTGATGCATTCTGCAAGATACACCTGTAAAAACTCACGTAGTTGGTTATTTCAGATAGTATCTATAGCTTTGTATCACTTTTTGTTTCTTTTCTTGACTGGGCCATGTTTTAGGTTCATAGTGGCTTAGCGATGTAATTTTGTAAATGTACAATTATTAGTGTTACAAGTTGTTGTGTGCTGTGGTGTTCAGCCCTGTTAGAGAAAGTTAGGTGCGGATTATTAATCGTGCCAACCATTAGTTAGTAGTGTATGCATTAAACATGGTATTATATATATACTGAACAGTATTATATATTTTGCTGCTTATTGAAGAGTTACAGCACCTGATGTGGCTAAACAGCAGTATGGCGGTTGTGAAAAATCCACATCATACAGGAAATTAAAACCAGCACAGCGGTTCATCCCTCTGTGTCTGGGATCATTTTCAGTTGACATATTACGAGCTCAACTAAGTCATGATAAAAAGATATACAGGGTTATTACACGTGTCTGGAAAGTCTTGACATATCTGGATAATGGTTTTTTTTAATTTCTAGGTCTGTAAGTATGTTATTGGTGAAATGCAGAGAAATTGTGAGGCGATCCTGAGAAAATAGGAATGGAGAAAGAAGAATTGGATATAGGATTTCCTTATTTCTGTGATGCAGATGGACCAGTTAAAGAATAATGCAGAGCCTCTGATTTTAACACTTTGTGTGCATGATTTGCTCAGATACCAAACCATTCTTTCATACCCACTTTGAGATACTTTAAGTAGGCAGAGTTAGACACTTACTGAACTCAAATGTAATGCTCTAATGTTGTCACTCCTCAGAAAACAAACACCTGTTACCTGCGGACAGGAAGCCGGGAGAAGAGACGGAAAGTCTGGTGGGGAAACAGGTGGAGTATGTTACTGACAAGGGTGTGAAGAGAACCGGCCTGGTCATCTACCAGGTCCCGGCCAAGCCCTCTGTCTACTACATCAAATATGATGATGACTTTCATATCCACGTCTATGACCTGGTGAAAACCACCTAGAGATATTGGACACTTTATCTCAGTCTCCAGCCTCCCTCCATCTGCTTCTGTTCCACTCATTGTTATGATCTGTTCTCCAAAGCCATGGTAGGTTTGAATAGTTAATATGCTTTATTGTTCAGAAGAAAGTGCAATCTGTTTTTCATATGCACAGCAGAACTGTAGCACACCCGCTATGCTTGGCTATTTCGAGGATATGGAGTCAACTTGTTTTATTGTTGCTGCTCTACTTTATACTTTAAGTTCGGACAGTCCAAGATTGCACTGCCCAACGGCTGCAAAGGGCAGTTGTTACTGCATTTGTATTGTTGTCCCCGAGATACTCGCTGATTTCTCTTTAAAAGTAATTATCTTAATTAAACCGCGGTATGACTAAACAAAGCTTCTCAAAACATTCTTTTAAAGACACTTTTCTTTGGATTGTGTAAAAAAACTAGTAAGCATCATACACCGCAGATTCCACTGAGGCAGTGTTGAATCAACTTAACTACACCCATATTTCGAAAATTCACAAACAACTCTCTCCCAAATCCAAAATGTGTGTAAGTGCTAAAACTCAAATTTGTGATCTCAACAAGTATAAAGCGTGGAACTGCTCCATGGACAATGGATTGGGAAAGATGTCAGATGACACGGAGAGCACCCTGGGGAATGTTGTGAGCATGTGGGGACATTTTCTGATTCAGAACCAACACTGCAATAGAATAAGGCTCATATGGGTATAAAAAAGAAAAAAAATGAATCTCCCATTCATGTCTCATTATAATAATAATGTATACAGTGTCTATGGAGCAGATCCCTACTCTACACTTGATGACATTGCAAGAACATTGAATCTTTCTTCTCTGGGTTCTGGCTTTAAGAGAGGAGCTGTTCACAAATATTGATTTTGAACTTTAATATCCCGTGGAAATAACTTTGAAATTCTTAATAAAGTTGGTGTTCCCCCTTAAATGGGCAGAGGACTGTGTATTAATCTAAAATAATACATACATACATAATAAAATGATCAAATGTAGTGTACTGGAAGGAAGGAAAAAAGGAAGATTGTAATATCACCTAAATGGGGCCCTTATATTTACAAAAGCCTTTTTGCTGAATTATGCTTAATGTGGAAATACACTCCTGTACCTTTGCACCATATTTTGCATTGTATCAGATCCTTTGCACTGGTGATGAAGACGCAGTTTGCTAAATTCGCATTAAAATTTGAACCCACATAAATCATAAAAGTGCCTTCCGGCTTGTCATTTTGCAATATTGTACATAGTGTATCTACAACTATCTATGCTCTTATTGAATCATTGCATATAAAGGCTGCTCTTTGTTCCTCATGTAGAAGTGATGACACTGACAGCTCGAGGAAAGTTTCGCAACCATCAGTTTATATCAGTGCGGTGTTTTGCTCTTAATGCAGTATGGAAATGTTCGTTAAATATTACACACATCATTGGTTGTATAAGCTCACTGTTGATCTTGTGGGGAGCACTTTATGTATAAAGTTTACATGTTTAGGTTATGGTACGCTATAGTTTCCCCCAAAATGCTTTTTCCTTAAGAGCATATGTGGCAGAATAAATGCTTTATATCTAACGCATGAAGAAGAAGAAGAAAAAAAACGTTGCAATACATTCAGATGACAGTATTTAATATGTTAACTTGTGTAATATGCTTCGTCATGTTGCCTGTTGTGGTTACTCTCATTTCTATGAATATCTCATCCAAACACCACCAGCTTTTAGTGAAAGGATTGTTTATTTGCATCAATTATAAACTGAATATTTAACAAGTATATTCAACCGACAGTAACTAACCCGGGTCTAGTCTTAATAACTTTGTCTCTTTGTCTTGCAAACATGACATGTGTGCTTGCAGTATTGGTTTCATCAAAACTTTGTCACTAGTTGCTGATTTGGTCTTAGCCCTCTCAGTCTTTTTCAAGTCGCTCAGTGTATCCCTCGGTTAACTAGTCAATCAGTAGGTATGCCGTTATTTTTAGCTGTCAAAAGTCTGCATGCATAACCTGAATAGTGTGTCTGGAGATATTGAAACCTTGTTTTGACAGTAGAGAAGTGACAATGTGTGGCAGAATCTGTACTGTTTGTTCAACCCACATTAAACAAATGATAATAAAAGAGATTCACACTGTACATCACTGCCAGTGGTGCTGTGTAGTGTTTACGTGTTGTGTAGAGTGGACTTCAAAATGACCATGCGTGCTCTTCTTCATGCTTTAAAATCACCTCCTGTTCTGAAGATGCCGCGGCATCGACAGGCGATTTGTGTCATTATTATTCTGTCATGAGTAATAAAAGATTTTTGCACATTTGTTTGGTGTTGTTCTTTGAACACACTGCCATGATCAACATGCAACATGTACTTTTTCCTCAATAAATCAAACTAAAGACTGGACATGTTATTATGACTGATGTATTATTTAGTCACAAATGGTGAAACTGCATATATACAACAGAGATTCTCTTCATAACAATATTTGGGTGGGTTGAGAACAAAGGGGGGAGAAATATTCAACAGTACACAGTAAAATTAAATTGGCGGTATACACAAAATGAAAGACATTTTGCGTCTGAGCATTATGTACAATTAACTCCCAACCAATGCCACATAATTTAGAGAACCACAGTACTCATTCAGGAGGCTGTTTTCTTTCATGTTGGGTGTCGCTCCTTTCTTGGGAGGGGTTACAACTTTAGAAGAAGTAATGTCATTTCTCATGTGCAAAACTCAAAAGATTAATAAATGTCAGGTTGTCCAGAGAGTTCCTGTTCACTTGGTAAGGTCTTTCAGGTATTGCAAACCCTGATTTGTGTATCCAGTTGCTTTTGTTGGAGCCTCCGATAGAGTTGAAATCACCTGCCGCACTCCTGCAACGAGGTAAAAATCAATGGTTTGGGTTTAACGCACCAGAAATATTGTAAATACAAAGCATTTATGGTGGTAGTCAATAAGAAAATAATCAACTCAGAGTCACAACTGTGATGCTGAAATTGCTTCCCCAATTAAACTAATAATATCATTGCATCCCACGGTTCTTACCAGAGTTCCACGCCTGAACAGGGGCGAATTCAACCTTAGGCATGGTTGGAAGCTGAGCCTGTGGAGAGTAGGGGGTCAGTGAGTGAGTATTCACACTGGAAATGTCATGATCTTTTGTGAATGAGCTACTGGATATGAATGAATCGTCGAAAAAAAAAAACCATATTTAATAAATCCAATAGAGTGCAGAGAGAAAACAGTATCAGGAAGGGAAACTTGACAGGCAAACACATTTATATCTATCTTTGTTTTTTTAAATAGGCAGTAGGCAAATAAGTCTGCCCTGTGCATGTGCAACTCTCAACAGAGATAAAGGGAAACACAATGCACACTCCATAGCTACTTCCCTCCTCAGCTCCAGAAGAAACAATGTGTTTAATTATATTTTTACCACTTTTACCAGATCAGGAAAGTGAGTTGCTGGCAAGTGGGAAATTGTTATTGTTGAGCTGTGCGCTTGCTTGTGTTGCTTTTTAATGCCAAGTAGCATGGATGCAGGGCCTTCTTCTATCAGAACTATGCTTAAGCTTTGCATCTTATTTGTACCTCCAGGCCAAAGTACTTCATCCATTCCTCTATGGCCGGGGGTATTGCAGCCTTGGCCTTCCCAAGGGCCTCTGAGCCCTGCTCACTGCTTCCCAACAGACCAGAGTCACAGGCAACGTAGAGAGCTCCTCCTGCAATGGTCAACTTGGTGGCCAATCTGAAAAAAAAAGGAAAGAACAGAGACACGAAGTCAGGCTATAAACCAAGATCACCATATCTGTATCCAATCAGAAGCATGCCAAACGTATTAAAACATGCTTATGTGTTACTAATTTCTACAGCGTACCACTTAAGAGTGTCATTAGATGGAAAGAAAAGATAATTTAGCTTGACTTAAATATAGTTCAAACATTGAAAAAGGTCATACAGATTTTTCCATTTGCAAATTCAACATTCTCAGTATCTTACAAAATACAATAACTCACTACTACTTAATATAACTACTGCAACAATATACTCCTATAAAATATGTATTATAATTTCTTGCATATTTATTTAATTTAAACAAAATTATATAAAGTTATTGATATGTTTTAGTATCACTTTCATTTCTCGCTTGCTAGTAACATTAGCCATTTGGAAAACATTGGCTAACGTTAGCGAATGAAGAAACTTGGTGTAAATTGGGCCAACGTCCTATTAATATGGATATATGCTTATTTTTCTAGTGAGGTATTGAACCAACGAGCTATCTAAGCAGTAACGTTAAGCACAGTGGTTGAAGATGACAGCTGGAGGGTGGTTAACTTGGCGTCAGCTAGCTAACTTGCTAAAAGAGCAGCTAGCACATAACGCTACAGCAACAACCACTTCAGGGAAACTACGGGTGAAATTGAAAATACTGACTTCACTACGGGCAAAATCCTTGCCGCCATGGTCCACAGCGCTGCAGTTTCCTTTAAAAAGTACGTGTTTACCAGGTGAAGTTACGCCAAGCTTCACTCACGGCTACGTTAGCTACAAGGCTGAAGGACAACCCTGCTTCCTGCGCACCGGGACTGTGTCAATAAAGTTGCCTCTTCAAAAGCGAGCGATGAGGTCATTTAAGAGCGACAGATTCGTTACTCTCGTGTTTTTGCATTTATAGCAGTCAAATCATTTTTTTTTTCAAATAGTAACTTTTAGTACATGTTTGTTTTTGTATATGTAAGCAGGAATGAGGCTAAAATATATTTTTTTAATTAAATTATTTTTCTAAATCGATTTTTTTTTGCTTGTATTTCATTTTATAATTTGTGACGTCATTTTTTTAATCTAAGCGTTGAGGTCATTTAAGAGCGGCAGATTCGTTACTCGCGTATTTTTGCATTTATAGCAGTCAAATCATTTTTTTTTTAAATACTAATTTTTAGTATATGTTTGTTTTTTGTATATGTAAGCAGGAATGAGGCTAAAATATTTTTTTCGGGTTAAATTATTTTTTAAATCGATTTTTTTGTTTGTATTTCATTTTATGATTTTGAGTAAGTGACGTCATTTTTATCCAAGTGGCATTTCCTATGCGTTTCTTAGTTTCTCTCCATTGCGAACCTCGCTTTAAATATGGACACTGAGGGGTTAAATAGCATACTATGCGCCACGTGACCTGGTGGTCGGGATCCTGGTTGAATAAACCCCTTATCTGAAACACACCCCCTTTTACAGATATCAAGAGAATGAGGACAGCTTGCATAAATAACACTTTTGTCATCGTATTCCCCGTGCAAGGCAGCTGTGAAGCGTTACTTGTGGACTCCTGAGTATCAGTGCTTACCAAAAAGCGTTTTTTAAAAATGGGAACTTTGACAAAAATCATAATAGCCAGCATATGTGTTGCGTACCTGGCTGTCAAGTGGACTGCACCCAGTTTCGATGCAGGTAAGAGAGACGCACGATCAAAGAGGACTTATCTTAATGTTATCCGATAGCAGATACCATGCATTCATAAAACCGGAGGAATTCCTTGTTGTTTATATCAATCTACTGAAGTGTTTTGCAGAAGTATGCCATTGATTTAAAACTATTTCCAGTGTCGATACTCCAATGAATTCCTGTTCAGAGTAGACATTTAAAGGTACAGTCACCTCCATGGTCACCACACGTTATTATGGATATGAATCGTCTGCATTTCTAATTTCTTTGAATTGCCAATAAAGAAAAAAAAAATGATGAATGAAAGGAACTGAGATATATTAGCTTTGGATCTCATATGGTCATTAAAAAGGGTCATGCTAGGATTTCATTTGTGAGACTTTAAATATGAATGAATATGATGTATTACAACAAATTGGATTTCTGACCAGTTACTGTACAGTGAGTACAGTAACTGGTCAGACTGACAGGATTGCTATCTGATTGGGTGTTTTTTTTAAAAGACGTCACTCATCAGAATCAGAATCAGAATCAGGTTTATTGCCAGGCAATTTTCATTATAAGGAATCTGACTTGATTTGACAGTGCCTACGTAAATATAAACACGAACCCAAGCAAACTAAACATATAGCATTGAATTATATACATGAAATATAAGTGAGTGTGTTTGTATGACCAGTGCAGGTGGTAGTGTGCAAGTTAAAGTGTCCAGTGAAAAAAAAAAGGGGGGGTGTTAATATAACACCTGTGATTTGGGTACGTTAATATAACGTATGAGTTCCAGGTGTCGTTAATATAACTGTTGTGTGTTTTGACTGCTAAAGCTGTGTTTTCTCCTCCCCTCCCCCAGGTCTATTTGCTTTTTATGCTTTGTAATGTGTCAATCAAGTGCAAATGTTTGTTTCTGAAATTGTATTATCATCATTATTGTATTATTAAGTCTATCTTTTGTATCAATAACTGATGCAATCTGAAAATTACTTTGGGATGGCTTATTTGAGTAAGAAAATTATAAGAAGCATTGATATGAGGACCAAACTAATCATGATCAGTTCATATCTAATAACAAGATCAGCATCGCATTGATATATGGCTGGGATGGGACGCAGTCAAATATACTGTGATACTGTGATGTTCACGTAATATGTTTCCATTTTACATTGACAAAAACTGTCTAAAATGCATCGTTAATAAGCGATCTCTGTGTACTTCCCCAGTACATCATGATGTGCAGCACAGGCTCCACACCATGTAAACTTATTATGCAACTGTGATGGGATGCTGTGCATTCTCTAAATATCTGCGTATTTCTTTCCTGGGAGAATTTAGGAAAGGAAGCACAAACTGAGCGAGTAATTGATGATAATCTGACTTGCTTTCCGCTTGTGACTGAGGCCTCAGCAGAGAGAGAATGGAGCATTTATCCACTATGTGAGGAAGTTGTGTACAGTCAAGTAATAGAATGATATGGACTGAACGTATAAATTGAATGGTTTTGAATCAATAGGGTAGTGTGTACAGTTTCCAAGAATTGCAATATCATGCCATCTTTTGGAAAGCTACGGCCACAGTTGATATTAGCTTAATGAAGATCTTATTTGACTTTTTATATGACGGCATCTTACAAATGAGAAATGAAACAGGTGAATGACACTGTATGGTTTTATTTACCATGCACTCTGCATGTACAGATATACAAAAGTGTGTTATCCTTGAAGTGCAGTTTAGCCTGTAGCCTGTCTCAGCAAACTTTCAAACATTCAATGTGGAAATAAGAGGATGAAAAATGTGGATGTTTGCACATTTAACTGGATTCATCAACGGAGGTTTAGTTTGGGTAAGGTGCAGGTCAAGCCGGTTTATCAAGCCAGTTTATAACCCTATGTAAAAAGGGGACAGGTAATTGTGGCTCTATGTCCCAGCTCAGTGTCAGAGTCCAATGAGCAATATTAAAGTTGTGAAGTGTCCAAAAGCACGACTCGAACACTCTATCGGGGACTTTTACTGAGGGATCATAGCTCTAAGATTAGATTAAAATTTACACATCCATTAACAAAACTGTTGTCACAGCATAACATCTACAACATATAATATATATACCTGTATATATATATATATATATACTTTTTACACACACACACACACATATATATGTATATATATATATATACTTTTTACACACACATATATATATATATATATATATATATATATATATATATGTATATAATATAATGTTATTGTGTGTTTTATGTATCTTTCAGAATCTCTCAGAGGTGCCAGGGTCATGGTGACCGGGGCCAGTACAGGTATTGGTGAACAAATTGCATATCATTATGCCCGCTTTGGTGCCCAGATAGTGATAACAGCGAGGAGAGAGAGGGTGTTACAGCAGGTAAGTACACTTATCATAAACATGGATCAGAAATTAAACTTTATGGCAATGAATTAATAACACATATCGTTCAGTTGGTTGAAGCACTGTAAGCTAAGTGTTTCTAATCTTTTCTGCAACTGCATTGGATCCATTTTTGCTTATAGGTGGCAGAGAAGTGCCTGAGTTTGGGAGCTCAGAAGGCTCTCTACATAGCAGCAGACATGTCCATTGAGTCAGACCCTGATAAAGCCATAGATTTTGCTCTGGAAAAGCTTGGCGGGTTGGATTACTTAGTTCTCAACCACATTGGCCCGAGCCCCTTCAGCATGTGGGAGGGAGATGTGGAGCACACCAGGTGGCTGATGAAGGTAGCGCAGCATTTTGATGTTCTAGCAGCACATAATGTGTGGGGAATGCACTGATCTGTTTGTTTGTGTGTGTGTGTGTGTGTGTGTGTGTGTGTGTGTGTGTGTGTGTGTGTGTGTGTGTGTGTGTGTGTGTGTGTGTGTGTGTGTGTGCTTTCCAAAGGTCAATTTTTTCAGCTACATTCAGATGGCTTGGAGAGCTATGGCCTCCCTTGAGCAAAATAAAGGTTCACTGGTAATTGTTTCATCACTTTTAGGTAAGTTTGCCACAGAATTTGTTTTATACACGGTGAAGAAAGAAAACTATAAAACATAAACATATTATACATTATTACCTGTAAATCTTTCCATCCATCAATTACAAATAATGTATAGTTCTGGCCTCATTATTTTAAATTTCATTGACATTTTTGTATTATTGTTATTTTTAAAGTACTTCTTTTTCAGTAAAAGGATGCATTTTAAAACGCCTGAACAACAAAAAATAAACACACAAACTAATTTGAAAATGTTTATTGAACATGTGAAATGGCTGAAACAAAACCAAACCTGCAATCACACATGGACACGTATACACAAGCAAGAGGAACAGATACACATAGAGAGCATGCATGCACATGGACACACCCGTACAATAATGCATATAGACATATAGCCTATTGACAATTTGGGAACATGCACATGTGCACATACGCATATACAACACGCAAATGTAACGCAAACAAAGTGCTTTCCAAGTTAAAGAAAAAACAAAACAATCTCACCTCAACATCCATTTAGTAGCCTTTCTGAAGCTTTTGATCTTATCACATGATCTTCATCAGCAGTCATAGAATTGTACAAGCTAAAATTTCCAGTTTTAAGATTTTAATGTTTTTTATCTTTTTTTAGGGTGTTGAAGGATCATGAGATATTCAAATCTATCAAGTTTGCTGGAAATATTTTATATTCTGCTGATGTCCTGATGTGAAAATTGTGTTTTATTTGCTATTTCATTAACTGGGACACTGGACGACCACATGTAAATCCATAAGGACATTTTGTCCTTACACTTACACATTTTGGAAATAACTAAATACTGATGAAACCCACAAAATTTCTGTGAGTAAAACAAAAAGTGTCCTAAATAAGGCCCGAAAAGGGTCACAAAAGATTCTTATGTTTTACATATGACAAGTGTATTGGAAAGCCTGGCTCTCATAGGTATTGATGCTTCACAGGGAAAATGACCAGTCCTTTTGTGGCACCGTATACCTCGACCAAATTTGCCTTGAATGGTTTCTTCGGGGCCCTTCGCCATGAGCTGGCTATGAAGAAGAGCAATGTGTCCACCTCTATATGTACACTGGGGCTTATTGATACTGAATCAGCTATGGAGAAAGTCAGGTTAGTCAAGTAAACACACATTAAGTCCAAATGCAAAGTGTCTCTCAGCTGCATCAAAGTGATCACTGGTACTTTTATGTTGCTATACTGCAACTTATTTGGCCTTATGTTTACCACTGCTATCCACGGTAGTTAAGAGCAGTTGTGTTTTCTGTATCCCAGGGGAGTCACTAATGTACCAGCCTACCCTGCCGCGGATGCAGCCTTGAACATCATCATTACAGGAGCTACGAGAGAGCCGGAGCTCTTCTACCCTTGGTTCACCCACATTGTGACTCTGTGCAAAGACTGGTTCCCTTCCACCACAGACTATGTCATCCAGAACTCCTACACGTACAGCCCATGAAAAAAATGAACTGTTACTAATATATTCCACTACTCAAATGTATCCTCAAAGGGTCTACATAGGAAATAAATGCTGTAACTTGCAGTTGCTCATGGAGGAAATGTTGAGTCTCTAAAGAAGTTACAGAGTGTGGTCTAAACCTACTCTATATGTAAGGAGTCTCGCGATAATGTTTGTTATGATTCGGCACTATTAATAAAATTTTCGTTTTCTGGTCTCAGCTACTCTGTCACAAACCTGAGTTATAGGACTCTCGTGCTCATTGTTGATCTGTTTTCTGACACGGTCACATCTTTTAAATCCGGCAGCGGCATGTGCCAGAATTAGGGCGGCAGTAGCTCAGTCCATAGGTGACTTGGCTGGGAACTGGAAGGTAGCTGATTCAAGTCCCTGTGTGGACCATGAATGTAGTGTGGACTGGTGGCTGGAGAGGTGCCAGTTCATCTCCTGGGCACCTTTTGAGCAAGGCACCGAACCCCCAACTGCTCGAAGCGCTGGTCACTGGCAGCCCCCTCGCTCTAACATCTCTCCATTAATTGCATGTATATAGGTCCTGTCTTTGCATGTGTGTGTATTTCGGGCCTTTGTGTGTGTAATAACAATAATAGAGTGAACAAATTTAATTTCCCCGTTGCGGAATTCTTCTTCTTCTTCTTCTTCTTCTTCTTCTTCTTCTTCTTCTTCTTCTTCTTCTTCTTCTTCTTCTTCTTCTTCTTCTTCTTCTTCTTCTTCTTCTTCTTCTTCTTCTTCTTCTTCTTCTTCTTCTTCTTCTTCTTCTTCTTCTTCTTCTTCTTCTTCTTAATTACGCCACGTTCTGCCACAAAAACCTGCCGTTCTGTTGCAGAATCTCTGTGACTATTGACTATTAGCACTATTGACTTGACCAATATAAGTTACTGGCTAGATAGAGACTATCCCGGTCCTGACTCTAAATGTCATATATAGTACATTTAATATTCTAGTACACCAGGACTTTTTGCTATAAACACAAGCCGAACCTTCTTCTTTTTCTCATCTTGCTTTTGGGAGATGTCCAATCCACATGGAAGACAAGATTTTTGCTTGAGTCAGGAAAAGGTATTTGCTGAAGAACAGAGGAGCCCTCTTCTTCTTCATTTCACATTCAGCGTTCTTTGAAACATCCGGAGTTTCACATGGTTAAAGATGAAAACAAGAAAAAAACAAATGCTCTCCTATTCATATTGTATTTCTCTTGTTCGGAAATGTTTCCTTTCAGAGTATTTGGAAGTTTTTTTATCCTTATTTTAAAGTGAATAGTTGAGAGGTGAAAGGAAAGTGAAACAACCCTTGATACATTAAAAGAATATATTACATTTATTTTCAGTCGTGTACACTCCCAAGACAAGAAAGCTGTATGATGGCACAGTAATGCCATACCTGAAACATAGGCATTAATCTGAATGCAACAGTAATTTCAATGTCCACATGAGGGCAGTAGTACCAAACTAGTGAAGACAGATTACTTCATCGTACTGAAAACATTCAGTGTTCATTCGCTGTAAAGAAACATCCTACAAGCAGACTATCATGCACTTGATGGCAAGTAGCAAATTGGTTTGAAATAAATTCATCTTAATTCTGACATTTGGTCTAATTCTGACTTTGGTAGAGATGTTCACAGATTGAATCATCAAAATTTTTTTTATGGGTGGTGGGGGGGGGGGGGGGGGGGTCTTTAATGCTCCGTCGCCATATCAATCCTCACCCTCTCTGTTCCCTTTCCTGTCTTCCCTGCTCTTCACCCCTGGGTCCCTCTCCATCTCCATTCTTCTCTCTTTCACCTAGTTCCGTCTTTTCAAAGCTAGGCTACAGTAGGCGTTGCAGACTTCCAACAGAGCAGAACTTTCTCAGTGGGTTCCTTTGTGTCTTTGTTCATCATCCCCCAAAAGCACCGCAGGTTTTCTGTGAAGCTATTGGCTCAATCCATCCTGATGGCCTCCTCTGCATTGTAATACACCCCCAGAGGTTGTACCCTGCTGATAAAGTAGTTCTCTACTGTATACCCAGAGTGAATTGTCATTGTCAATAACAAATGCCTCACGAAAAGTTGAAAAAACAAAATGAAGAGCACTCTCTCCCGGATGCATACAAATGACACTCCTAGAGCAAGATGCCTTTGAATTTTTAATATAAAAGTTTGCATAGTTCTATCACATTTCCTTTGTGGGTTTTCAATTGATATGACTGATGGGGGAAGGTCATTTGAATACATGTTCTCCTTGTCCTTATCTTGACACTCTTGATGATTTGAGAGGATTGTGGAGATGGTATAATCTCCCTCCAAGTGCTGTGGAAAGAAAAACCTGCTCTCACTCCTTCTGTCTCTTTCTGTCACACACACACAAATATGGTGGGGCCTCCCAGGGAGGAGAGCAGCCAGAAACACCTGCAACAGATTAGTGCTCCTAATGCTAGGTAATAAATCCTCTCACCCTTCTCTAGCATCTCCATCTTCACAAAGCATGGATCTTATAGGCTGAGGAGCGTTCGCCCACAACACTCACAAAATATAATACCAAACACTAACACTGACGCATCCATTGACGTATTTATTTGGTCCTTCTCGATAATTATCCACTGCAGTGTGTGCTGCAAATGAAAGTACAAGACACTTACATAATCTCTATCCTATTGATTCAGCATCCTGGAGGTTTTCCCCAGGGTTTTACACTGGGCTCTATATCAAGATCAAACATTTTCCTTATGACTGCAAACAGCCAAGGCCAAGACCAAAGCTGAGGCTGGCTGCTTTACGGACTACACATAAAACTTGAAAGGTGGCAGAATGATCGGCCAATTGGACTCTTACTTACAGAGGTTTGTAATGGAAGTTGAGTTGTGCTTTAATGTCCGTGATACAGTGTATTATTTCATCTCTATGTCGACCGATAAAGAAAGGCAATCAGTAAATGTGCTACAGTAGTAAAAATCTAACCACATGTAAAATAAGTCTACAACCCTTTCCCAGATATGTCCTCGGTTTTATATTTCCACACATGGTTTGCTGATGCAGCAGAAATGCCATGTTTCAGACCATAAATAGTCACCTATCCATGGCAATAGTACAGTGCACCTCAACCATCGTGCACCGGTCCCAATTTACGATTCTTTCTTGGTCTGCTTCTTTGAGCACAAAGGACACTGCTCCACAAATCTCCATCCTGCTCGATCCATCAGTTACTTTGAGCACTACAGAAAGTGTGGCCTTGATGTACACACACATGCATCGTATCATGCATGTTCACCGGCTTGTGTGTGCATGGGTGTGTGTGTGTGTGTGTGTGTGTGTGAGAGAGAAAGAGAGAGTGAGAGACATTTATCACCCGCTGACTTAGGAGTGGGCGGGACGCGGGAGCCTCCTGTGTGAAGGTGGAAGCGAAATGACAGAGTAAATCATAGCCCCTTTCACACATGTACTGCCAAACCTGAAATTATCTAGAAATTACCTGGCAGAGCTCTATGTGAGAATGCAAATGTCCAAAATCAGTTGGATCGTACATCAAACGATCTTGACCTTACTATCTCCCTAGTACAAATTCTGTTTATTCTCTGACTGAGTCCAGGTGTGAATGGAGCCACTCATTGTGTGGAGTATTCATGGCGAGCAAAATTGGGTGTGTTGATGACGTTTGTATTATGTGGCTCACCAAACTGAAAAAAAAAAAAAAAAAAACACAGGGGGGGAAGAAGAAGGGTCACATAAAGATGAAAATTTCACACTGGAGACATGTCTTGGTTTGGGAACAACTGTCGGTAAGAACTGATACGTAAATCATAAGACAGATTCGAGAAAAGGCAAGACACCTGGTTATTTATGACCAAATCACTAACCATGTCCTGCCTCCTGCACATTCTACCCAGGTGCCACCCCTCACCTAATCCAAAAAGGGTATAATCGTACAGCAAGGTTGCCTTTCTCTGCAGTGTCACCCAGCGTCTGAGTAGCGTTTGAAGTTTAGCCTTCCTGTGGTGCTTCGGACCTGCATTCTGATTGGTTAAGGCACTTCCATGTTGGGTTACACATGTATCGAAAGCTGTTTACACTATGAACTCTGGACAATGTCAGGAGAATCAGATCGGGATATAGTTATATGTTTCCCGAATGCACATGTTGCACCCAACTAATAATTATAAAGACATTTTTTGCTAGGAAATGGAAAAAGATTTGGGACAGGGGAGTGAGCTGGTTTTCGCTTGTAGCTCCAGTAGTATTAATCACCTATGAGGATGCTTTTGGCTGGTTGGGTTCAGAGATTGACGCACAACAGAAGATCATCAATGTCACTCGTGTCCCCACCTACTGGAAATACATTGTTTAGTTCAGACGAGAGGTGGCACTGGGAAGAGCATGCAGGACATAATGCGGATTACACCGCGTAGGCGGTTCGGCATTTGGCTAGAAACAACTGAGTCACTCGGTGTTCATTGAATTGACGTGTCGGGCCATTACCGACAAAGATCCTGAACCTTGTCGCCTCTATAGTTCAACACTTTCATTGCTGTCTTTATGTAAATCACCCTTTTTCTTTACCCTCGAGTGCTTGTTTTCCATTTTTGTTGTAGAGTGATGTAGTAATTGTATTGTTTAGCAATGCAAGTAGGCTAGTGGCTAAGACTTGTAGGCTACTGACCCCGTATGTGGTGTACGTGTTATCTAAAAACAAATTTTCTTCATTCATTGGCTCTTCAGGTTGAAACCAGCGATTGATCTGCATTGTTGTGTGAGCCGATTAATTTCCAAAGGAATGTTAATCTTCCTGAATACTGAGCTTGTGCATGACCTCTGAAAAGTTTTCACAAAACATTGAGCTATGATAACAAAAGGAGAGTGAGCGAGAGAGACAGAGGAGGGGTGGTGGCGGGGGATGAAAACCTATGAAAGGGAGCGTCAGTGTGAATAAAAACTGTGGGTGTGAGAGGTGGCTGAGGTGGCCCTGTGACCTCTGACCTCCTTCCCCCAGGTCCATTCAGAGCAGCACAATGGTTGACACCTGTGTCCTTTCAGTACTGGCACTATTATTATTTACATCAGTCAGTGGGAGAGAGAGGGAAAGACAGAAAGAGGCCAGAGGTGCTGTGAAGCAGAGTGCACCAGCCTCATGCCAACAACACCCCCTCTTCCCCTCTCTCTTTCAAAGGCAGGTGCATTCATATCTCTCTCCCTCTCTATCTCTCTCTCTCTCTCTCTCTCTCTCTCTCTCTCTCTCTCTCTCTCTCTTTCGCTGTCTGCCAATCTCATCCTCTATAATTATTTTGGATAACTCTAAACAAATCGGCGGATCCACAGAAAAGGACAGACAGGGTGTTTTTACATCCTGTACCTAATGGCTCCTTTGTATCACCACTAACATCGAGGGCATCAGATTGGGTGAGCAGACACGTCCGTTAGCAGAAATGTACTTTTAACTCCCGAAAAAAAAGGTGGCTGCTGATTTCTGTTTTGATTTGAGGTTATTTGCACATGCACATATTACAAATACAACGTATAAACCACCTGCTAACGCAACCCAAACAGTTTCAGTTAAGTTCAAAATGATTAAATATGGAGTCATAATCAGAGATTTGAGTGCATGTACAAGTTTAATGATGTTCGCAGGACAATCCTTTCCTTCTGTTCCTGTCATTTATCCCTCTCTTGCTGATCAGGCTGGTGGGGAGAGTCACACAGAGAGCATGGGTGGCAGGCTGGGGGTTACATGAATTCTTCTTTTTTTTTCATGGAGGGAGAGAAAGCCCAATTAACAAAGGATAAGAAGTGAACCGTAAACACCCTCAACAAGGCCCAACAAACCTACAAGAACAAGAGCGCTCTCTCCCTCTCCCTCTCTCCCTCTCCCTCTCCCTCTCTCTCTCTCTCTCTCTCTCTCTCTCTCTCTCTCTCCCTCACCCCCCTCTGCTGACCACTCCTCCCTCCTCCTCCCCCCTCTTGCTCACTCACTCTCTCTTCCACTTCCCTCACAAAAGGAAGGCTCAGAGCTTACAAAGTGCCAATTAACACTGAATGTTTGCCCCTCGCACCTCCCTCTCTGAACTGCTGACAGCTCTGGTGTTTGGGTTAATACCAAAGGCCTGCAAAGAATTATAATTCTCCTCCTTGCCCCATCCCCCCTTCTCTCCCTCTTCTATCCTTTTATTTTGTTTCCAATGGGGTGGTTTTACAGTTCAATGCACAGTCAAAGGGTGATATAAAATGACTTTCCAAAGAATTTCATTTGGGGAGGGGCTGTGTTGCATTGGGGCAGCCAGGGGCAGGACCAGGGATGGGGCTGGGGGTGGGGGGGAGTGAGGCAGGGGAAGAGAGACAACCAATAATTAAAGACAGTAAAAAGATTTGTATCAAAATATTTATATCAAGTGTTGATCTTACCTTTGTTTCCCTTTTTACAAGCAAAAAAAGCCTCATTCGCTCAAATAAGGCCTTCAGGCTTTGTTTGCTATTTCTCCCTCTATCATCAGCTCATTGTATGCAAAACATAATGTAAACATGACCCCAGTAAACACACACACACACACACACACACACACACACACACACACACACACACACACACACACACACACACACACACACACACACACACACACACACACACACACAAACACATACACACCCCCTTTCTCATTGGAACTGTAGGTCCCACTTGAGATGAAGATTGCAGCGTGAGTCATTTATCAGGCAGGGCTGATGGCAGTGCTATGCTTGTATTTCTCCCCTGTGAACTCCAATAAATCAGCCTACTGAATAAAAGAGCGGCCAATGAGAAGAGGTGAGAGGGTTAAACTCTGGAAGAAACAGAGAGCGTTAGGCTCTTTAAGGGAGCTTCTGCCTGCACTCAATTCCCTGAACAAACTGGGTCTGCCTCGACAATTTATGACCTCTTGGGACCAGGTCTCTCCACTCTTTCTTTACTTTAGGATAAGGTGCCCAGTTGAAATGGGTTATTCTAAGGGAAGGAGCCGTGCTTAAATTGGATTTTCTTTATGTAGAGAAAAGGCTTCATGTATCCTGCTAGATCACAATACACTTTGAAACCAACACACTAAAAAAAGGTAATGTCTACAGTAAAACTGTGCCGATTTACACATCAAAATTGCAGACCTACTACTGCATATGTGAAAACTAAATTGAACAAAGCATTTTGTGCAAAAACTGATGAACTGCTTCAAGTGAAGCCACGAGTCCACGTTAGTTGGTGCTGAAGAACACAAGTTTGAACATTATTTTTTTTAAATCGGTTGGTGTGGAGTTAGAAAGAAGTGACCTCTTGCTACTAGCATAAAACACAGAATCTCCAAGTCAAACGCTGTTGCTGTTGCATTTTGGGTAATGTAGGCATCAGGTTTTGACAAGGAGGAAGAATGTGTGGAATAACAATATCTCTTGTTCTGCTGCAGTGATGTTGATCCTTTTTTAAATGAGCCCACCTAGAGTCCGATCAGTTATAGAAGTGATATAGAATAACACATAAGTGGTAAAGACACATCCTTCCACTTACAAATGAAAATTTGCATTTATAAGCAATACCAAAAAGAGTTGTTCTGTTCAATACACTAAGTGGTTTTGCTGCTACAGCATTTCTTGGTATGGTATGACCGTTATTGTGGCTAATGTTAGCAAACTTAAGCTAGATATGCCTCACTTTTGCTGAGTAACTAGCATGCCTGTTATATACTTATGACTCTGTCTGTGCTACTGTTATATATTTATTAACAATATAGGTTTTAGCACTTAGCACTTAAGCACAAAGAACAAAGTATGTTATCTGTTGGCCCTACAAAAAGGGTGAGTGGTACTGGTAGTGTGGAACCAAGCCAGACTGGTTACATTAAAGTAAGGGGAGCTGAGCAGAGAGCTGACATGACCTGACACGGTTCATGGTTCCACCAGTGAGGGCTGCCTGGGCCTCTGCCTAGACTCTAGGACCTCAGGGTCAAAATGCTCTGTAGCCGCTCTCGCATGAAGGCAGCTGGCGAGACATGTGACTCTGGCCTCTGCTTTAAATCCTGAATTCTAGGATTTACTTAAGATAAGGGGATCTCAAAATGGGAACTTATAGCTTGGGGCGATAGATGAAAAATTCATGTGGGAGTAAAAAAGAAATGTATGTGTATGCGCAAGGAATCAGATTTCCAAATTTCCAGACATATGATCAAGCAACAGTATATCATTTTTTATCTGAAGATTTATTTGAAAACAGGTGCTCCTCTTCTGGCTGAGCTGCCAGGCAGTGAAGGAGCACCCAGTCTCCTCTCTGTAACATCTGATTCACATGAACTATAATTTCTGCTTGCCACAGAGGTCAGTGAAGTGGCTGTGTCAAATGGGGGTCGTGAGAACAGGAGAAAGGAGCACGTGCCTAGAATCAGATGAATGTCAAAATTCATTCTACTTCTCCCAAAAGAACAGACGCATGAGAGGAGTCACTTCGACCTAAGTGCAATTACAGGTCTCTGTGAAACAGGATTTCCGCTTTCCTTCATTTCAACATGCTTTTCGTCTTCCCCTCAATCTTGCATCCTTTATTCCTTTCCGAACCCATAAGAATGTCCTTTCTATGGGACCGTGATGTGAGTTGTGTGTGCATGTCAGGAGTCTGCATGACCCCATCAGCGTTGCGCAGAACAGAGTAGACCGGCCACTGGGGCCGAAAGCCCTTTGGGACCCAAATCTGGCTCAAGATCCAGGACCGTTCTGCACCACATTGTATCTCTGGCTTTAACTCACCCTCTGTCTGGGGTTTGGGATGGTGTGGAGGTAGGGGTGAATTGCAGGTCAGCCGTGGAAAAGCTTGCTTTATTGTCTGTCTCGTAGAGTGAAGGATAGAGGGAAGAGAGGGAGAGAGAGACAGAGGGATGAGAGGAGGTGAGGGTGGATGGGAGAGGAGGGAGGTTGGTGTTTGGGAAAAAGTGAAGAACATGGAGGAAGAGGAATGTATTACATATTAGGATAAAAGTAGGGGTTTTGATATGAAGTTAAGACTATATCTTTTAACCAATACCAAACAAGTTATATGTATCAAACGGTAGATCAAAAGCAGTGTACAGTATACAGTACACTGGAGATCAAAATTAGAAAACAAATTATCTATATTGAAAGCATATCCACTGTGGCCATACCACTGCTGTACCAGCATGTTTTTTTAAATAACCAAGGCACTTCCACAAAAACCTTTATTTTGTCAAAAACAGTGAGCAAAATTAGAGAACAGTGTTTTCAGAAAAAAAAATCTTCAGGCTATAGGGTTAGAAAATGAATAGGAAGTTTAGAGGCCCTTACTTTGAATGACTTCAGCACATCTGCACCCACAGAACATCACCAGTTTCTCACACTGCTCTGGTTTGATCTTGGTCCATTCTTCTTGCAGTCTCTTCCATAGTTCAGTTACTGTAGAGGGTTTCTTAGACTTTGTTACTTTACTTTACTTTTTTTGCCGAGGATTTTCCAGGGTTCTCTATGGGGTTTAGATCTGGACTCTGGGCGGACCATTGTTTCAATGTATTTAGCTTCAAGGAACTGCGTAACCCGTTTGCAGTGTGATGGGGCATTGTCTTGTATGAAAATTGTGGGCTGATTAGGAGACAATTGCAGTGAAGGTACTGCATGTTGTCGAAGGAGGTTCACATAAACATTTGCATTCACCCTGCCATGTAGCTGTAAAAGAGGCCCAACTCCTGCTGCAGAGAACATCCCCCAAACCATGACACTTCCTCCTCCAAATTTAACAGATTTCTTTACACACTTTGGGTTCAGTCTTTTCCCACTCCTATGCTAAACATAATGTTTCTTATCAGACACAAATAAATTGAACGTACTCTCATCACTGAAGTGCACTCTGGACCAGTTCTCCTCTGTCCACACAACATGCTACTCAGCAAAGGCATGTCTAACCTTTTCATTATTTCTGCTGATAAGAGGTTTGGTCACTGCAGAGTAGGCCTCCAGTCCAAATTGTCTTAAACAATAAGACACGTCTTACACATCTGTGTTCCGAGATAGATCCTTGCCCTGTTCAGCACTGAACTTGTGAGCAACTCCAGCTGCAGTGTTGAACTGATTCCCCATTGAGAGTCTTCACATAATCCTGTCCTCTTGTGAACTTGTTTTACGTGGACGACCAGCCTTTTAGAAAGGACTTAAATTAATCTGTGTCCTTGTAAAGTCTCTCTATTCTTGAAATCACAGACTTGGAACGCCCGACCTCTCTCTGATGGCTGAGAGGGTCAACCTTTTGGCTCATCTGAAAAAACCTGCTGTCACAGGGTTTCAGTCACCTTAGAGCAGCTCGCCATCTTGCAAAGTAACCAGGAGAGCTGCCAGATAAATTAGCTGTGTCCAACAATTAAGTCAATTGTCACAAGGTGCCTGATTAACCCCAATAATTGGGAAGTATCGGAAAGTGTTCACAAAATAAAGGTTTTGCCACAGCGGATGTTCTATCAAATTTTGAATAGTAAAAAATGACAATATTTCAGAATAAATCAAGTATTAATACTTTGATCTCTAATTTTTGAATCTCCATGTGCCCTACACTATAAGTAAAGAGCTTGTGGGAATTATATTGAGTGCACAGTTTGATAATGGCACTCAAACACAATGAAGAGAATATGAACCTATCATACATAAGCAGATTTGTAGAGTTCTATAGTTTATAAAATGTGATGATTTCTACCAGATTTTGAGTGTCAAAGTTCTTTGCCAAAAGTGATCGATGAGTGCTCGGTAATTGTCCATTGTGAGGAGATGTCAGAGTGAGACGGCATGTCACCTCGCAGTGAGAGTAAAAGAGCCGGCAAATGGAAGTGATTACATCTAATATTCTCCATCTGGGAGTGATTGCCTCAGAAGACGAGTTTCAAAGAGGAGTACGGCGGGGGAGAAAAGAAAGAGGCAACAGTAATTTGCACAGGATTTAGAAATCTCCTGAATCAAATTTGGGGAATCTTTGTGCACATCTTGTTCTATTCCCTCAGGACAATCACTCATAAAATGCCCGCACACAAGCAAAAACTGCTCGATGCAAGTAACTACACTATTCTACTTCACAGATGCATGCCTGTAAGATATAGTTTGTCAGACATACTCTAACGATCCCAGAGAGTGAAGCCATAATATTTACGGCAGCACCTTGGATTTTGAGGTTCACCCATCAATACTTAATATATCTCGCAGTCTGTCTGTGAGCAATCACAAACCACCCAAGAAATAGTTGCCAGTGTGTCAAGTGATCAAAGACTGCTGAGGAGAGAGAGAGAGAGAGAGAGAGAGAGAGAGAGAGAGAGAGAGAGAGAGACAGAGAGAGAGAGAGAGAGACAGAGAGAGAGAGGGCTATCTGGTCTGAATTACATTCAATCATGGGAAATTGGAAAAGTGCAAAGCGAGAAAGATCTTCATGATGAGAGCAGGAGGCCAGATGAGCCGAGGTGGTCCACCGACATTTCTGACTTCACAGACGTGACAGGAAATGAAGATTGGGAATCTAGTGAAGAGTATTTTCTCTATGTTGTTTTGTTGTTGTGGGTCACAGTGACATTGACTTCACTATTATTTTATTATCAGTCAGAATGTTTCACATTTGGACTTGGGATGAATGACAAGAAGATAAATAAACATAAATGGCAGACTAAATGAATGAATAGATAAGAGTGGATACAACCTGACCAATCAAAATGACATGTATTAGGATTGATGGTTTGATTAATGTTGTCACAAGCATAAATGCATATCCCCCACCACAAACTTTACCACTAGCTATTATCTATTAATTAGTTACACACTGACAAAAGAGCAGTACAGCAAAATGTTATATATATATTTGAATTTCAGTAATTAAATTAGTGTAACTAAACCCTACTTTGACAATTTGGGGGTTGATGTTTGCCCATCTTTCTTTAGTTTAATGGAGGGTTGGTATCAGTTCGGTTTCTGTGCTTTAGGATAAGATAAAACTTTAATTATCCCGAGGGAAATTGCTGTGCAGCTGTTGCAATACTAAGTAAGAAGAGAGCAAAGATAAAAGTCGGAGACAACAGGAAGCAGACTGTCTAACTAATGGAGGAAAAACAGCAATTACAAAAAGCTTTCTCTGCTTGGACCGACAACAAGGTGAAACTGTTATTAAAAGTAACACATAAAAGACATTAAGGGCATTAAGGGTAGGAAAAGTTATGCATTTGCATTAAACCAAACTGCAGTGGCTATAGCCTTACAGACTGGCCTGGTATATGCTAACTTGTTGTGGTGACGTGTTTAGCCACTACCAAAAGAGGAGGAATGTGCCTCCCGGTCCAAAGTTGGCTTGTTGTGTCTTTATCGCTGGCTTGCTAACATTAGCCTCGGTTAATGCTACATTCAACAATTATCTGTTTTAGCTCACAGTTGGAGGGGGAGGGACAGGATATCCAACTGAAATAACATTTGGTCATCCCTAAAGATTAACTGTAACAAGTAACTTGCACAGTACTGCAATTAAAATATCCTCTTTACAATCGGTAAGCTTTATCCCTTAGCTGTTTAATGGGGCTATAATAAACAAGATCATGAATTTAAAACTATTAAGAATTAAGGATTTAAATAACTAACCGATGATAATGTGTGACCATGTAATGATAAAGTAAAGAAAACTTGAAAAGATGAACCAGCTCAAACAAAGCCTTCTCTTTGTGTACAAAAGAATTGAACAGACCACATTTCCCCTCCTAATGAATGCAGATAAAGTGAGAGGAGATAACCAAACGGGCATAACAAAAGGGATTTCTCTCACTGAGGGTTTGTCAAGTGGTTCCTTCTCCCCTCTGATTGGTCGGGAGCGCTCACCAAAGAATGCCAACAAAAAAGTGACCCTCCAGTGAGCGCCTCCTTACTCAAATCCCTCCATCCCCCACCTCACCCTTCCTGCGCTATGTCCCTCACCCATCCCCCCTTCCTTCTACCCACACCCCCTGCTTTGCCCTCTACCACCCCTCTCCCCTCTCTCTCGTTCTCTCCCAGTTGCCTCACGGCTTGCTGTGACCCATCTTGCACCTTCTGAAGCCCACAACAGACGCTTGGTGTGTGAAGAAGGTCAGGAGTTCAGGCTTGGCTGAGACTCCATCCCTCCCTCTGCACAGAGGAGGCCTGCCCTGCGGGTTTATAATTATCTGCCGTTGGCATTCAGCACAGGTTCAAGCACAGTGCAAGCGCTGGCACCAGCGTGGGGGGATGCGCTTGGCTACACACTTGGTGATTAGTTGTCCCTAATTGTCAGTTCCTTGTTCCTTTTTACCTTTCTCTCCCTCTCTCTGTCTCCCTTTCACCCCCACACCAGTTAGAACATCTTTGCATAAAACTCGGCGCTTGGTTTATTGTCCTGAAAATGCACTCATCTGTGCTTCTTTTCTGCTCCATTATTCTTTGGATCAGTCTTGCAACATTTTATAATTCCAACAAAAAGAAAAGAATCTCCTCTGGCATCTGGTCCCTTCTCGGAGTTTCACACTAGCAACTCTGATCTCAGGCTTCTGCAATTGAGAGACAAGAATATGCAGCGCCCGTCCCTCAAGGCACCACCAAATTTTTCTTCTCACTGACAGACGCAGGTAAATACAAAGAGTAGAACAGCCTTCGGATAATGGATGTTGTTTTGCGTTCCATTGCTTTTATGATAAATTTAATGGTTTAAGCAACTTATTCAAGGTTATCCTCATAGCAGGATGGTTGCTGAGATGGCACACGGGAGAGTAGAGCTTTTTAAACCTCACTGACGGCAGATGCAAGAAGCACGCCATAAAACCCCTCTAAGAAAAGATGAGGAGAACTAAAGTTATACAACCTCCACAGATGGTCTGAGTGGGCCACAGTCACTGACGTGGGAAAACCAGGTGGCCTTGCAGTCGTATTCTTGGCTAAATGTCTTCGACCAAAATAAGTTTTCTTCACACTCAACTTGAACTTGTGTTTTCCTCTCATGATTTAGCAGGAACATGTGCTCTCCATGCTTTAATCTGTTCCTGCAATCCTGTATTTATTGTCAATATTAAAATGGGTACAAATCTTTCTCAAATGTTGTATACATATTGTATGTCATGATTCACTGCAGAATTTCTCCACAGTTTTGTCGAGCAACATAGTTGGTTTCAAAGGTGAGTGTGTGCTTTCCATCAGGCGTTTATATTGGCACTGACAGGCAGTGTGATAAATGACATTGGATGAATCCATTCCTCAATGCCTTCAGAGATGTCTCCGCGCCATTAGTCACTCACACTAGAGATCTCGGCAAGAGTCCATCATTGCTGCTCTGAGAAACACATCTGCAGACCTTGAGACAGACCCTGAAATGGGCTGACAACTGAACCAATACTGTTGGGGGCTGTTTGAGGGGGAAAAGAAAGAGAGGAACAGCAGTCAGGCAGATGTGGGGCCTGGATGGCTGCCAAGTAGCGCCCCGTCATCCTACAGCAGACCCTTCATCTCAATATGAGATGAGTGAGGGAGAAAGAGAGAGAGATGTGGAAAACTGCAGGGAGTAGGAGGAGGAAAAGGGGGACATGGATAGATTTTGTACAAAGGCTCCATGACTATTCCTCCATCCGAGAACATCCTCCAAAGCTCTTGGCATCGCCACACCGTGACTGAACACCCACAATGCAATCAGCAGTGCCAGCTGATGATGAAGGAAAAAACAAATTGAATTTGAAATCATTTATTGTGAAAACACCTCACTGAATGCTCCACCTTGACTGGCCTATTATTCTTTGACATTTTCGTGGAAAGTAGAACTAGTCCTTAGAGCCTTCCATAAAAATCTATATTTAACACATGCACAGATGGTTGGAATAAAACCCACATTTACCCCTCTTCCCCTCTGTTTTTGGTGCGAGGAAGTAGTCGAGATTTTTGCCAATTTCCAAGAGCTATGTGAGATGAGACATGGACTTTTGACAGGTGTTTGTTTGAATATCAAACAGAGCTGTGGAGGCCTGCAGATGGCAGGCAGATTGCATTCCAGACAGGGGCTTCGGTCTGGGGCCAGAGCAGTGGGGGAGAGCCCATCTTTGCACCTTGATGGTTCTCCAGGGGAATAGATGCACAAACCTCTCGTCTGCATGACTATCATCGTCACCATCATGATCACCGTGACCTTCACCACTGGAACAGATGTCTGTAGAAAGTCTGCACACTTAACAGCACATCACTTTTATTTTCCATGAGCTGTGTGCAGAGATGGGCTCAGCGTTGAGTCACAAACAAACACCATTTAGTCTTTGATGTTTGCTTTTATGTATTTGGCAATATTCGTGTGACCAAACTTTGAACCAAAACACTTTAATAAAGTGTTTATGTATTTAATGATAAAACATGTTTTAATTGTCTTTGCGATGCGAAGAGATGCGAAGACATGTTGTTTTTTATAGGAAATAATAATAATTCTGAAAAGTTGGACTGGGATTGGTTACATGGCGACCACAGCTCTCAGTTGTGATATGTGGCAGGAGACAATGTTTAGTATTTGACTACATGCAGGTTAGGGTTAACAGTATACAGTTTACAGTATTTAAGAGAACGCAAAGACCAATGGTAAAATTATTACCCAAACTATCAGTTGTAAACATTCATCACTGTTTACAGACTCACTTCCTGGTTCAACTTTGAACCACCATACTTGGGTTGTGTATGCATACAATCTTTCCATGCAATGAGAATTTATAACTGACCTTTGGGGGTGTGCTCAATTTCGAAGTTAACTCTAAATAAAGTGGTTTACATTATCTGACCTTTTAACAACCTGTCGGATATCTCTGGACACATGAATGCTCATGTCTCTTGCCCTGTTGGACTTTATTGTAACGATGTTGCCATATTCACAGATCTAAGTCATTTCTTTGGTGAAACACGGTTACTACCTGTGTTAATATGATTAAGAACACACCTACAAAATGTTTTAAGAGACATAACTGAGAAGGTAGATCCTATATTAGAGAAGTGTGCTTTCCTCTGAACTGAAGCCTAATCAACTCACTTAAAGTTGGACATCCATGGTCTGCGTTTGGCGTCTGCAGACATGTACCAGTCACATGGACATACTCACGGTTCGCTTAATGGCTTATTGAGGGTCAGCGTTGGTCTGGTGTTCCATGCATGTACATTTTCTAATACACATACCACACTTTATTTCAAATGGTCTTGGTTGGTGGTCCTTGTATTCCACTAAAGACGGCAGATTTCCTCCTTTATCATTCTGTGCTCTAACTGTTGGACCTAATAGTATGTTCTGCCTTTACTGTTCTCCTTCCACTTTTTCTTCCTCTTTTTTTTCCCTTTCTTCTCCTCCTACTCCTCTTCCATTCTTCTTTTTCTTGTTGCGGTTATTCTTCTTCTTGTTTTTGTTTTTCGTCTTCTTCTGCTACTACTTGGCAAACCAGCTAGAGGTGCATATCATGCTTTTCCAGATGAGTTATCAGATAGATAGATAGATAGATAGATAGATAGATAGATAGATAGACAGACAGACAGACAGACAGACAGACAGACAGAGACAGAGGGACGCAGAGAGAGAGAGAGAGAGAGAGAGAGAGAGAGAGAGAGAGAGATGTTTTAGTCTTGTATTTCCCACCTAGTAAGCTGGTTAACTGACTGATTTACAGGTGAAATAAAATGAGAGTGGGAAGAACGGATAAATAGCTGGCAAGGTGCACCCCTGTGAGTCAATGGACATGCACTGCCATAAAAGGTCCATGTGGTGTGGGTTAATGCAGAGGCTATGTCAGGTTGTTTGTTCTTGCCTCTATGCTCTTCTTCTTGCCCCTTACTTACTAACTTACTTGACACTTGGTTAATAATATGTTTTAAAAGTTATGATGTTATTTCAAGCCTGTTATATTTGCCACGTGGGTAGGACGTGCATGATGTCGTGGAGTGACTTAAGAGAATGGGAAAGGCTGAAGAAGAGGTGAGAGACCTGAATACAGGCTCAGATCCATTCCTGTAGACAGTTCCTGAAGAACATGGCCAATGTCAACAGGAGCCAGGCCACAGCTCGGAGCTCCTGCCCACGCATACATCACCCATTTGGGTCTCATTACATAACCTTCAGAACAGCTAGTTGAATGTGGTTCTGTTACTTCTACAGGTTTTTATTCTGCAGATGTTATTAGCTCTGCAGCTGTATCACTGATCAGTTTCATGCATGTTCTCTTTGTCCATAAACAGCGTAGAAACTGAACCAGCAAGAATCAATCCCCAAAAGAAAAGGGAAAGTTCCCTTGGTTCTATTTTTTAGTATTATTTTTTTTTTGTAGAGTGGAGAGATTTTTTTAAAAGCAATTGAAGACCATCTGCACTTTTAAGAAAAGGAAAAAAAGCAAGGGTCTACACAACGTGTACCAGATGTGCTTTTAGGCTCCACAGCCAAGTCTCCATCAGCAGCCTGCACTCTCCTTCCCCTGAGGGTGGCAGGCCAGCAGCATGCATAATGCCTGAGCTGTTTCATGCAACAGGTAGCCTTCATTTCCACATTCACCCCCACAGCTTTGGAGGAAATTCTGCAGATCTCTCACTGTGAGCAAACCCATAGAGAAGAAGAATAGAGCCAGCTCATCCTAAAGCTCCATTGTGTGCTTCCCCATGCTGCTTTCTACTGTAACAATGACCTGTGGATGCATGCACAGCCTCCTGCTACAGCCCCCACCCTCCCCTGACCCCGACCAACGCTGAGGTAAAGACATGAGGTTATTTTCTTAACCCTGATACAAGACAAATACAACTCCCAGGGAAAGGATCCGGGGCCAAATTTGTCTTTTAATTCTAAGAAGATTGAAGGAGGGGGATATGCTGGCTGGAATGTGTGACTCCCAGCTTTCCAAGAGTTAGGGGGGGTGGATGCAAGTCAAGCAGAACTGAGGACTTAGTGGCTTTTTACAAGGAGCTTCTCTCTCTAAGTCAGACAATTTCAGTCACGTTTCCTGAGAATCGTTCTTCCTATAAACACGAAACGCTTTCATTGTACTTTCACTCTGACAGGAACCACATGACATGGGTAATTGTGAAAAGCCAATAAAACAGCCCACATGCTGTCAGGCCAGTATTGCCACATGTAATACTGGCCTGACATGATGACAACAGAATGCGACCACATACTGTACCGTTAACGAACTGCAACGAGTGACTCCTACCCCTCGTCTGTGACAGTGAGGCTTTTTCCGATATTATAAATCAAATCAAAGGCCAATAAGATGGCAGTTAGTGAGCCTCACCCTGTCTGTGGTTGGTTAACTCTACCTAACTACAAAAAAGGGTTCAAGGTGAGGAAAGCCCCTCAAACAAACACAAACTTTGAACAAAGGAGAGATGGAGGAATCTGTGCTGAAAGAATGTGGCTCCTCTTTCAACTGCTGGTATGCTCGCGGCACCTCCTGTCAAGGGAAGAAAAATCCCAGGAAGAAACAAACTGAAGAAATGCAAAACAAACCCAACCTCCTGCTGCCTGCCGATTGATTGATTAGGACTTGTCACACTGCTCTTCCAAATTGCTGAAGGCATTCAAAGAGTTTCAAAGTGTAGAGCTCTGGGTTCATTCGGATAAAGAAATAACAGTTTATAGTTAAAGGCTCTTCGTGAAATTATTGTTGGTCTGCATTTCATCGACCATAGCCCGTCTATGCATTTTCATTCTGTAATGACCTCCATATTAACTTTTATATTGTTAGTGGCAGAGTCTGCTTTCAAAATTAGGCTTTCAAAGTTGCCAGATCACTGCGATGTCCACATGACACAACTCAACTCCTGTTGTCTTGTTATCACACTACCTGACTGACTGGAGACAGCCTGGTTTCCAAAGTACGTTTTGTCACGGAAATAAGAGAAAGTGACACGGGACCACCAAGACACAATTTTTGGATGTTCGTCATAAAGTTCTTCAAATTGTTGGTTGTCTTTCCTGCTCTCTGGTGTGTATCTGTGAAGCACCAGTGAGCCGCCCGGTTTGCGCATTTGAACAGTTCACACATCGCAGTTGATCACCGATTTGCGAATGCCATGTCAACGCTGATTTGCCTCCGATCTGCAGCTTTTGTTGGGGTGATCCAACATCTATCGGTAGTGGAAAATCAAAAGTCCTGTTGGGGGTGCTGATTTAAGGCCATATGAGAACTGTATTCATTTACTACTATTCAAAACCGAACATTCCCTTATGATGTTAGTTCACATTAAAACATGTGGTGGCTTTTATTGTGAAGCAGTCACAGGAAAAACATGTATTGTCAACCTGGTTACTGTTGACCATGACCGCTCATCAAAAATGCATCTACGAAACAAGAAAATTGCCATTTGTTTGTCAGCCAATCATTTTTCCTTTTTGTAAGGGAGTAAGGAGCAGCCACATTAAGCTGTCAGATGAAGAGTTGCAGGTGACAGGCTGCACACCTCCAACTCGTCAGCAGGTAACCGGATTTGCCCCTCTTCACCTCAGCTCAGTGCTCGGCATGAAAGAGAGTGCTCTTGCAAATGTTAAAGTTTGACTACACATGTCTGTCTAACATTGTCGGAATTTTAGGTACATTTTACAAATCTAAAAATAAGAATCTCTACCTGCAGTGATCTGTGCAGGACAGCAGAGAGAAACAAAAAATGTATGCTTTACTTTACAGTTTCGTGTTCCCATTCAGCTATAAAGGAGTTGCGTTATGTAACCGCTGATGAAAACCCAACATTTCCTGATTTTGCTGCTTCATAATAAAGACTTTTGAACAACAAAATAGTGGGAATCTTCTTTTGTGAAAAGTGTATTGAAAATTAAACGTGTTTATCTATTTTACACCGGCTCCAGCCTCTAAATAGCAACAGAAGACGTTGCAAAGAAAGAACCGGAACAAAAACACTGACACAACAATGACAGTATGATAATAACACAATTCACACTCAGTGCTTTTTGATACTTTCAAAAATAATGATGCTTAAAAATAAATTCACCTATAGCTCAGATGTTGGGAACAAAGCCAGTGACAGAGCATGTGAAAATGTAAATACTATTTTCAAACTCTTTAAATGAAAGAAAAAAAGTCTCATCTGAGTCACACACAAAGCCTCATGTTGGCTTGTTTGTTCTTCTTCCCTTGTTTTGCTCTTCTCCTCCTCAAGCTGCAAGTCTTTAGTCAGAGCTTTGCTTTGACAGGGGAAGATCAACGGGAGTCATCGCTATTGGCAACCATGTGGGATTGGAGGGGTGAGGTGGTCACGGGGTCAGCGGCAGCGGAGTTATTCTATACCTATGCAATAACACACCCGGCTGGGGCAGAGTTCACAATATGTCTTTATCCTCTTTCTGCAAACAGACTGCAGCACTATTTCACATTTTACTCCAAAGGCAACAACAAGAAAACCACCATTTATTTGACACTCATTGTGATTCCTCTCTCTTGTCAAGAAATGATGAATGGCGTCAACACAAGTACCTGCGTTAACTACTGAGTTAGCGCTCCTTTCAAGTGTGCCATTACAGGAAGACAACTATCTTGTATCCTGCATCCTGTTTTCTGATGAATGGTCAAAGAGGAGCAATTGACTTCCGCTGCAAACACTTAAAACAGCAAAACAGCGGTTGGAGCGATTAAGCAGCAATCACATTTGTAATTATGATAATGTCAATTGAGCTTGTCAAGGATGAATCATTTCAGGGGAGACAGTAAAATATACCTAACAAGGCTTTTCTCAGCGGTAAACACGGGGCTTTTAAAACTGTAATTAGCCCTTTAATGTCTAACACATGGCTTACAAGCCATCCATGGGCCCAACTTCCCTTCCCTCAACCACTTTCCCCTTCTCTCTGTAGGACACACGTACTTTTCACATAGCGGGAAATCTAACCACACAAATAGGAAGCTCTCTCAGTGGGGTTGGGTGAGGCGAAGGCAGGCGTAATTCAGCAATTGTGGGACAAATTGTTGTTTTCCTGTGCTTAAAATAGACACACGGGAGATGAAAATTAATATTTTTCTACCTTTAGCTACAGTTACTGAACTCAACGCAAAACATTTTCCTCATTATTATGTGCTTTGTTTTTCTATAGCGACCTAAAACACAAATAGAAAAGCTATATCTCTCCGGGAATCCCTTTCAAAAAGTTCCAGGCCAAAGAAAAACACGATCTGATACTGACAAATGTAGCAGCCCATTCCCCATCGAACCATCACCACAAAGTGCACCCAAGCTCTCTCTCTCTCTCCCAAAACTGCCCCTTATGCATCCACCCACCCAAAGTGTTCAAGAATTCCCCCTTGAGAGACAGACGCAGATAATTGGTCACAGATTTTTGTTGGCAGGACACAAAGGGACCTCCTATTCACCCCTGCACAGCTGTCTACTTCCCATTCTCCTATCTCTGCTCCCCTACTAGTTGTGTCCCCTCCAATGGTTCCCCCACCACCACCATCGGACCAGAACTGAGCCGTTTCTCATCTCCAAAACACAGCCCCTTTCACTGCCACAATAAAGCCATCACGACACATGCCTCTTATGACCCTGACCCAGAGCCCCTATAGCCTCCTTACGCCCCAAGGCCTCAGTGACATCTATGAGACCTTTGAATCCGTTACTAGTTCTCTTTGATGAAAGTTGTTCCACTAATTAGGGATCCACTAGCCTTTATTAATGCACCTGTAGTGTGACACATAACTCCATTCTTTCATTCATGACCAGATTATTCCCCCTAGAATCATTATATACTTTTTAAATCCCTATGTATGATATTCTAGTCAATATAGACAATTATACAGCAGCACTTAATCAACAGATCATTTATCTATAGACTTATTGTGTGTGTGTTATTCATTATTTTATGAGCGAGGCTTAACATCTTTTTTGCATTATGAGGGCATTTGTAGTTATATATATAATACAGTCATAATGCTTGACCACATTCATAGACAGTTAAGGATTTCTGCTGCACTGTAACAACAGACATGAAACCTCATAGATGTGACTCATAGTGAAATATAAGTTCAATTGTTTTATGGATGCTCTAGTTATAAACTAGAGGTTGACTGATTAGGTCCTATAATACATTATGGCTTCATACACTCACCTAGAGCAACAGTCGTAGTAGTAGTAAGGACGCAATAATAATAGTACATTATACATTGTACAGTGTCACAAGCAATCAAGTAAAGGGAAGTACATATCGATGCATCTATAATAATGCATGTTTTATCATACTGTTTTATTGTTGTTGATAAGTACAGCGTAAAATAATCTACGGCGTATTATGGCATATTGTGAGTCTGCATGAGAGTATAATTTAGTCTAGTTTATAACTATGGGCGCACTGTACATCTGTACCATGCCCCGGGCTTAAGGGGTACTTGTCCCCCCCTCCCTCTCCCCCCCGCGGGCCAGGCCCGTTTGTACTCACCCTACCTGGGCCTCGGTGGAATGCTTCTTCCCTGCCTTTACGTCATTATGCCGTAACACGTCACATGCATTGATTGACATCATCAGGATTTCCATAGACTTCTGAGTTTTTGTGCGTCTTGTCCAACTGTTTTTGAATATTTTCATCTGACCAAATCTGCAGTAAACACTCCACCATTGCTTTAAATGTCCGCGTATGGTCCACGCATGGTCCACGCATGGTCCACGCATGGTCCACGCATGGTCTACGCATGGTCCACGCATGGTCCACGCATGGTCATGCAACCGTTGCACTCACAATGGACTTTAGTCAAACTAGACTTTAGCCGTGACACGTGCTTGGGCACGGTACGGATGGACAGTGTGAGTGCGCCCTTAGTCTTGAGACAATTGAACTTATAACTCATTATAAGCTTCATACTGTTGAGTGCATCAGAGAGCATATTGTGTGTTCATGAGTGTAGTCATAAACAGCATTATGAATGCATTACAATTAATAGATGCTGGAATCGATGTGGTCTTCATAGAAAGTGTTACCTTAATGTTCTGCCCCCAGGGGTCTCTCAGTAAAAGCAATAACAAAAGCTGAAGTTTCTCAGCACTGTTCACTGATGTCCCAGAGGGTCTGTGAGCAGAGCTGCCACTGTTTCTGTGATAAATAAAGATCCAGAGGTCTGATGACTAAAATCCTTCAACCGGTCAAAGAATAGAGTTAAAACGACCAAGATCTAAAACGTGCATCATAAAAATGTGTAAAAATACAAGATACAAAATACAAAAGTACAAGTTCTGCATTCAAAATTCACAATAAAAAAGTATTAACAGCAAAATGTATTTTAGGCAGCAAAAGTTAGTGCACCCATTAAGCAGCAGATTGGTTCCAGATTTGTGTTATATTATTATACATGTATGCTATAATTATAAGCTTTGTATATTGACTGAATATGTACAGTAGATATACCGTTGCATATGTATAAGAGTGTATATTTTATGAGCAGTTCATCTTTTGCATGTAAAATTTAAACCTGCATAGACTCTTAAAAGATGGACCAAGCCTCTCCCCCTTAAAAGTGAAGTCAAAATATCCAGTATACAGGCGGGATTTATGTACTGTAGCCAGCCACCAGGGGGCGGTTGAGACGTTTTGGCTTAATTTCACCTTCTGATCTTGTTCACGAGTGAGGGGACGATGGAGCGTGAGTTTGGCTGGAGAATTGCATCCTTTCTTCCTCTTCTTCCGGATTTCGGGGGAAGACCCAGGACTAGGTGGCGAAATTATATCTCCACACTGACCTGGGAGCGCCTCAGGATCCCCCAGTTAGAGCTGGTTAATGTGGCCCGGGAAAGGGAAGTTTTGGGGTCCCCTTCTAAAGCTGCTGCCCCCGCAACCCGACCCTGGATAAGAGGTTGAAGATGAGAGAGCGAGCTACATGGACACACAATAATCTGCCAAAGTTACAGCAGTTTTTGCCTGTGCTCTTCTCGCTAGTTTGAAGTCGTCAGGGGTTGGTTAGAAAAAGGTCACTTCACATACTTTCGTGCACCAGTCAGGATTTAGCAACGTTTAAATCCAATTCTAAAGACATTTGGGGTTCATCTACTGAATAATACAGAAGGTGGTGTTTTTTCCAGAATTTTTATGTAAGGTTTTGCTTCTTCAGTCATGAATATTTATTGTTACCAAAAATAAACAAAACAACAACATACGGTTAAGTAAAAGACAATGGAAATGTTTAAGTAAAGTACTTAAAAGTACCCTACAAGTATGCTTAAGTACAGTATTGATTACATTCTACAACTGCTAAAGTGTCAATGTAAAATCTCCTGGATACAAATTTGTTATGAAAAGGTCCCAAAACAGCATATCCACTTTGTGTTCCTTTAATTATGATGGTCCTAAAACAGGGAATCTATTTCAGAATATCTCTACAATGAAGTCACAAACATTAGA
This sequence comes from Echiichthys vipera, assembly GCF_963691815.1. Lineage (NCBI taxonomy): Eukaryota > Metazoa > Chordata > Actinopteri > Perciformes > Trachinidae > Echiichthys > Echiichthys vipera. The sequence continues at coordinate 9,570,414 of NC_139828.1, forward strand.
AATGAGTTCAAACAGGAAACAGGAAAGTAGATCAACACGTTTCACCTTCAGCTTCCTGTACTCTCTCCCTCATCTACCTAGCATAATGGATTGCATGTGCGGAGTCCTCGTTGCGCATGAATACTAAAAAGACTAAAACAGACACAAGAAAGAAGAAATTGGCACAAATGAGAAAACTGCACGGTGTAGAATGAAGGGGAAAAAAGAAGAATAAGAAGGAACAGTGAGAGTTCAGTCTGGACGAGGAGAAGGAGAATGAGGTGATTACAATTCCAGTCACAACTAGTGCAGCAGCTTGTGCAGTGATCCTAGATTTCTTGAGCAGCCAAGCACAGCTGTTCCCAAGGGGCTCATGGGAAGGCATAGGTCAACCACCCCTTTCCTGACTCACCACATGTTAAAGGAATTCCGCAGTGCATTGTGGGATATGACACCGGTAACCCCCACAACTAAGTTTCCAAATTACTAACACATACATTCTCAAACCTGTCTGCCATTTCAGCATTGGAAAAATGACAAACGTTGATGTAAAATGGGAATGTGTAATGTCATCATACTAGTGAGTAAGACACGTGTAGATTAAAAACCCACGCACTGAGTAATGGAGAAAAGGATTTTTTAATTTTTTTATTTTAGTCTAGTATAAAAAGTATAAAGAAGACATCAGCATCTGTTGTTCCTATTATCTCTATGTGGCCCGTGATGACCTCACTAATGGATGACTTAGTAACACAAGTCAAACTTGGGGTATTTAACAATTATTTATCACAATGCTCTGACATTACTTTTAGAAAACAGTTCTTATCTGTTTACCAAGTGGAGACAGTACAAGCTATTGTAGCAGAAAACAAAGATAAGGCAGACAAGCAAGATTGTTCTTTTGCAAAGGCAAACGTTTGCAAGTAAGTTTAACATTCCTTCATGCAGCTGGAGGATCTCGTTCATTTTGTCACATTCCTCCATCACCTCTCTTCTCTGCCTAACATGAAACTAATTACAGGTTATTAGTTATCATACCTAAAAGTTATGGGCTGTAACTATCTGCCGCTCAGCCCGGAAATTGAGTTAGGGAGATAATGAATGAAAACCGAACCTTTAGGCTTTTCATAATTAGTGCCGGAAAATTGCAGCGTGTCATTATTACATGCATTCATGCTGGGAAATTTTCTGTTGACATTGTAAAGGTTTAGAGCACTAAATTAAATTCAATGAGGGAAAGTAAATATAAATCCTATGAAACAAACTGTGACAATAAACAATTGTTCGACTGCTGATCGAAGAATTAGTTAATTATTCAGATCATCACAATAACGGTCACAAATATGCCGGGGGAAAAAAATGCTTTTACAGTATAACATCATACATATCTTGATGTCCAGAATACTGGGTGTATGCTATAGGGCTGTGTCTTATAGAGCAGTTATAGCCAGGTTTTCTTGTCTGCCTGGAGCTGTGTTGCCGAGGGGGTAGATGATGGAGCTGATGGACATCTGTCTGCCAGCCAAAGAAGAAACAGACCTGCAGGACTAGCAAAAAGCTAGAGAGAGAGAGAGAGAGAGAGAGAGAGAGAGAGAGAGAGAGAGAGAGAGAGAGAGAGAGAGAGAGAGAGAGAGAGAGAGAGAGAGAGAGAGAGAGAGAGAGAGAGAGAAAATGAGAATTAACAGTACTCTGATTACTGGTGATTTTTTTTCCCCATTAGGACAAAAAAAATAACAGTTTATAAAACAGACATGGCATAGCAATCCATCCAGCCTAGAGGGTTGGCTTCAAATTCTGCCTGTGCCTGGCCATCTCTGACATCCAGAGTCTGAGTCCCTGTGAGCCCAGAGGGACTATTTGGAGCCACAGCAAGCCTGAGGGAGGGTCCGGCCACAGGTGGTGTCCAGCAGCTGCTATGTGTCTGCATAGACAAACACTCACAGCCTGCACTAATGCACATTCTCCGTCACACACATGCCATCGAACTGTATGTATATGAGTGCATGCCAACATAATTGTGTCAAAGGAAGACTCATGGATAGAACCACAAGTATGCAAAAGCATGGCACAACATGCATGCACACATAAAGGGCCCACACTAAGGTACGGATTCATCCAGACATACTGACAGACACACACAGACAGACAGATATTGTCTACATTAACATAATCCACTGTTGAGACAAATGATGCATACTGTACACACACACACACACACACACACACATACACACACACATACACACACAAACACACAAACACACGCGCACGCACACACACACACACACACACACACACACACAGACACACTTACACCATTGTTTAGAATACTCTACCCGCATCTGGTCCACACACATGCAAAAAGTCCGCCTGTCGCTCAAAATCAAAGAGAAAAAAAATTATTCCCTCATGACACCATGGTATAAACACGCAAAAGCGTATGCAAACGGCACACATAAGTCGCATCACACACAAACACACACTCAACATGAAAAAGAACAGGAAAAAAAAAAGTATGTGCATGTGCAGCCCTTCTCACACCCACACAGATTCCTGTAAGTAAACTCCAATGCTGCTGTCCATCTTTCAGCTGGAATGCTACACACACACCCCAAGGAGGGAAAACCCGCAACTTTACAGATTTACTGGCTGGACTTGCCTCGATTTTTGGGTTATGGCAGTCTACACCGCAACACACAACACGTGTTTCTCTCTGGCTGATCAAAAGTGGAACCCACATATACAGAATCTTACTCACTTCTCATTGGTGTAATAACCAAAACAGTACATTTCAACGCTGAATTATATGGAGATACATTTCCAATTGGTGAGTACTGTACATACAGTTTATTGTAAATGTAATTATGTGGAAATATTGAGTGGTTGAGCAGTCCATTTCACGTTCCTTTTTCCTGAAGCAGAAGCAAAATTCCCTCTGCTGTGTAAGCCAGAACAACAAACTAATAAATATTTGAAACACTCACTAACGTTCCTAGTGAGACTAACCAGATGAACAATTTATCCTGGATTCCAGACCAATGAGGCAACAAATTAAAACAGGCACTGGCTCTCTCACGGAGTAACAAGACACATGACTGGCAGCAACGTTATGCAAACTCTCCCACAATTGTCCCTTTCATTGGTCCCAGGATTCAGACTTGTTGCCTTCCAAAAGTGTGACTCAAGGAAAGGAAGAGAGTCAGAACTTGGTGGGTGGGATTTGACCTTAAAACATGCCAAACAACCAAGAAATCATATATGACACAACAACGAAAATGTAGCTGTACAGAAGCTTCCAACCATCTCGCCGTGTTTGTTTATTAGGATCTAAGTGTGTCATGTGGCCACTCACAGTGCACTAAACAGAATCAGCTCTTGCCCGATGCTCCTGGTTTGCTTGTGTGTTTGCAACCGGGCCATAGTGACCACCACTTTTAGCAAACAAATGCAGTTTCATCTGACCATACCTCCTCACCTCCATCAGAGAATTGCCTGCTTACATGCAGTGGCATGCAAGGGCACAAAAGCCATTTCTTTAGATTGTTTTGGTGATGTCAAGAGGGGCCGAACAACTGAACAGGACCCGAGGGGGTTTGCCCGCTGGGTTCATATAATCCTGTTCCAAGTTGAGGGCTGGGGACTGTGTTGTTTGCGCAGGTTTTGTAGATTGAGCGGAGGGTGGTGAGGTGTATCCGTACCTAGCCCCTCACCACCCATCACCCACCTCTAACCCTCACATTCTCCAATCCCTTGAGCTGACACATTTCATGGCTGCTATGAAGACGAGGCACTGCCCTCAATTTCCTTTGGAAGAGGCCTAAATAAGGAGCATACTTCCTTTCCCAGTGTCTAGGAAAATGTGTTTAGTATTGAGAGACTTAAAGTAGTACTTTTTTTAAAAGTATCTAAATCAATGCTGGAGAACCAGAGGTATTATCTTTTCCAATCCACACATTCTTCTTCTTCTAAATATAGGAGAAGTTTCGCCTCCAGGGCTTTCTCCCAGAAGTCTCTTAGGTTTAGGCAACAAAACTACTTGGTTAACTTTAGGCAAAGTGGTTTGGTTAAATAAACCATTTCTGGGAGAAAGCCTCGAAGGCTAACTTCTCAAAATCTGGCACCTACATTGCCCACAATGCAACTCAACCACCCACAGTTCGTTCACAGATTCCAGCCTGATCTCGTACCCAGGGTGTCAAATACTGTCATTTTGTCACGTCCTTGTAGAGCGTCAAACACGCAGGGCTACAGTGCTTTCAAAATATTTCTTCATAATATGTATGTGGAAAAGGTATAAAGAAGTAGGGTCAACAGTGAGTAGAGTTGGTCTAAACTGCTTGCATAACCTAGAGAGTGAAGCAGTAATTTATGAGGTGTCTAGAGAAAGATTAACAGCCTTTTTTTATGTATCTCTCTTTGTTTTGGTTGTGTTGTCCTTGGTGAGTTAAGATGATGGATTTAGGGTGTGTGAATGTTGTCAGGGATTCTGACTGTACGAGCAAAGAGTGAATAAATGCGCTGCACATTTGGACGGGTAGATTCAGTAATGCTGACGCATAAAAGTTAGGTTGGTGGTTATTTGTCAATACTACAGGCCTTGTCTTGCCCCTCTGTATTCAGCTGTTATACTGTATATCTCTCATCACATGACTGCGCTGGAGGCAAAGAGAGGAGCAAGCATTCATGGGAGCCTGTCTGAAATGATTGTTGTGCTCCTCCTAAAGTTTGTATTTGTCTTTCACAAGGCATGGGGCGGAGAAGGGGGCAACTCTAAAATCTGACAAATTGCTGAAAATTGCCTTCACACAGTCATTCCTGTTTGGACACACTTGGCACATCTGGTTGTGATCTGGCAACAAAAGTGCCGTGGTGGAGGGCTCAGCTCTCAGAGTGGTGCCACATATTATCCCCCTCCTCCTCCTCCTCCTCCTCCTCCTCCTCCTCTTCTCTCTCCCCTGGTTTGGTCTGCAAACATACTAATGTTCATCCCTCTTTCTCTCTCTCCCCCTTACCCCTCTCTTTCTCTCTGTGGGGCGCTAGGAGCTGATGGTGTTTGTAGTGATGCTTGGCAGTAGTCCCGCCAGAGCATTCCTAAGCTTCTCTTCGACTTTAAGGGCATCAGTGGGTTGTAATTGAGGCGTCTGCAAAGATGAATGCAGTATTGTGACACTGCAAGCAGCATATATTTTCAAAGGAGAAAGCTGCTCACAATCTGGCAACTTTAAATACAGCCAATAAAAAGATCCCCGAGATAAATTCTCTGTGTTAGGCACGATGCTGCACACATGCCTCCACACACACACACACACGATTAGTAGTTCAAAAGCAGAGCAACACACTTTGGCAGATCTCGTTGTCTGTGTGTGACTCTGATCACAGTGTGTGGTGCAGCAGCATCCTTCAACAGTGTCTTATGAATCTTCACTTCATTGTTTTATTGTAGTCTTTACTAATCTGTGTGTTCTGGACAACATCTGCTGGGATGACTGAATGTTTTCCATGTTAGTGCTGCTCGTGTTATAATGTCTCCATGGAAAAACACATGACATGACTAAGAAGTAAGCTGCTCCACTGAGTCAAACTGCTCTGGAAAAAAAAGATGCCAAGCATAGCTTTTTGAAAGGCTTTAGACAATATTCAAAGTTTGTCTCTCAACTCCAAAAATAAGCTTGATTAGAGATTCTCATGTATACGCTTTTGTGACATATGTGTCAAATAAACATGCATAGGATTCTGAAGTAGAGGAGAGGTCATGGGTAAATACTTGCAGCATTTTCAATCCTGCAGCTGTGTAGCTGGGAGAGAAAAACTGAGTGCACAGCTGCAGACTGAGGCCACGGCTTCTCAAATTGCTTCTGCCTCGGTTTCCTGCCCTCTTTACCGACCAGGCCAAGTCAGGCCCTTATTAGACCCACCCCCACCTTAATAATCCATGATGTCACCTCAATATCACGTTTTTGTTTTTCTTCCCTACTATTTTTTCATCCCTACTGCTGGTGCCACGGCCATTGTTTGTTAAATATTAACAGGTGTGGGAGGAGAAGCAAATCCATTCGGCTAAGGTTCTTCTGTTCCCGTCTGTCCGTCTATCTGTCCATCTACTGCTATCACCACATCTGTTTCAGTTTTGACTTCCCCTGGTTTGTTTGTCCATCTGTATTTGTGTTCACCCCCCACCCCCTTTCCTCTGTCCCCCCTTTCAGTGGAGGGAGGCTGAGGAATGATCAGTCAGGCTTTGATGCCGCTGGCCCCTGCCCTGGCTTTCCACAGCATATGAGCCCAGGCAATTACGAAAGTGCTCCTAGCCGACTGCTATTACTCTGTAATGCTCCTGTCTGGAGCAGGAGGAAGAGGAGGAGGATGAGGAGAAAAGGGGAAAAGAAGAAAAGGGAAGAGCAATGTTTGATTTGATATGGGACTTACAGGACTATTTTACAGAGAAGGGCCATGAATGTCTAAATATTGAAAATAAGTTCAGCCCAGCCTGTAACACTATGATTGGCAGCTCTCTCCCTCCACCGCTCCTCCTGGACTGAGAGAAGAAAGTATATGGTGGACTTCTCAATGCTGCAGCACACATGTTGCAGACAGGAAGTGCTTGGCTATGGGGGGAGAGAGTGGGGAGAGCTGGAAAGATGATGGCCCCTTTATCCCCAGCAATCATTAGACAAGACTCCAGAGGAAGTCAGAAATCACCACTCCATATGATCCATACTTCCCGTCTTCCCTGAAAATAGGACGGGGGCTTTTGAAAACAAAGTAGACAGATGGTCAAAGCCTGCCATTCATTTTATAAGTAATGGTCTGTCTGTGTACCAGGCATTGCAAATAAATCATGTGGATCATCTCTTTGGTTAGGGACAATTATGCTCTGCACACACGACAAAGCGATGGCATTTTCCAGGAATAATGCACAGAGAGACAGATACAAGATAAACCAACAGCATGCCAAACAACAACAGGGTATTTATTACTCTGTTTGGTTTAGGCGAGGAGTGGCGCCTGGGTAGAGCGTGCAGGAGGCAGGACCTGACGCATCATTTGGTCATAAACAACCAAGTCTCTGGCTGTTGATTTTGTCTGATGATTTCCAGAATCTCATTGTTACTCCAGTTTGACATTTTCGTTGGTGTCTTCGTGTAAATGGCGCTTTATCCTCGGATCTTTGTTTTCTTCCAGTTTCACACATGATGGAAATGTCTTGAAAACGGCTGTGAATTCTCCAGATGATGAGCTGCTCTGCTCACACATGGGGTCACTCGGGCATTACTTTGCACTACGGCGCTGGCAGGGTAAACAGTTTGTTGTGACAACTGATTGAGGCATTTGCGTTCTGGAAAAGTTCAGGATTGCAGTGCATCTGAGAAAGGGGCATAAAACACCATTTCATTTTGTTGGAAGTAAAAAAAAACAATAAGGCAATGAGCTATTTTACCTTGAATCCTTCATATATCACAGGTTGAAGGGTATTTTATTGGGACATCATTAGTTCATGCTGTCAAACTAAAAAGAGAGGTCATGGCTATTCCAGCGTAAGATCTGATAGTTCTCCTACAAACTGAAATAAAATTCGAACCATGGATGGATGATAATCTTGGCGCATTTCACTTAAAGTTATGGTAATAAAATCTGATCTTGTTCTGCTTCCAGAATCGAGAATGAGCTGCAGCAATAAGAGCTGGCAGCACGAGGGATGTTTTCTTGACTGGAGAGTAGGAAAATAATTGCTTGTTCAGCATTTCATGTTGTCAATAAAAACGTATCTTTTCTCAGTAAAGCTTGGTAGGTATTGGAAAATAGTCATATTATACGGAATATCGTCTTTGCTTGCAACAGATTAGTTTTAATTCCAGCATTTGAATCAAGACAATAACTTGACTAAGCCATGATATAAGATTTCTACTTCTACTAGCTTTTGCATTTTTCTGACACTGGAAGCTGCTCCTCTGCATTCCAGCTGGACTTTCTGATTTCAAGTCTATCAGTAAGTGAATGTCCTCCCACCGCCCTCTACTGAGGATGCACTTGATATTTTTTCAATCTCCAACTAAAAGAGCTTACCCTTTCACCCAAAGCCATCACTCTCTTTGGGACAGCAGCTGACCTGGGCTTTGATACCAAAGCCAATTTGGCACTACGTTGGGTGATGAGTATAGGGATGTGTGACGAGAAGGATTAGTCTGTTTATAACACGCAAAATGCCCCAAAATGTAAAATAATGAACCTAATGAACATAAAAATCTGAATATTTTAACATATGGTGGATCTAATTATATCATGTATCATAAATTAGTCCATGCTTGTGCTGTGTTAGGAGACAAAGTGCATGGCCAATGGCTTAATCCCATTAAATTTTCCAATTCAATTCCAAAAGAGCACATGCATATTAGAAATAATAGAAAAGCTGTTCTAAAACTGCAGCTCACCCAGCCTCCACCTCACACCTGCTGTGTGCCGTGAGAGGAGGGAACAACTGGAGGCATGGACAATGTGTGTGTGTGTGTGTGTGTGTGTGTGTGTGTGTGTGTGTGTGTGTGTGTGTGTGTGTGTGTGTGTGTGTGTGTGTGTGTGTTTGGAAGAAAGCACAACTGGGCATGCAAGTTCTTGTATGAATGTGTGTGTGTTTACGTGTGCATGGTCCTATAAGAATGCATCAGTGCTTGTGGCACAAGGCATGGCCTCAGCTCGATTTAACTCCCCGCTGAATGCCACTGTGACGCCAGCCTGACTTTGTGTGGCTGCATACCTCCACCGAAGAAGATATGGAAAAAATCTGCGGACCAGTAAGTCTTGGAGATTACGTGGCTCCTCTCAGCTCTGGCCTCAATAATGCCTGAAATCCAACGGTGCCATCTCACTGCAATTTGGGGCTTTTGTCTTTCGAAAAACAGTGAATCTCCATACCATCGCCCCATCATCGCTCTTTGACTGTGCGTGAGCATGTGTGCGCACGTAAATCATGAGAGAGGGGATTATATGTAGAAATAGCAATGGATCAACTGAAACACAACGTTGACTTGATTTTTAATTGCCTCTCGGCTGAAATGAATGGCCGATGCAGCTGTCTGCGTGAACAGCTGCTTGCCTAAAAACACAGAACAAACTCTGGGAGGGAGGAAGAAACAATGCGGGATGAATCATATTCAGCCTATGAGGTATTTTGCAACTTCACAACTTTAAAAAATGCATGCAGGATTAAGAATCGCTTTCATTGGAAATTCACATCTGCTCCAAGGCGCATTTCGCAGGGAGCTCGCAAAGATACATTTTCTATGCTGTCTGGGCAAGACAGAAACAGTATGGTGTATTACTGCATAAAGTAAACTGAAGCAGACAATGTCTTTTATTCTTTCAGCTTTGTAAATATGGAATGGAAGCTCTGAGTTTACAGGTTGCAATTTACAACTGTGAAAGAACCACCGAGTCTGAAAGATTTGATGGAGCAGTTTGTATAGATTTCCTGCAGAATATTTGTCAGACTTGAATTAAGTACTGTTATTTTGCTCGCTCGCTCTCTCTCCCTCAGCCTGAGGCCTTGTGGCTGACTACTCCACATCTATAAATCAACAGGAACGCATGCTTATATCCCGGAGCGAGCGCGCTGAGTCAGTCTGGCAAGGTTAATCACATTCACATCTCCCCGGCCTGTTTGCAGCAGCCAACTGATAACCAAACACACATTACAGGGCATGATCCCTCTTGTTTGTGAATTCTGCTCATATCGTGCTTTAACAGTGATGCCACATGAAAGAGTTGGATGTAGGTGAATCTGTGGGTCTGCAGTGTTTTGGCAATTGTTACCATGTATAAACAACGGTGTCTCTGGTGTTTGGAAGACAGAAAGAAAGCCAAAACACATAAAGAACTGCTTTAAAAGGAGCGAGACAGATACGGTAGGGGTGGGGCTGGGGAAGCAGTGGATCAGGATCAACCATAATAACAGACAGAGGTCTCATTCACTTTGCACACATGCTCAGCTTACACTGGGGCCAGTGATCGGCCGCACTCATATTCTTCTGTCTATGTGTTTGATGGACTTTTAGAGAATATGGGAAGCTTTCCAAGTGTGACACATGGTTTCAAGCCTATGAATATCTGTGAATATACAAGTGAAGTATAAGTGTGGGTGTGTTTGCAAGTGTGCATGTTTCTGAATATGCATGCATGTGATTCCGCTTCAATCTTTTTTCCATTCAATGCTTTTGCTTTTTCCCTCTCTCCCTCTCTCTCTCTCTCTCTGTCTCTCTCTCTCTCTCTCTTCCCAGAAGTGCCCTACCCAGATATGTGGGAATTAGGCCACATCGCTCACTACCATCCTACTCTAATCAAAGTGCCGATTCTTGAAACAGACAGCTGTTGTCATGTGCCTTGATTCCAATGGCTATCTGTCCCTGTAGCTGCCCAACTTTTAGTTGGCCAGCTGAAGTTGCAGAGGGAACCAGGGTTAACGACGTCTGCTAATTCAATCTCCAGTTAGAGAGCAGTGCTTCAATTCACAATACAGCATATACCACAAACACACTGATCCAAGGTAAGTTTCTTTTTTCTCCTCTCATTACTCATAATAACACCCTCAGATTCAGACATGCATGAAGATGCTAATCAAGATTTTACAAAGATGAAATGATGTTAATAGAAACACTCTACTGGGTTTGAATGTGACTCTTATATTGTAAAATGGCACTAAAATGATCAGTAATTTACTGACATAGTGAACATAGCAACTCATCATAACAAACATAGCAGGTGATGGGTTGTTTTAATCTATAGAGTGTGACATGCATATGGTCCTTGGTATTACCATACCAAGAACTTCCTTTAAAGTTCATGCGAATGTAAGAAACATCTGCTGAAAAGCTAAGGGGGGGAAAACAGCCATATCAATTTCCCAGCACTTCATGACTTTTCTCAACCTAACAGATCTGCACTACATAGCAGTGAGTCAGTCAAATTTGATTGGTAGAGGTGTACACCCTTGCCATGTTCCTCCATGTTTCAGTTTCTTAAATCAACTCAAGCAGCAGGGAACATTCTCCGAATGCCTTCTTGGCTAAAATTTAGTAGATCCGAATGGCTAAATGTATACACTCATGAGTTATTGTCTCTCCATCTATTCCTGGTTCAAGGCAGTTGTCTAGGTGGGCCAGGGCAGAAACAACACCAACTGTTGCAGACTAACTAAGAAATGCATCTAATCACAAAAGCCTGGAGCCGTCACGTGTATAGAGAAAAACATTTGGGAGTACACAGCGGAAAACCCCAACCAGCTTTTAAGACACCACTGATGGATGAATCCTTACATGTCATAAAGATCTGTTGAGATCTATTGCAACGAAGGAGAGAGAAAATAGTTTCCTGAAATATTAACCACCTGCTTAAGATGTATTTATTCGTAAAAATAAAAACAGATGTAAAAAGAACCTATGGAAGATTCCTGGTGTTGTCTCAGTGATCGATTGGTCATAATAAAATGTTCCACGTTAAAGCATTTTTATTTGTATTTGGCTAACAGTCTTTTAAAGGTCCCTACTGTAGATAGTAAATTTTCTACAAAGGGCGCGTAACTAAGGAGGCAACAAAGCATACTTTGTCCAGGAAAATATGATTAGTACTGGGACTCAAAGGTCCCATATTGAAAGTTGAAAAAATTATGAGCAGAAAATATTGATTATTTCCAGAGCTGGTGGGTGCAGGGTTTTTTACTAAGATTTCAGTTTTCTTGAAGCAAAGAGTGTTGTCATAGGTCATTACACAGCAATTTGTTGCCTGCTTCCATAATACATCATGGATCAGGTGACTAGAAGCGTGGGAGTGTCATCATGGGAAGGGTAAGACGAGGCATGTTCAAACAAAGTTATGCATCGGAATAAGCTCGAAGTCATGCATGAACCGTTTTGCTACTTGGTTTATTACTTCTTCTCCAGATTTTTAAAAATGTTGAAAAATATTGGAGAATTCAAGAATGGGGAGAGGTTTAACCCTCGAAACACACACAAACAAACACATGTGCAGGGTTTGGGTCAGAGGTCAAATGGCCCTGAACTCTCTCCCTTTAGGCTGAGGACATCAGAGGTCCCTCTGTGTGCCGCTCTCCATTTATTTTACCCATCATCCCTCATCAGTCTAGGATGACCCTGCGACCCTGGAGCTAGGGTTACCTGTCAGATGACTGTCTATTCATGAGCATGGGGCTTGACGCTGTGACAACATTTGTTCCGTGAGAAGGGAGGGAAGTAGAAGAGCAAGTTTGGTTCCGCTGAAGACCAAAACAACAAACAGAAAGTCAGAGCCAGCTAGAAATAAGTCATTTATCTAATACTGAAATTAATGAATAAAAAAAATATCCTCCCTTTGTTCCCACACTCATAAGCTCAGATTTCTGGCAGTCCAGGGACCTGACTAGCTAAACTTTCTTCTCAGATGACATGCGAGTGTGATAATTCCTGTTTACTTAGAGACAAAGATCCAAAGGAACTCAGTAAACAGATGCCTGCATGGATACCTATTGAGGGGTACCTACAAAAACACTGCAAAAGCCCCCCCTGTGTGTGCTGTCAGCTATCAATCAGGGTGCCGTAAGTGGGATCCTTGAGTTGAGATGCTATCAGCACTGCCCCATATACACTCACACCACAGTTTCCCTTATCTCCGCTGAGATAACAGATCCCCTCTAACAGTGAGAGGCTTGAACCAGACACACTTGCTTTCTGCATCTCTCTCTATCCCCCTCTCACTCTCTGTCTCAGCTGTGGTATAGGCCACTTCATTTCAGGCAGGGGCCCTTAGAAAAAAAAACAGCCAATTTGCTCTGGTTCCTGTTTAAAATTCAATAAGCTTGTCTCTTATATTGCAACCGTGTGGTGCTCACAGAGGCTACAGAGGGTGCGTGCTACTTCTGATTCCAATCTCTGATGTTATCACCCCCCAGAAGAAACATGAGACATGTCTCAGTTGATGAATCTAGATGAGCATGAAATTGAACTAAAATCAGAAGCATGACACATCAACAATTTCCTGCAACTGCACTTTTTTTTTTTTTTTTTTATCATTTTGTAAACATTGCATATCTGGAAAAACTAAATAGTTTAAGGTTTACAGCCCCTGTTGATGAGCAAAGAGAACAGATGGCTCAGGGTTGTGTAATTAAGCAGCCTTGTACTGTTCATATATGTTTTTTAAAAAGTGCGGTACAGGCCGATCATTTATCGTTAGATAAGATTTGAATATACATTTTCCAGTTTTATTTAGGCATTACCAGCGGGTTGTTAAAGAGTACTGTATGTTGACCGAGTTGCGGTGTAGGTATGTGAGGCCACTGCAGCTGTTTATCCTCGGTTTGAGGACGGTGAGCTGAAGAGATGGTCCGGGACTGGTCCTGTTTTCCGGGCTTCCATCAGACCACAGCACATTGGGCCTAATAACAAAAACAAGCATCCTGGTGTGGAGCTGGTCCCACAGTGTGAGGACCTTAATGAGGAACATGTGGAGCTGCCCAGACACACAGTCAGAGGAAACCCAATCCCTCACTCCCTCTATTTCTCCCCCTTCCTTCTCCCTTCCCCCTTTCTCCCATTCTTTCTTTCTCACTCTCTTTCGCCTCACGCCTACATTTTCTCTTGCTAAATTTTTATCATGCAGGCCTAACGCTTCTTTAAGATCCTCTGTTCTTGGCTCCTTTAGATATTCTTAACTTAGTATGTCAAAAAAACTTAAAACAATGTCAATAGAAACTGCGTTTTCAGCTTTTTTTTTTTATTGTACCGGAACAAGTGATCCACTGTCGGCAGGAGAAATATACCGGTCTTGTTTTTACCTTATATACACCCTTGTGCACCCACTCTCTCCCTCTCTCTGACTTGTTTCAGAGTTGGTAGTATATACATACTGCTGTGTCATGCAATGCAATACACTTATAAGGAAACATGGGAAGAAAGAGGTCTTTCTCAGCCCATCAAGCCTGACAGGCGGTCTCTGAGTTTCTTTCATGTGCTGAATTCATCCTTACCGTCCACCTGGATCAATTAACTGTTTGCTTCAGTGGTCATCAGCCCTGCAGTGTGGAACCTCCCTTAATTTAGAAGACAGCAGCTTATTATGCAAAACTATGGCTTTGATTTTGTGGTCTTTTATCTTTATGTAACACACATTAGGCATGCAGATGTATTCTCTCGATCACTGTTACTAAAACGGAGCATCTTCAGTGGAGATGAATGGAAGTAAACAACGTGTTTTCTTTTGCAGGAAATGTCATCACTCGCTCCCGAAGAGAAACACTATAACGGGTGAGACATTCACATTCATTTTAATTTGCTGTACAGTATGCACACCGTCAACAGTTCTTCCCCCCTACACTGCGTCACTGTCCCATGTCCAAGCTGTCATAGGGAATACGAAGTGTGATCTGTTTGATGAGATTTAAAATGTGACCATAAAGTACAGCCATAAAGCAGATCAACCAACCAAGCCTCCAAAATTAGCTGAACAAACAGAGTAAGGTAGAGCCCTCTGGGGGGATAAACTTGGCACACTGGATCCAGTGTGACAGAGGCCCTTCTGGCAGCTCAGAACAATCCAAACGTTCCACTTGGGTTGAGCTGTCTTCGTTTCCCCCTCCACTATATATATCAGCCCCACATCAACATGGGCCTGTGAAGACCTTTCACAAGACTGACAGGCCACCTGAATCACACAATTGTGTGGCCAGAGGAGCCTGCATGTGTATAGAAAAAGCAGTGATCCAATAACTGTCTGGGTTCACTTCTCTCTCATAAAGTCAGGAGGGAGGTGCAAAGGAAGGGAGACCCGCACATGTTCCAGCTGTACCTAAGCAAAGCTTTAACTTTTATTCTGTTGATTTTCTTAAAACCAATATTGTATGCAGTAATTGGTTTGTGCATTACATTTCTGTATTTGCATGGCACAAAAACCACAAGAGTGTGTCTCAGGAAAAAAGGCTGAAAGCGGGTGAGTGTGTGCGCCTCGCAGATGGTTCGGCCTCACAGCAGCAGCTGTGCAAATGAAAGACGGAGTGTCGTTGAAGGAGGTGAGAGAGATGGAAAGTTGGCCACAAAAGGACAAGAGTAACATACTAGTTGCTAACTGAAAATGTAATGGAAAAATGAATAGCACACTTAGAAAAATAATTGAGTCAGAGTATTTTCTCTGAAGTAACAAAAACAGACAATGCTTGTGTGTTTTGGTGGGTAAAACAACACTCTGTAACCAAAGAATGACAAAAGAATGCATGTATTGAACTGAAATATAAAAGCATTGTTAAGGAGGAGAACTCAAATTAGGTTACCACTATATTTCTTCTTAGCCTAAGTCACAAATCAGTCAGGATGCCAATTCTACCTTCAAAATAAAGCACCTGCTATGCATTTCTCAGGTTCTATCTTTAGATAAAGATATAATTAGTCAGTTAGTAAGTTTGCACACACAATTGTCAATCAAACTCTATATTTTAAGCCCTAAATCTGGAGCGAGAAAACAACAGGTGGGAGAATCCTGCTTAATGCTGAAAACACACAGACATTTGTCCACAGGAGGAGGAGGAGGGGGAGCCAGACAGACAGTTGTCCCTGAGTCCTTTGTAGTACAAAGAGCTGGCATTTCTACCAGTCTGTTCCAGCTCTGCATGTGAAAAGCTGTATAGTACTTGTCACATGTTATTGTACTGAATGGCCCCAAGTTCTAACCTTAACATAGATATACTGTATTTATGTACAGATAATAGGCGGTTGTAATACCATTATAACCACAACACCCTCAATCATAATCAGGGTCATTATAATTTCACACCGCCCCTCTATGTTGTTGAAGACACTTTTTTCCACTGTTTTCATCCTAAGTTATTGCCACTACATGTATATCAATAAAAAACACAATATAGCTTTTTGGGTGCTAAAATGTTGTGCTTCAGATAGAGGGTGAAAACAGGAATATTTAGACAAATATAATGAGGAAAATGAAAATGATAAAAATGTGTTTTTATAGAACATCACACCCTGTAGAGTGTAGAAACCCCCCAAACACTCTGTAAAAGCATGTTTGTGCAATGCAGAACATTTATTTCAATCTCTTTTATATGGTATAGTACCTATTTGTACAGTATATGTGGATATATTTTACAAAGAAAGTTGGAAATTATAAGCTGAAAATATTGATTAATTGCTGAGCTGGTGGGTGCAGGTATAGATATATATATTGATATATCTCTACAGTGGTGGAACAAAGCATTCAGATCATTTACTGAAGTAAGTAGTAGTAATATGACACCGTAGAAATACTTTGTTTCAAGTAAACGTCCTGCATTCAAAATGTTACTTAAGTAAAAGTACAAAAGTATTAGCATCAAAATGTACTTAAAGTACAAAAAGTAAAAGTGCTCATCATGCAAAGTATTATATTATCAGATAATTAAGAATGAATGATAGATTAATGTAAATATAACTTTAATGTCGCAGCTGATAAAGGTGGCACTAATTGCATTAACTTTATATACTGCTGTGTAGATTAATCTATAACAATATATGTTATCTAATATGTTGAAAAGATTTTGTATTAAGAAGAAGTAGAAGAATTACTTTATTTATCCCGCAACGGGGAAATTGAGTTTTTTCACTCATTATTATTATTATTATTATACATGTTACACACACAGGCCCGAAATACACACACATGCACAAACAGGACCTATATAAATCCAATAATGGAGAGATGTCAGAGCGAGGGGGCTGCCAGTGACTGGCGCTCCGAGGAGTTGGGGGTTCAGTGCCTTGCTCAACAGCATCGAGGCAGTGCCCAGGCACCTCTCCAGCCACCAGTCCACGCTCCATACAGGGACTTGAACCAGCGACCGTACGGTTCCCAGCCAAGTCAGCTATGGACTGAGCTACTGTTGCCCAATAATAATAATCTTAATCTTAATCTGTAAAGTAACTAGGAGTATAGCCTAACTGAAGTTGACAAATAAATGTAGTGGAGTAGAAGTATAAAGTAGATTGAAATGAAATGACTCACTCATGAAGTACCTCACTTTTGTACCTAACTACAGTACTTGAGTAAAAGTACTCAGTTACTTCCCACCACTCAGTTTGTCTGATCTTTGTTGCTGAGTGCACTTTTTTTCCACTGCCCTCATCCCAGTAATTGCCGCTACACGTAAATATCAAATGGTGAGGGAATAATTAGTGTTTCATTGGCCAGCAATCACCTCCTGGGCCCCGTCTCCACTTTGTTTTTAGACCCCTCCCTCGCGTAGAGCCGCCCCTGAAGACAGGGGCCCCTTTTTGAATGACAGCGCTTGTTGGGGAAGGAAGACGAGTTTTTTTGTCTGCTTTTTCCCGCAGCCGCAGCGTCGATGAGAAGCAGTCGAGGAACTCCATTCTAACTGAATGGATTGGTATGGGGAGAAGCGGATCACAAATCACGGCTAAGCGGCAGCTTTTGGACTGTGTAACGTTGACGATGGTTTTACTTTCGCTGCTGTTTCGACCAGGTAAGACATGTTTTGCCTTTTTTTTTACCCCCAATCCGTGCTCCTCCTCTCCTCTCCTCTCCTGCATGCAAAGAAAGCGTAGTCCGCGCTCTCCCTTTGCAATGAAAAACTTTTTCCTCCTTTACTCATACTCTTTAAAGTCTTTTAACTTTCCTCACACAGACTACTTTAGGTTTTGGGTGTTATCGGTGTATAAAAAGTAGGATAAAAGTTGCTGTTGTTTTGAAAGTATACCGTCCAAAGCGTAATGTCCTGTTGTGTCCCCCCCCCCAGCCTCCAGCCAACACTTGTATCGCTGCTAGCCCGAACAGCACGAGTTAACTCACTTTACGGTACTTTTTGAACACATTTCCTACCGTTCCCCGCTTAAAACAACACAGCCGAGTAGTTTGTCACCAACTGTTGAACAGTTATCACGTTTTAAAAAAACAAAAATGCCGCTTTTATTGAGGTTTTATCAAGTTTTGTTAAGTTACGGTTTAGCTCCACAGTTAGCATAGCTCGCTAGCAACTGTCGTCAAGCACCAAAACTACGGAGCTTGTTTTTTGTTTAAACCACAAAACGACACTAATCCGACACCAAACGGTCACTGTTAACCATCCTACTCTTTAGTTCAACTTTAACATTTTAGTTTTGACTGTTTTTAGAAGTTGGAAGAGTCAAGTGGATCATGGTATTTCCCCCATATTCATGCTTCATTTACTGACTTTGTTAGCCACCATCATGCATGGGGGTCCTACTTTTTGGCCTCTGATGAACGTGT
Organism: Echiichthys vipera; assembly: GCF_963691815.1. Lineage (NCBI taxonomy): Eukaryota > Metazoa > Chordata > Actinopteri > Perciformes > Trachinidae > Echiichthys > Echiichthys vipera. The sequence goes on from NC_139828.1 coordinate 9,588,657, forward strand.
TGCTCGGGTCTGTATCCCACTTAGAGGTCGCAAACAAGCTCCACCTAAAACTCAAGGAGCATGTTTGTGTTTTTGGAATATGAAGTTGTTTTATTTCACCTTTCTAGCCAGTGCCTAATTTGTTTATCCCTTTATTTTCTTCTAACACCACTTGACACCCACATTTGATGAGAAGTTTCTAAAGTTAAATCCCATTGAGGAATCAGTAAAAACTTTGCTGTTCGTATACTTTTTATTTTGTTAATCATAAAGTCACCTAACAGCCTGGTAATAAAGGCATTCATAATATACTGATAATTATCAGACTATTACTTTGACATGGAAATGTTTAATCTTAGTATTTTGCACTCAAATGTTCCTAATCATGAGGTATTTAAGATTTACAAGTGACAGAACAAAAGGTTATTTATTTAGACACTGATTCACTTTTGTAATAGCTTGTTGTAACTGGCTGCAGCACCTAAAAGTTTTTAAAAAAAGTAGTATTATATGGTTGAAATATGCCAAAACAATAGCTGAAATGCATTAAGATGTTTGGTGGGGTATTTGTTAAATGATTAAAGGTTAAGTATTCAAACAGTATTAAATGGTAATCACTAATTTGTTTATTAAAAATGTCACTTAACACCATCTAAAAGTTATTGATTGTGAGCTGGGTCCAGTAAGGGAGTCATAGTAGTCATGTTGGTACAAATATTGAGTCTTGTTACTCTGCAACCTAAAGACTACACTACTTATCTATGATATACTAATATAGTGTATGTGTGGTCCTTTGGCTTCTTCCTTTTCTGTTCTTATATTTCCCACACGGTCCTCACACTTGTTGGGTAGCCCACTAAGTGCTGGAGCATAAAGACCCTTTTGGGAGATGCACAGTTGTTGATGGCTGTGCAGGCAGTGATTGTCCAAAAGTGTCAATCACAGCAGACGTGGGTGACCTCGCAGCCAGACGGGGGAGGCTCGTTGGAATTCAGAGGAGGGATGCAGAATGCCTCTTACTTGACCTCTCACACTCCATCTCAGTTTTTTTTTTTTTATCAGAGCTTGTGTTGAAGTGCAGCAACTGTGAGATGCATTAATCATGCGTCATGCCCCCTTTAGTGCATCAGCTGTATGTGAAAGGGAAGAAACGGGGCAAAAATATTCATGTTTACTGGTGTGAAGACTCCATGCGTATCTTGTTGTCTTTGTCCACGTTGTTGGGAGATTAGACGGAGATTTGAAGTAAACTGGAGATAAATCTGTTGCTATAGAGGAGCAGTCTGTTGCAGCTGATCCTGGTTTTTGCAGTAGTAAGTGATGTAGGTGTTGTGGATGCTGGGGGGTGCTGCTCTGAAATGGAATATAAATCCACAATACAGCAACAGTTAATAGCCCGGTCATCATATAAGACATCCCGTGCAAAAGTAACAACACTGGAATGAGCTTTATAATCATCCACGTTTTAACTTCCTACAGAAACAGTTGTAGTTCGTTGTTTTCCTTGATAATAAATATCCCACTTGTGAGTCATAATTGAACAGGAAGCCCCAAATTTAGATGATAACACCCAAATGTCACATGCTGTGCGAAGTTGCCCCCGCCATCATCCCTCTAGCTTCCAGTTTGAACCCTGAGTTGCTGAACAAGTGTGACTCTGTGACGTTCCTCTTGTGACCCTCTTGAAGTTAGCTGCCCCCATACACCGAGCCCTGCCGTGCCATGTAGTGTATCTTAATGGACATCAATTACCTCAGCAACAGCCAAAACCACATTCAACACCCTCTGGCAAACTACCACAGGTTGGTTTCCTCCTACAGTGAGTCTCCTCGCTGTTTCTGTGAGGGCTAGTTAGGGGAAATATGATTTGACTGACTCTGGAGCACAGTGTGGGATCGTGGCCTCGTGAGCTCACGCTCTTGGGTTTTAATGGCTCTCCTGATTAAGCTAAACTTGATAGTGGAAAAGTTTTGTCTCTGCTGCCGTGTGTACTGTGCTGAGGTAATGTATCCGTAAATGTCAAGATGGAGCTTGAGATTCTTATGGGGAGAAAACAGTTTTTTGTTCAGATTGGTAGATCTTATCATCAGTATTTTTGCAGACATAGATGGTACTGCTGAAAATGAGAAGAGAAGCAAACATTTTCACAGTGATTGTGGAACATTAATGACATGGCAGTACAAAATGTTGACCCTCTTTGTTTTTGTTTTCCAGCTCACTGCCAGCAGTGTCGAATCCAGCGCTGCAACGCAGAGTATGTGGCTTCTACCTCACCCTCTAGTGGTCTGCAGGAGGACGTGGCTATGGATGTGGACTACTGCATTGCCTTGCGGGCCTATGCTCTGTGCACCCGGCGGCAGGCGCGCAGCTGTAGGGGCGACCTGGTCTACCATTCGGCCGTCTTCCGCATTAAGGAGTTATTCTCTCAGCATAACTGCTCCAGCGATGGACCCACCTCCTCGGCCAAGGTCCCCAGTACTTCTCGCCCAGTCGTATCAGAGCTGTGCGACTACGAGAATCGGGTCCTCATGTCTGGCTCAGCCGGTCAGCAGAAGAAATATGCCCACTGTGGATTATTCGGAGACCCACACCTTCGGACTTTCCGCGACGAGTTTCAGACCTGCAAGGTGGAAGGGGCGTGGCCTCTGATTGATAACCGCTTCCTGTCGGTGCAGGTGACCAACGTGCCTGTTGTCCTGGGCTCCAGCGCTACAGCAACCAGCAAGGTAAAGATGGGAGTAGAAAAGATTTGCCAATAATTTGATTTCTCTATATAACGAAAAATGAATCAACAATATTTTGATAATCCACTTGCCAACTTCTAAAGCCAGAATTCCAAATATTCGCTGGTCTCAGATTTAAGAAATGTGACGGTAAATTAAAAATCTTTACCTTTTGGACTGTGAAAAAACAAGCAAAGGGAAGACATCACCACCCCCACCCCCAACAGTTATTCAACATTTTATAGACACAATTAATCGATCGATCAATCCGCAGCCCTAGTTTAGAGCTGCAGCTTCCAACTTTTTTGGCATGTGACCCCATGAAACCAATCAGTGTCCACTTGCAAATGTTGTTTTTATATGTCTTTTAGGTTACGATAGTCTTTTTTTAAAAATCGTTTCATTTGATTAAGTCTCAGAGGCCCGAATAGATAAATCTGTTCAGGATTTCACAAGAAAAATACTGCAAAAACTTAAGAAAAACCTGGCAAAAATAAACAAAATCACGGTTTCTCATATTTCTTTTGCGACCCTTGATGGGGTAGTAGTTTTCTCACGACAACCACCTCAGACAGTTGGAAACAAACACTGATCATAGTTATAAGTTTGAACCTAACGGCCCACATGAGCAGGCTGTTTTGCTTTTTAGCTCAACTATTGCCATTGAGTATCAACATGTGAAGTTAATCGTCATTCCATGGTGCCTCTCGAGCCTTCAGCATTCCTCTTGTCTTGGAGCTCCTTCAGATCTATGAGGGAAAAGAGAGAGGAGGGGAGTCCTTCAGCGGTGTTGAATCACAGACATGGTTGAGCGCTCTACCTTTAACACATGGGTGGTCATATGGTAGTGATTAACGCTCACTCAAACATTTTCCTCAACCGCCACGATCTGGAATGTTTTTTTCACCCCTCTGGTCAAATAATTAACTGGGAACTTTTTGTGTAAATATGGAATAATGTGGAAAAATAAAGGAATAATTGGACAGCAGTGAGGGTTTTTGATTCTGCTAATGAAAAAGGCCGGTTTCACATGCTCTGAATGTTTTTGAATTGTTGAAACCTGTTATGTCTTTGTACTGAAAGTCACATTGGTATATAAGGCTCACCATGCACTGACAGTGTCTATTAAAATAGGTTAATTCAGCTATATATAACTATAAATATTGAACCATGGATTTCAGAACAAACTCTCTCAACGGCGTTTGTAGTGTGTTCTGGATGTGCAGCCTACTGCAAACCTGTAGTGTGGGTATGTCTGTTATAGCACCCGCATGCCCCCATCATGCTTCTGGAGTTGTTTGCAACTGCCAGACCTAAGACAGGAAATCATCCATCAAATACTGTATCCCCGTAAGTGTAAACGTAACCACAGCCACCGCTTTGTCAAGATACTTTGAAGAAACAGAGGTTAAGCCCCAATTTTTCAAAGCTCAGCTGGAATACAAATCACAGTCACTGAGCAAGCACTAGCAGCGCCTGCATGGGAGAAATGTTGGAAGATGCATGAGGATTTGAGACCGTTATGAAACTGTGTTGTCTGAGCCAACATTCGGGTAAGACTTGAGTTGCTGCCTTTAGTATTAGTAACTTGTTGCAGGGTAAAAAGGAACGGTGATAGTGAAGACTGCACAATGATTGTAATTGTAGTGTATTTGAACAGTTATCTCTTTGGGTGTTACGGTCCAATGGACTGTCACTAATAAATAAAAAGACCAGTGTCGGCCATCAACACCTTCCACAGCAGTTACATTGTTTGGTTTCCTGCTGCCACCTCCTGGCTGTAATTGGTACTACTCTTATTCAAGATCAATTAGGGCGTATTTTTGTAGTGCTTCTTGTTAAATTTAAACAAAGACGTGTTGCTTTATGCAAGGAAGAATATTCAAACTATAACAAAGTAGTGTTGTAAAATGTTGAAAACTGCTAATTAATGCTGATTTTATGTTTTCCCCCTTATTTCAGATCACTGTGATCTTCAAGTCCTTCCATGGCTGCACGGATCAGAAGGTGTACCAGGCCACCACAGAAGATCTGCCGTTGGCCTTTCAGGACGGTACTCGCAGTGGTGGCGAGAGCCTGACCATAGTAGAGCGCGGCGGCTCCGGAGTGGGTCGGCAGGTGAAGATACAGGCCCGTTACATTGGCACTTCCATCATCGTCCGACGTGTGGGGAGCTACCTGACCTTTGCCATCCGCATGCCAGAGGACACCCTGGACTTTTCGGAGGACAATGGCGGTCTGCAGCTCTGCCTGCACGGTTGCCCGCGCAACGAGCTCATCAAAGAGCACATGCTGGGCCGTCAGAACCAGCAGCCTCGCCTGCAGGGCACCAACACAGAGCTACGGCCTCCTCACCAGGTCTACACAGTGGAACGGGCCACGGCCAAGTGTAGAGAGACTCTGCAGGTGGAGGATGTGTACTTTCAGTCCTGTGTGTTTGACTTGCTGACCACAGGAGACCCCGAGTTCTCTATGGCAGCCTACGGCGCTCTGGAGGATTTAAAGGCGCTGCCGCCCAGTAAACTGAAGCAGAATTCCCCCAGGACTCCTCGTGTTTACAACGGAGGGGTGTCACACACAGCCGCCGCAGCAGCCACTAACAGCTCGCTGCTCTCACTCCTACTCCTCATTCTGCTGCTTTTGTAAAAAAAAAAAAACGTGGAGACAAACAGAATGTGGAAGCTTTACCAGCTTGAGGAAAGAGTGACTAGAGCTCAGACATATATATTTGTATTTTTCTTTTGGGGGGGGGGGATTTGTGAATGTTGTGATCTTTTTCTGTTTTTGTCATTTGAAGGATTTCACACTCATAAAAGATGCTATGTCTTCCCACTTCACATTTTCTGTGGATTCATAAGTGGGTCACATCAGTTGAAAGAAGACCGAAATGCATGAAATCATATGGTTTGGGGTCCAGTACAACCTGTTGTTTCCATATACTCACTGTTGACTGGTTTACAACAATTGTTAAAAAAACTCATAATTGTGTGTGTGCGCTGATGTCACAGCAGCTAAACAGCATTGAGTTTTTTTGTAAATAGAAAAGTTATCAGAGTGCACAACCTTCAATACCACCATGTATGAAGCTGCACATATACTTCCATACAGTATGTAAGCGATGCGGCTTCTAGATCCTGTACAACCCACTAATATCACATCAGTAGCACTTAACGGTTATTTCTTTGCTTATTTCAACTGCTATTTCAGAAAACTGGCATGCTAAATACACAGGATCCAACAACTGTATGTAAAAACTACCTATTCATAATATACGATGTCAGTGTGATACTCAACATTTCTCATCTTCTGTGAAACACTCCCTCTTCAAGCTGTTTGGCTTCCAGTTTTAAAGGACCCCCCCCCCCCCCCCCCCCCCCACAAATCTTTATATAATAATATATTAAAAGAGTGTATATATGTGTTTTATATTGTGTACATTTGCCTGTGTATAGACGTTTTAACTGTAATATGTTTTACATTTGTTGTGTTTTTAGTAGGATATTTTGAGACATTGTAAGAAAAGCTAACTAATATGCGTTTGTAATTTTCTGTATTAAAGTGTTGGACACTCTGGACCAAGGTCTGTTTTTTCCTCTTTTTCTTTAAACGAAGAAAATTTTTTTATGAATAAAGTGGCTATCTTAAAAAACGATACGTATCAATATTTTCACTTTCCATCGATGATATTTGATTGTGGATCATTTAATCTATATATCAATCCAGATCGATGTATAGTCAGAGAGGGTAAATTGACTTTTACTTATGCCTTCCCAGTCTTCTGGCCAGTCAAGGCGCTTTTTACACTACTTGTCACATTCACGCAGACATTCAGATGCTAATCTAATCATTCAAGCCACATTCAGGCACCCATGCACAGCACAGGGATACTGCATCTCGGCCCAGTACGGGCTCAGTGTCTTGCCCCAGGACACATCGACATACCTCTGAGCCACAACCTGATTGTCATAAGATGATAAACAAAACGCGAAGGCTTTGAAGAACTAATTCACTGGTTTAGTGGCAGCAGTTTCTGCCCGTATGCTCGTAATACCAACTGTGTCCTGGTGGGGTCCTCAGTCCACAAGGCCTGGCAGCTTGTGTAATATATAGAGTAGACAGTTTTGACAAGCTGGCTGTGTAGCTGTAGGGATCCACAGTATGTTCTCAGTCCCCTGTGTAAATGTTACCTCTGAGTGCTGAGCTGGCTGCTGGCTTTGCTTTTGTCTGCCAGAGCACTGCATGGCTCCAAATAGGATTTAGTCTGGTTTAACACCAGGTTAGAGTCAACATGCACACACAGTGCTGATATTTGCACTATACTGTACACGAACAATGAGTGCTACGATTAGGAAGAAGGATGTGATCAGTTTTTATCGCCATCAAAAATGCAATTAAGAAAGCTCCTGCACACTCCTTATGAAGACATTAAGAATTAATGCGCTATAATTAGTAGATGTAGATTTAATTTATATCTTGAATTAAGTTTAAAAGTGTCTTGGTCCCTTTATTACTCTCAGTGACAGAATATTTCGTCACACGTGCAATCATACTTAATCTCTCCATGTCCCATTTCTTCAGATAAAGACACCACAGAGGGCTGCGTGGTCGTGAGGGAACGTGTCACTGTTTTCATCCATTATATGTTCAGCACGTTCGTGTCCTAAATCAAGATTTCTTTGGGTGACTTAATCACCTCATTTTTAATATTTGGAGGACAGATGAGGAGAGGGAGGTGATAGGTGGTAAAACCTGTCACAGAGTTAGGGTTAGTAACCTGGAAGTACATGAACTCAAGTATTGAACTGCACTTTCCATTTACGCCATTTTCTACTTTAACTCGACTTTCAGAGGCGAATATACTTTTGACTCCACAACATTTATCTCTCTTACAAAATACAAAACATTTTTAAAAGTCTAATCTAATCTAGGAATCTAAAAAAGAGATACAATTATCCAACTTGTCTTACCACCCTTGCCAGCTTTAAGTCTAATTTAAAGACATACCTTTACACTCTTGCCTTTAACAACCCTTAACACCCTCCCTTATTCCCCACTGCCTTTTTATTTATTATTTTTATTGTCTATTTAATTTATTTTTATATATTTTATTTCACTTAGTCTATTGCTTTTAACCTTCTTCTTACTTTTTACTTCTTTTATTTTCTTGCTTGATTCTATTTCACCTGTTTTTATTCTATGCTGATTGCCGATCTTAATATTGTTTTCTTTTTTACTTATTTTATGCATTGTTTTGTCAGGACCTGTGTATTCTTGGGCTCCTTTTATCTACTGTCCTGCCCAAACCTGATGTCTTCTAATGTAAAGCGCTTTGGGTCAACTCCTGTTGTATTTAAATGTGCTATATAAATAAAAGTGACTTGACTTGACTTGACTTACCACTGACTAAACTAACAAACTGTAGTTAAGTGTCCAAATCTAGCTTTTACCTCGAGCCCTTACAACAGTAAAAGGCTGCTTACACATTGTTGCATCAGTACCAACAATCTAATAATGCCATATAATAAATATAGCAGCCATTTTTACTGCAGAACACAAACTTAAAGTATACTTTGTTGATAATAATGATGGGATTTGAATGTGGAGCTTTTTCTTGTAAAGAAGCCTTTTTAAAAAAAACATTGTTGCATTAGTACTCTTAAGTAAATTACTTGAATTCTTCTTCCATCGCCTCCCCTTACCATCTTTTATCTAAAGACACGACTGCTGCTCTAAATGTCGAGTTGTAAACTGAGCTCCTCAACTATGTGTGTGTGTGTGCGTGTGTGTGTGTGTGTGTGTCCTTCCATTTTCTTTAGAATTTGAAACAAAGCTAAAAAAAAAGCTGAAAGCCTGGTCTTGATTGATGTCATCTGTGGAGATGCAGCCATCTGACTGCAGCAACAGCCTTATATAACAGCCCCACATGAGAGCGCCCTCTCAGTTAGTTAAAATAAGGTGAGATTCTTGACAACTTCTGAACATGGAAAAAAAATATGGAGACTGACATTGAAAACTTCTATTTTTCAAAAACTGGAAAAATCTAATAGCGTGGAGGATGTAGCACAGCTTTGCAGGAGACTGCTCAAGCCTGCATAGATTGTTCGTCCAGCCTCTTTGAGCCTTCCTATCTTGACTTTTCCCTGTAAACAAGGACAATTACCAAGCTAATGAGTTGAGAAAAAACTGCTTGAGTGATTGATACTCTCAATGGGGAAATTAATTTGATATTAATAGAGCACTTGGCAAGATAAATAGATAGTGGTGTGTGAGTCCTCTCCTTGATTGATAATGGATAGATTGATGGCTGTCTTTATGCGAGATGTTCCTTGGACTTAAATGAGGTGGCCTTGATGAGGAGAGACTTTTCATCAAGTGTTTGGAGGAGTATGTGGCTTATAATGACTTGATATTGATATTTAAAGGTCCTATATTGTACAGAGTGAGATTTCCTTGACTCTTTTGATTATAAAGCAGGTCGAGGTGCTATGTAAATACTGTGAGCGTGTCAAAATACTCAATCCAAAGAGAGATGCACACAGCCCATATTCAGAAACTGTGCCTTTAAACAAGCCACAGTGCTCACAGCCATTTCCCGGTTGGAATGACGGTGCAGAGACACCGAGAGCGCTAATGGGGAAAACCCGGAAAGGCTGACCAATCAGAGCAGACTGGGCTTTTTTTTCGCAAGGCAGGCTTAAAGAGACAGACGCTGAAATTGAGCGTTTCAGACAGAAGGCGAATACCTAGGTAAGTTCAGACAGACAGTATGAGAAAAAATAATGCGTTAAAACATTAAAGCATGTTCTACTAGAAACCCAAAATATGAGTATGAAGCTGAAAATGAGCACCACACGGGACCTTTAAGGTGCCACACCTCCAGTTAAAGAGGGTCCTGATGATATCAGATCATGTAGAGGGTGAGTAGTGATTCTAGGATGTGTGGAGAACATCTCACATGGGTATTTTCCTTTGCATTTTTAGCAGTTTGGACTCAATTTATCGATGCTAAACGGTGCATGTGATGTTGGTCAGCCATGTCTCTAAACTCGTTCACCTGCTCTTGTGAGATTGTGTTTGCCTTCAGTTTCACAAGTGTCCCCTTAAATGATCCCCTTGCATCATTCCTGCAGCTCCTGATGACTCGAAAGACTCCCCCCAACCTCTGCTCGCTGAAATATTTTGCTTAATGATGCACTCAGAGTCTGATTGTTGCAAGGAGTAGAAGACATTCACCATACACATACATTACACCCTGTTTCATGGGTCACTGCTGTGTGTGTGTGTGTGTGTGTGTGTGTGTGTTTGAGACCACTCTAGTCGCAGAGATTATACAGCTATCTCATACCACAGGCTCTCTTATACCTGACCAACTCAATCTTTCTGTGTCTCCTCAATAATCAGAGTGACAGCGAGCAACTAGACATATCTCACCCACTGGCTCACTCCAGAATGGGTATTGACCTACATATCAAATCATACGCTCCTGGCTTGTGTGATAGAGATTGGGGAGGGGGAAATAACACTGGATGATTGGCAGTCCTACTATAGTAAACACGTTGCATCCCCTGGGTTTCTGCCTCTTCATATGTATTCTCTCTATAAGTTCAATAACAACAGCCTGCAGATCCTACAAGCTAGGACTTCCTGCCATTTCAGCAGTGTTTTCCCTGCTACTGTAACAGTAGAGAACAGCTGAGAACACCTGGTTGTCTCAGTGTGTATTTTTATTAACGAGCCTGTGTCACCAAACTTTTAACAAATGGCCCCCGGGCACCCTGACGCCCCGAAAAACCCAGCTCGGAAATTAAGCATCTGCATCATAAATCTTGGAAAGTTACAATAATTTGCAATTCACTCCCTCATCAAAGGCAATATTACCCTAATTTATTATCTCCCCGCACGAGGGGCGCGCAAAGGCCGTGGAGATAAGAGTTTATCAGGAGGGGGATTGATTTTCATTAACTGATTGTAATAAAGATGAACTGCCTGCCGTGCACACTGACCAAGAGCCACACTTTATTGTAATTGGGACAATTTATTTCATGAGCCAGTGGCTCTACTTTTTGTCTCTCCCATTCTTCTTTTTTTTCAAATCATATCTGTCGCTGCTCTTCAAAAAGTGAACGCAGTGTCTCAGCTGCTTCTGATGCTACAGTGACTTCTGATGTAAGAAGATGATTACAAAGTGCATGTGGAGAGTCAACTGTCAACATATGTTGCATCAGATTTTGGCTTCTGGCACCAAAGCAATGCTGTAGTTTGTGATGTAAACTTGACTGATCCTTGATGCCTTCCTCGTTTCAATTTACAGCCTCCTGCTTGACAAAACGATAATGTTATTTGTTCCATTGACTGCTTGTCAAAATGAAAATGTTATTTGTTTCAGTTTTTCTTTTACAGCCTCTCCATAATCCATGCCACGTACCTCCCAACTGATATTTATGTGATGTGGTTTTGTTTGTGAATTCTGCTCCCATCATATACATCCTGACACATATTTCAGTTGAAGTGTGTCTCCCTTCAGCAGAGCAGCATCAGGTGACCTGCTAACTGGCAAAGCCTTCAGTCTCCACAGTGACAGATAACCCAAATCCTCCTACAGTACATGCGGCACAGCTGCGTTTCCATATTACTATGGAACGGGTACATTTCCTCTCCTGAAGCTTCCGGCATTTTGTGATGAGTACCAAAGTAGACTCTTGCCTAGTGTGAGAGCAGTGTGTGGATTCAAATGTTTACAAAAGTTTAAGCTGTGGATGTGCAGTAATAAGCTGGCTGTACCCTTCAAAGGGCAATGACACCATCATCAGAGTTTCATCAGCGAACAGGGATGAGGCATCCGTTACGGACTCAGGTGGAGGGCTGTACAACATCTGCACTCGCAAACTCTCAGGGTCCTTGACAGTAAATCCTGGTGCAAGGACTCCCCCTCTCTTTGCATGTTGGTTCAGCACTCCGTTCAACATGTAAGTGTGAGAAACAAAGCGTCCTGTTTGAATTTTTATTGTAAAATTGGAAAAAAAGGAGAGAAAGAGAAAAGCCCCAATAAGCATTTCTTTTTGATACATATCTTTATCTTACCATAACCATTAAAGAAAAAAAAAAAGAAAAGTGGCTGAACAGATACTAAATAAATAAATAAATAAATAAATAAATAAATAGATAGATAAAATAAATAAACATCAAGTTACATACTTGACCCGATAATTATAAAATTATTTAATCATCAATCATTAATATGAAGTAATCTAAGCAGCAAGTATTAAGAAATTTCAACAGGGGAAAAATGTTTGGTTTCTCAGGCTAATACAGAACACATCGTTTTTTTTTTCATTTTTTATAAAAAGATACTGCTTTCCCCGTCAGTTAATCCATGCTGTACTGACGCTGCCACAGAAACAGGTGGCGCTCTCCTTTAAAAAAAAAGAAAAAAAGAAAAACAATACAACCTGTAAACTGCATTTTCTCCTCCAGGTCTAAAGAATAGTACTGAGATTCCTCTTTTTGCGCCCTGTACGTGAGTAAAGTCTTCTTCGCAGACTCCATACTGCCGTTTCGATGTTTTTGTTTGCTTTGTGCTGAGAAACCAGAAAGTTAACATCTTTATAAAGCGACCCACGCCCCCCCTCCCCCCGACCCCTCCCCCATTTCAAACCCTAATCTATATGTAACCAAAGAAAGGCCCTGTGCTGATTTTCCATAATATACAGATTTCATATTTATAATAAGCTACTATCCTTAGCATTCAAACCATTGTTAAAGAATCATATTGTTAATACTAGTAGTACCATAATCTTTAACCCTCCCGGACCCCATTGAGCATGCTCAGAGATTGAAAGGGCACCACAGTAGGATGACAAATATTCAAAATAAAAATGAAAACGAATGCAAGACTGAAAACAGAGAGTAGAAAAGAACGTCAAAGTTTGACCACATGCAGCTGATTAATTACTCTTTCAGCGGATTTTCAATCAGTTCTGGTCATTTAAAAAAAAAAATGCCAACTCAATTAAGTTTTTTGGATTTCAGTCATGTCATTACTTTCCCTTTTCTGAATTTCATAGTGGATATGTATATTTAGGCTTATGCACTACGTAGAAACTGTCCCACTCCGCAAACCTTCACAGTTTTAATTGCGTTCAATCAAATTTCATTTCTTTCTCGTGGCAGAATGAAATTAACTCAACATCTTTCCAAACTCATTAAATTTCATCCACAGCTGGCATCTTTAATTTGCATTAGCCAAGCTGTTGTGAAGGCCAAATTTAATTTGATTTTAATAATTAAAAAAAAACTCTCCAGTAGAAATCCCATAAGAGAAGATTTCTGAGTGGGTTTATAAGACCCTGCATGGCTCCAGGATAGAAGGGCATGTATCACCGCTGCCCAAAGTTGCTGGGTCCTGACAGGGGAGATGAAACTCACAGTAACTCACCAGGGGGGAAGAAGCTGTCCTCTGGCAAATTTATATGCAATCTAACCTTTTTACTTTTAACTCTACTGGACATTGTTTGTTATGCTATATCACAAAATCAAATACTTTTACCTACTAATCTACATTTCCTGAAAATGAACACATTGATAAGGATTCCAAGGAATCTGGCACACATTTGAAGCCTGATGAGGAAATGCAGTGGTTATGCTTGCATAAATTTGGCAATTCATGATGAGAAAAGGCATTTTGGAATAATTTCTTTTTACAACATCTAAGTATTGCCTGCAAGAGAACAATAGACAGTGAATGAGGGTAGTAATGTTATTGGCCTCCTGAAAATACCCTCACTAATAGCGCTGATCCTGTGAACCAGTTATCATAGAAATAAAGAGGATACAAAAATAAAAGATATAGTCATCAGGACCTGGGGAGCCATCGCGGTGATGACATTTGTTGTACCAGATTACAGAGGCCTCATTTTCTGAAGGCTCTACATGTGTGGATGGGGCCACAGAGACGGCATTGTGATACGATGACTGAACACTGATGCGTCTAAAGTTTAGAGCGATGATCAGAGCGCTGAGGTCTCACAGAGTCCTGAGGGGCAGGCTGCTTCAGTGCAGTCAATGAATGGACACGTTGGGAATATTTTCAAATTAAAAGAAAACAGGATGGATGTTAGTTGAACAAATCTGAGAGAAACAGATAAAGAAGGCGATTCAGTAAAAAGCAAACAGCTCATGAAGAACATATTTCATCTCGGATGTACTGCAAGTGCGTCTCTCTGTAAAAAAAAGCATCAACATAGATGATGCTAGTTGAGTTAATTAGTCATATCTGATACGGCGTGATGTGTCGTGACCACACTGTATAGGAGCCATGTGTGACTGGCGCTAAGCTGTCGTTTCGTTGAAGCAGCAGCAGACGTAGCAGCTACACTTACAGGGCTGCCGCTGTCTAATTGATGGATCATTTTGCTCTTAATTTGACCTCCTAAGGCTGGAAATGCCAGGCTGTTCCTCGCCGTGTACAAGCTCTTACTGTGCTATTATACCCTTTTGGAAAAAAAAATATACAGCTGCTCTTCACTGAAGAACTCGTACGATCTACTCTTAACACTATACAGATACTGTCGCAGCCATGTAACCCTCTGAACCTCGTGTTTTGTAGCGATAATGATGTAGATTTAAGTCACAGGGCAGGTTGCCTCTGTCAGATTTGGGATTGTGGATAGTAGTTAAAGGGAGAAAAGACTCCCGTGCGACCACTGATAGAAAAATGGACTCTGTCACTCAGTCAATTCATTCAAAATGCCAATGCGTAATTGATCGCGCATCTCTTGTCCTGCGGTGCTGCTCCCCATCTGATCAATATTATCATTATCCTAATTATGCTGTGGGTTAGCTCTCGGCCCCCGTGAACTGATGGTCCCTATTAAGAGAGAGATATGCTGGCACTTGGGAGGTGAGGAAGAGAGAAGTGGGGGGGAGAGAGGAGGGGGGTCTGCTCTCGCCTGCTGAGAGCAGCTGGAGGAGCTTGGCAGCGGGAGAGGGCACGACCCGGCAGGGACCACTGTGACACGCCGATGGAAATTTTTACAACTGCTGTCAGGCTCATTTGTATATTTTATTAAGCAGTTACAGATGCTGTGCTGCTTTACTGCTGCGTACCCAGCTCAGCCGGGTGGCACTTTTACCACAGTGCTTTATGGTCAGATTATCTGTAATATCAAGGCTTTAATGATGACATGGAATTACTTTAGCTCTAATTATGGAATTGCAAAGCGTTGAAAAGAGCAGAAGACACCGATACATGGCTAAATACACTGTGGATCAGTAACGTTTGGTTTCAGAGGCTGTTATCGTGTCACTTTTGGCACTAGGGGACTGTTTTCTTCTTCTACTGACACAATAACAGAGACAGATCACACCTCCGAGATGAAATGATGCAGATGAAGCAATGAGTGGCAAAAGAACCTATCTGAACATGCCCAGAACAATGTCTAACCCACATATTCTACGCCACTAAAATAGTATAGCTTTATACATTTTTTTCTGTTTTATTTTAATATTCCTTAAACCCAGTAGTTATAAATGTAAAAGGAAAAGAAACCAAAACCCATTTCCTCTTTTTTTTTTTTCAACCTGAAGCTAGTATTTCTTCTTAAGTTTAACTTGTAATATTATTAGTAGTAGTTTGTAGTATTAGTATCATTAATACTATATATTACTGTTCAGAACAATAAAAATGTTTGGTCCTTTGGTCCCTTAGGGGTGAAAGATTTGCAGTTCTACTGTTGCTAATGGAAACCTCAGTGACCTCCAAGAGTCATAGTTCTGCGCTTGCTGAGAGAGACGGTGAGAGAATAAGAGAAAGAGGGAAAGAGAAAGAAAGTCTGTCAGTGGACGAATAGAATAGCTTCTTTTTTTCCACTGTTTTTCTTGATCTTCAAGTTTTAACCCTCATTTGTCCAGTACAGTAAAAGCCACAAGCGCCTCTTTCCTTATATATATGTGTATATAATATGTATATAGAAATCTATCTGTTGTTGCTGCTTTTTTGTTTGTTAGTTTGTTGCTTAATTAACAATTCAAGTCTCAACAAGAAAAAGTTCTGTTGTTCAGTCTCATCACATCTTTTTTCCGTTTTTTTTCTTCTCGTCTTTCTTGCACTGTGCCATCTGTTACTGTTAAGTCCCCCGGTGAAGCGCCTCCTCCTCCTCTTTCGCATCTTCTTTTTCTGCCGTAACCTATATCTTCATAAGTAAATGCTGATATGTCTTCAAAAATTCCTTATGTGTTGATTTTTTTAAAACATATTTTGCTTTCAAAGAAAAAAAGTTTAACTCCTCCGAGATATCTTCACGTGTCCTCTAAAACCTGCAGAGATGGAAGAAAAAGGCAATTTCAGATCTCACTGCTCATTAAGTTGTCATTTCAAAAAATCCATTTCCTTAAACTTTGGAGGGTTCAATATGGCTCTATTATAACAGTGAAATGGTCTGGAGAGAGCTAACCCACACTGCCACACCGATCAATCTTTGTCAATCACGAGGATGGCAGATTTTCCCATAATTAACACGCCTGCTGTGAGGCATATGAAATCAACCCTTATAGCCTCTACATGTCTGCAGACACACATCACTAGAACATTTAAGGTCCCATATTATGCTAGTGTAATATTTGTATTTTGGGTGTAAAAGACTTCTCATACTGTCTGTCTGGATATGCCTGTATTCACCCTCTGTCTGAAATGCTCTGTTTTAGCGCCTGTCTCTTTAAGCACCTCCTCCCGAAAAGCCCTGTCTCCTCTGATTGGTCAATGTTTCCGGGTCTTTTGCATCTGCACTGTCATTGTAGTTGGGGGAATGACTGTAACACCACTGTAGCGGCACTTTCTACCAACATATAGTATACTGTATTTTTCGTATTAAAAGTCGCTCCGAAGTCTCACCAGCCGAAAATGCAGAATAAAGAAGGAAAAAAACATATAAGTCGCACTAGAGTATAACTCGCATTTTTGGGGGAAATTTATTTGATAAAATCCAAAACCAAGAATAGACATTTCATCTTGAAAGGCAATTTAAAATAAAAACAGAATAGAGAACAACAGGCTGAATAAGTGTACGTTATATGACGCATAAACAACGAACTGAGAACGTGCCTGGTATGTTAACGTAACATGTTACGGTAAGAGTCATTCAAATAACTATAACATATAGAACATGCTATACGTTTACCAAACAATCTGTCACTCCTAATCACTAAATCCACTGAACTCTTCTTCCTCGGTGTCACTTCTGAACAACTCCGCCAACTCACAGGTATGGAAGTAGCTGCACTTCTGCCATGACCTGCCCCCGCCCAATTTTGATTGGTTGACGTGTGTGTGTGACGATTGCTGATATACGCCTACACTCTTACGTGACTGACATAAATAATAGCCCGGGCTATTATTTTATATTTTACGGTAATGTGTTAATAATTTCACACATAAGTCGCTCCAGAGTACAAGTCACATCCCCGGCCAAACTATGAAAAAAACTGCGGCTTATAATCCAAAAAATACGGTAGTTGTGACATTATAACCGTACAGAGGCTCGTTTAAGGTCAGTTTCTGAATATGCTCTGTGCGCGTTTCTCTGTGGATTGAGCGTTTTGATACTTTCAAAGTATTTATATAGCACTTTGACCTGCTCTATAATCAAAAAGACGTGGTAATCAAATTTTTTACTATATGGGACCTTAAAAATATTCAGTTTTATATTCACTGGACACAGTATATTTAATTCTTCTGAAGCAGAAGGAAGGACATTTGGCCGTCAGCATGCCAGATGTTAAATCAGAGTTAAATCTTCAACTCCAAGAGAAACAACTCACCTGTGCTGCTGCAATGAATACTGAGGGTAGGCTGTGTCAGTAAGGGCGGCTGGCATCCTTCGGTCTCTTTAGCTGGACTTTCAACCTCTTCATTCCAATCTGAAAGCCATTCATGGCTTGAATAGCTGCCTGTGCACTAGCAGGGTTGTCGAAGCTCACAAAACCTGTGAAAAAGTACAAGTTCATTAGCCCTGTTGAGATAATAACATGTGTCTAAACAAGCTTTAAACACAAAATTTAAGTCAATATTTAGAGATGATATCTATTGCAAATGACTCTGGAACAGCTGAAAAAGAAATGTGAGGGATATAAACAGATATCTGTGTTTTCACTGAGTGATCATCATGGTCTGTCTGCTTCCTGATGCAGTCTAGATGGTGTTGTTGAGGCGGGGAGCACATT
Organism: Echiichthys vipera; assembly: GCF_963691815.1. Taxonomy (NCBI): domain Eukaryota; kingdom Metazoa; phylum Chordata; class Actinopteri; order Perciformes; family Trachinidae; genus Echiichthys; species Echiichthys vipera. The sequence continues at coordinate 9,606,575 of NC_139828.1, forward strand.
TGAGCTGCCTAGCAAATGCCGAGTTTAATACTGTATGCCCACAGTGAACACCACTTTGATGAATTGGATTATGACCAGTTGCTTCTTGCTGCAGAACTTCAAATCACCTTTTAGCAACAGCTAAAATAACCGACCACTGTGGGACTCCAGATGCAAAGTGTGGGGGTGTTACTGCCATAGGGCCTAACTGTTATAATGTTCTCTCACGATTGACAGTTTTCTCTGAAAGAGATGTAATCTCAGGCAGTTCTGTGATCCTTCAGAGATGCATGTAAGATAATAAGAGCAGAGTGTTTTAGGTTAAAAAGGATGTGACTGCGGACTTTAAACCGTTTAATGGAATATTAAAAGATGAAATGAACTACTAATCCCATATAAATAGTTATATTTGTAATCGTCATCATGATCATCCCTATAAATACTTTGTTTTTAACTTGATATATCTTACAGCAAAGCTCTCTGACATCCGTAGAAAGCCCAGAATACAAAAATGAATGAGCACAAGTCCCTGTACAAAGTAGTTTGACCAAAACAAGAGCAAACATAGTTCATCATGAGGAGACAAGTCTGCCGCAGACACAAAAACCCCTCTGCGCATTTCCCCCAAGATACACCCCCCCACCGAAACCTATGCTGAACATCCTGTTTTCATCATGTGTAAAAATAAAGCCTTGAGAATTCAGTGACCAGAAACAGCAGTGGAGTGTGTCTCCGCTTGATGCGCTCCCCTGTGTCTGTGGTGTCATTAGGAGCAGCCGATGACCCATGAAAAACAGCAGGAGCCTCTCCACGTCCACAGCCACCTGGGAGAGATGTCTGCCTGGTCTGCTTGGCTATGGGTTGTCCCATTAGGGCGAAGGCTTGGCGGCGTGGAGAGGGCTGAAGTCTGAAGAAAGTATAGAGGCAGGGAAAGGAGGTGACCTCCTAACCCACCATCAGGTTAACACATTCGGGTTGAAAGCGGAGATGAGATGGAGAAGAGATGCAAGCTTAGAGCTCTAAGCCCTCCGCTCAGTCCTGTCACACATTACAAGTGTGCTCTCTCTCTTACTGTGTTTTCTTGTCTTTTGCACACCATCAATCTAAGTTTATTCCCTCTTTCTCCTCTCTAGATTAATTACACCAGTGTGCTCCCTGTTTCCCCAGGCCTAACATTATGTTGTAAATGCATAGTGTATAAGTCAATACTGCAAATAGCTCTTCTTTCATGAATTTATATGTTATTAAGTTCCCCGAGGGAGACAGGACTGGCGATCAATTTTGCCCAGGGTACTGCTGTTCCCCGAAGTGAAAACAAATGCTGATCTATAATTGTCCTTTGCAACCCCGCCACCCCCTGTGCCCCCGCCCCCTCACACACACACAAACACACACACATACACACACACACACACACACACACACACACACACACACACACACACACACACACACACACACACACACACACACACACACACACACACACACACACACACACACACACACACACACACACACACACACACCGCCATCCCCGCCTGTCTCCTCAAAGTTGTTATAAGCCCTGGGGCTCGTTGGTGTGTGTTGGCTGACGTAGCTAAATGGGGCGGGAGGCATGGAGGTGTGTGAATCAGCCTCAGCAGTGATGGTATTGACAGATATTGGGGTTACAGAACGGTGATGTGGATGCTGATACAGCACCTCAAGGTTTTCAAGTCACACAGCTGCCAAGCAGAAACAAGGACATGGGCTCTGATCGACTGCATCATGGCTAGTTTGGCTACAATGTATTCAGCACATTTTCTACAGCACGGATGCCAAAACACAACAGTCATCAAGATGCAAATTTAGGTCAATCAGTCAGTCAGTTAGGGGTAAGATCCTTCAATCATCTATGTCTGGGTGCCGTCAAACACTATCAGAATCTACCGCACCAGAAAAAAAAGGTTTAAAAAATTGTTTGGTGCAGTATAATAATAAATAAAAACTTTCATTATTGAGAAAATGCAACTTACACTACTAAGCTTCACGCCTCAGCTGTGAGATTTTACACAACACCCACAAATGTCTGAATATTATCTGCAAAAACAAACTTTGTACTCTGTATTAGGCCCATTTTTGGTAAAAAAATAAATAAATAAATGGAGTCAGGGAAGTGGTGGCAATATTCAGAGAAAAAACTCATGAGTCATGAGACTAAAAAGTTTTTAATTTAAAGAAGAAAAAAATCTCTATACCACAACTTCATCAGAATAAAACTTGGAATAAATTGTGGGTTTTTTTCTTTTTTTCAAGGAACCACATCACTTCTCTCACGAAGGTTGGATCAACCTCATCACACCAAAGCTATGTGGTTTTATCCTGTAAATTTAATTCTTTAAAGTCAGAAATTCTTCGTTATTTCTTGGAATATTACCCTCCTCCCCAGGCTTCCTATTTCTTTTCTTTCTTTTTTTAATCTTTACCTAAAATGGCGTTTATATGCATCAATAATTTAGGCAAATAGGTGGTGATGTAATTTCCCCCTGGATTGCTCTCTACCTCTGCGTCAATGGTCAAGCTCCAATCTAAGAACAAGTTATCAAAAGAAGCACCGAAAAGAGCAAAAGTCCAAGATCCTTATACGATTAAAGAACTGTGTGTCGTGGACTTGATAGCTGTGTGTGAATGGCAGTGAGACACTCACCGAAGCACTTGCTCTGGTTGGTTGCCCGGTCCATGAAGACCTTAGAGGAGATGACGGTGCCGAAGGGCAGAAACATTTGCATGAGTTCATTGTCTCCAAACTCCTGTGGCAGGTGGTAGATGAACAGGTTACAACCCTCCGGACCTGAACACGGGCAGAGAGACGGAGAGAGAGAGAGAGAGAGGGAGAGAGAGTGTGTTGGTTGGTGAGGGATGAAGAGAAACAGCTGTGAATTTGTCATTTTGATCTATGCAGTCTTTCGTGTCGACTAAATTAAGATAAGTGAAAATAGATTTTCAGGATGTCTGTGACATTATCAGTGATAACACAAAACTGCCTTTAAACACACCCATGACAAATGGAAAATGTGTTGCATTGATTTGCAGATACCGAATAGATTAGAGTGTATTTACATGTTCTATTTAATACATTTGAAAACTTCTCTGATTAAATATGAACGTGAAGGACTAAATCTACATTGTGGATCCAATTTTCCAACTAGCAAACATGTGCAGTGTGAAAAATGTCCTGCAAAATAAATCTCATCTAATCAATGAAAACTAACAAAATGAGTGAAAAAAAAAAAATATATCAAACCTGTCATGTATATAAAACTGAGGGCTTGATTGGTTAGTATGTGGCCTTCAGTAATATTTTCACATCTAATGTCTGACACAGTAATTACTAATATTGAAAACACAAAGACATAAATAACTGCTCTTACTTATTCACTGCAAATTACCAACTTCAATGCAATCTGAGTTAATTCTTATTAGAGGCTGACTGGCTTATCACAGACATATTTGGATTGGTGTATATTTTTCCTGACATGCATCGATATAAATACCCTTTTTACAGAACTCATAATGCAGAAAACAATTAAGGTGATTTAGGAAATTGTACAGTGTAGCTATTTAATTGATTTTTCCCCTTTATTTTGTATGTAAATGATTAATTATATAATACAATATTAATCATTTTTTACCAAATTGTATGTATAGCAATGTAAAATATTCTTTAATTAAAGTTATTAAAAGAAAGCAGCCTTCCGAGTACTTTTGCATAGTCATTGGTGCATGATCCACAAAAAAAAGGTATATTTTTATACAAACTCAAACGTTCAAGATCAGTAATCTGTGAATTTTTCCCCCAATACAATGAGTCTCAAAAATCCCATATTGGTAATTTATTACTGTGTAAACCTGCAGTAGGTGGGATTGGAAATCATCACATTGCATTGTAAATTACTTAAGCTTCATATAACCCTACTTCATTTTCATTAATTACATTTCTTCCATCTGGGTTGCGGTGCCACTATTCTCACATCTAGGGATTATTATTATTATATAAGCTTCAATTTTTCTTGTGAAAAAAGCGAAAGCGTGGGCCTACGTTGATTATACGTAACCTCTTTTTTAAAAGACGTACAGAATAACAGAGTCATATTAGCATTGTTCTATCATCCTGACACTTTATACTGTATATCTATTACCAAAATGAGGTCTGAACTGCATTCACCAACACTGTTCTCTCAGCTGTTCCACTCCATTTATCTATTACAGAGAATGAGATGTGTACAGTATTAAAGTAATATTCTTCTGTCACCCTTACATTTTTTTATATCTATTACACAGAATGAGGTGTGTACAGTGCTTAAGTAGAATTGGTTTCTCGTGTTCATCTTCTTTATATGTCTATTACACGGTGATGAGATGTGTGAAGTGTAAAAAAAAAAGTAATAATGTTCTCTCACCCTCACCTTCTCTCTGCTGCTGCTGCTGGATGACCTGGGGTGGTTGGGGCAGTGTCTGGCCAATGGGAGTCAGCGTGGTGGCTGGGTAGATTGCTACAGAGAGACGGAGAGAGAGGAGGAAGAAAGAGTGTAAAAGAGAGAGAGAGGAGTGTGAAAACGGCGATCTCATAGAGAACTATGTCAGTGAAGCTTAAGGTCGATCGCATAAGCATAACATGTGTAATCAAAAGCTCTCTCATGTTATGTTCTCAGGCGCTGTCCCACACTGTCTGAATACATACAGCCTCATACTCGTACAGTACTTACCCTGCAGTAATTGCCTCATAGCTGTTACCAGCATTTACGGCAGATTGTAAAATCCCAGCATAGTAAACAAAGCTGTCTCATACCTGTGTATTGCTGTACTCCAGTGAAGGCTTGCTGCAGGGTGTCAGCAGCGGTGGGGCTCTGGGTGGAGTAGGGCGGCAGGCCGTTGGTGTACACAGTCTCCACAGCAGGGTGTCCGTTGGGCTGATGAGGGATGCCGGTGAATCCGTTGACGATGGGCGTGACGATGCTGGGCACGGAGGTGGTGATGTTGGCTGGTGGAGAACTGAGGCCTGCTGGGTAAAAAAAGGGTTTACTGTTACTGGCTCTACCTACATAGCTCTACATGATACTACAAAACAGTTGTAATGCATTCATACGTTGGTAAATGTACATATAGACATGCTTTCCTATTGTGTATAGAGAGAAAACACAACCCCAGCACAGATAGACAGAAATATATATATTGTATATACACACACACACACACACACACACACACACACAAACTCGCAAAAAAAAGCACTGCATCTCCTCTCTAATGCAAGGACACGGATGCGAGGTGAGTCTGTCACATATCCGCCATTTGTCGTGACACATCCTGCAGGAAAGCAGGGGTAGTCAACCTGTGAAAAATGAGCCTGTCCGTAGTGTTTGTGCGATACCCTGCTGGCTCCTACTGCTCAAGATGATGAAACCACTATGCAACTTCTGAGATGGGGGAGAAAAAAAAGAAAAAGATACGGGCTAAACAAAAGGAGATTACAGAGGGAGATTCGCTTGAACGAGCAGGTAGCAGAAATACAAAGATGCCTCTTATTTTGAAACATCATAAAAAAAAGACAAAATAACAATAGTTGGCAGTTTGACAAATGGGTGGGTCATAACATATATGGTACACGCCTGAAAGGCAGTTGCAGGATGGTTCATGAGTGGAATTGAAATTGGATGCTCCCTGTCCTCGCTCATTCAATGCATTTTAAAAGGACCCTTCTTTGGAAAGTGTTTCCAATTATGCCAGGAACATCAAAGTACCCATTTTGAGCAGAATCTCACTGTGTGATGGTCTCTCTGAAAGGGCTGCTACGTGGCAAAGCATCCGAGCTCGTTCAAGTACAGCTCCCCTGAGGACCACCTCTCAATCTGGAAACCCTCGCTCTGATTGGACAGAAAGTCCAGGTTGTCACGGAAACCCTCCAGCAAGCCATATCCCCACAATCTGGTGCCTGAGTAAAGAACCCCCTATGAGAGGTAGTCCAGATAGGGTAAACAATCACATCCCATATAAACATAACATACGCCTAGATTTATGCTAATGCCACAGTAAATATGCTGTACATAACACGCTGAAACCTCCCACCACTCAGTAATATCATCTACATATCCATATGGAATTGCTTTTCTTTCTCTTTACCTTCTCCTCTCCTCTCCTCTCCTCTCCTCTCCTCTCCTCTCCTCTCCTCTTCCTGCCTCAGCATTTAAGTCATAAAGAGGAGGTTGACAGTCAGGGAGGCAACTGCAGTGACCTGGGGAATTGCCCGGGTCCAGTGAGAGCTGTTGTGTCTTTTGCACTGGTTCCCTTTTTTTTTTTTTTTTTTGAAGCCTCCCCACGATTGCTTGTTTCCTGCAGAGCTGTGATGAATTAGACTGCAGCTTCAGCCCATTCTCCTACCAGGACCCAGGAGACTGCCGCTCCTATTCTGAGGGCTAGAGACAGCTAGTCTGCTCGGGCCACACACACTCTACTGTACCGCCAGATAATGCACCCTCTCCATCATCACGCAAATTCATTTTCCAAGGCTTAGCAGTGCTGTGGGGGCACGCGTCTACTTATGTGTAGCAGTTGTAGTGATAGTAGTAGCAGCAGTGGTAGTAGTAGGTGGTGTTGTGGACCCCTTACATGCAATTACATAAGTTCTAGGGTCAGCACCGAGTCCAGTCAGGTTAACATGCTGGAAATGTCACAGCAGGGAATAACCATGAACAACACAAGTGTAATAAAAAGCATTGATAGTGTAGTAAGGCAAAGCTTTTGAACGTTTATCCACAATAACTTAACCAAACAGAATGGTTACAAATACTATCTGACATGTATTGGATTACAAAATGGGGTTATGATATAAGGAAAAGACAATAAGCAACACCATGGCCAATAAAACAATGATTACATGAGAAAGCCATTTATGTAGCCTAGTCATCATCTTTTTCCTCACTGTCATAATGACTCAATAGCCAACATGAGCAGAGCATGTTCTTGATAGGAAAGTATTTCCTACTTTCCCGAACTAGAAAATAACAAGGCATTTTCATTTTATACCTCAGTTGACATATAGCTTTTGCATTGTGGGAAATTGTATTCATAGCCAGTTTACAATGCACACATAAGAGTGAGGATGTCAGTGTGTTCTGCGTGTATTGGCCTGTAATAATGACGTGTTGTTTACCACTCTGGCATGCAATATGAAACTTCAGGGCAGCAGATTACATATTCTATAGAGCCAGCTCTTAACTATCACCTCTCCACTCTTATTACTGCAAGAAATAGGTCCCAGTATGCATATGTGTAATATGCCACATATATTTATGTAATGGAAGGAGAATTACATTTATATTCTTGCAGGCTGCTTCTTAGTGTGTGTGTGTGTGTGTGTCTTTGTGTGTGTGTTTGTGTGTGTTGGGGGGGCACTGTGGATTTGCTCCTTGCCACGATTGCTTCATGAAAGAAGTCTTCACATGCGACAGAAGCATTTATTATGCTAATTATACATTCAAATCAACGAGTGATGCTATACCCATACTGGAGAGTGCAGTCATTACCAGCACAAGGACTATCTTTCGCTGGGGCAAGTAATAAGTACTCAAAACAGATGCTTTCATCTAACTGATTTAAAATGTGATGCATTTACACTCCAAGAGAAAATGTCTATTTGGTCTTTAGAGTGTGAATAATAACTCTTATTCAAAGGCCAGTTGGTATACCAAGAAAAATGATGCGACTTTGAATACAGCCCCTTAGATTACGAATACATATTTGTGAAGCATAAAAGATGTGAATGCACTTCCAAATGAATGTGTTTTATTGTTTAGTACATATCTAAATGCACATCAAAGTACAATTTTCTGTTCTGTATTCGAGAAAAGGTGATTCTTACCAATAACATCATCTACAACTGCTTGTAGGATGTATAGTCTTCCACTAAAAGGCCCTGAAAAGCTATTTTCTTAATCAGCTTCTTGTTATGGGCTCCTACGAGAACACATACAGTTTTGTATTTCACATGCGCGAGTGACGCATCCGATGGTTTGTTACACAGAACCGGCTGAGAAGCCTTCATTAGTTGATGTTTGGAGAAGGGCAGACACTTTCAAAACCTACCTGGCAGGTTATTGGATGAACCATCTGACCATCATCATGTCCGTCACACCAAAGCCAATATAAATACATATTTTCATTTTCTGAAAAAGCCTTCAGTGCTGTTATTTGCTCCTCCTCTAATGAAGAAATACGTTCCAGTTCTGATCAAACTGATGCTATTGCTACACTAACATCATTAGAAGCCGCCATTGTTGTTCTCTCACACACACCATTATCTCCTGCAGGATGCCGACTGCCAACGCATGACTTACAAACTGACGAGGATGAATTTCTGTGATATGATGATATCGCGAAAATCCATCTGCCATGCATGGTATGGGTTGCCAGGCCAACGCAACACACCCACACATTCCCGATAAAGCAGATTAGATGATTAATGTTTTACTTTGATTTTTTTATTTGATTATTTTACATATTCAATGTAGTGGATAAATAGAAACGTAAAGAGAGTTTAAATAAAGAGTTTATGTCAAGTTTTCAGGGACTTAAAATATACATTTGCTCTTTCATAACAAAAAACAATGACGTGCACTCCATCTGTACTCAATAATGTGAGGGGTTTCTGATGGAGTAGAGTAGGATTAATAACTTCATTCATTCATCAAATCATCCTCCTGTTTGTCATCTCCACAGAGGACCTTGCTATTGTTTTTGGAATGCACTTGTATGCTGATGACATAACTCTGTACAGCCATGTACTATTGTCTCTGACTGAGGGTTGAAGTGGAAACTAGCCTCAACAAATGAATAAATAAATAAATACCTAGGGAAGAAAATAAAAACGTCTTTTAACTCTCAAAATACAGAGTCCATGATGTTTTCCAATTATTAGTCTACAGAGGAGCTCAGCTTTCTAGGAGTAACTGTCAAGTTCCAAACACCTAATCATCATCTCAATCAGGACAGTCTGGGAGCTTTGAGCAGAGTTGCAACTAAATTAAACATGAATTGTGAGTCGTGTCACAATCTATGAAGCACAGGTCTGAAGCGTCAAGGAGTGCTTTCCACATACAGTAAACACCTTTGCTTGCTTGTTTCTCTGAGTAATTAATCTGGCAGCTAAAGGACACATTACACCCCTAAAATGCACATCCACTCCATGATAAGTTAACAATAAGTATAAACCGTTTGTGATTTGTCTTCAGCTGATGTTAAAAGTGGACTAAATTAAACTCAAACCAATAACTTTCAGTATCAAATACAACATAGGACAATGCATTAAACATTACTCCCACACACTGAAGCCTGCTCCACTTTTTAGGATAATGTACATACAATGCATTGCCTATACCAATGTGCCTGACTTTCAGATCCCCAAACAAAACAGCTTGGCAGCTTATGAAGCTATGCTGCTCATGCAAAGCTCAGTTTTGCATACAAACATCCGCTTTGGTCTGGCCGAGAACTGTGGCTGTGCTTTCTGAAAGTACTTGCAGGCACCAGGAACAGGGAAACCTTTTGCTATCACAGAAGCGTTCACTTGTGCTCCTGGGATTTGTTATGATTCTGATGCAATAGGCCTGGTTTAAACTGAAAGTGGGCACATTTATATTGAAGGGAAAATGGCCCTGTGAGCAACTGGACACGTTTCTAAATTGATATATTTGCCCTTGAAGATAAAATGACCATAAAAGGAATCTTGGGCAGAGTAGTGTTTAAATTAAGCAAATACAGTGAATGCAATTTTACAGTTTGAGTGAGACTTGATAGCTGAAGGTCACAGCATCAATTAAAACACACAGGTGTTCTTTTCCCTAGGTGTTTCATTTGGCTCTGTGGTCTGTTCCAAATAGCTTGGATGTGATATGTCACTCATAGCAGTAAATCTGTGGGATACTCATTCATTCTCATCAAACCACCTTTTCTGATACAGTACTTCATTATTTTTTTGGTAACATCTAATCTTATCTTCCCTTTGCATTAGACTTGGCCATTAAATCTAAAATGTATTTGTTTGAGATGCTTGATGCGTCGTGGAGGACAGGTGCACATATTGAAAAAGATCATAGTGTCAAACAGCTCATTAGTTTCATGGTGTTTGTCACCATGGAAGTGTTCTGCATCAACAGTGTAACCATGCTCAAATCCAGCGGGGATGCTGTGCACATCCAGCCTGCCTGAGAGTGGGTTGTCTCTGGCTGTGGAGCTTCTGAAGTATATTTTGTGTAATATGTACTTGTGCATGTACATCTTCAGTGTAGATCAGCACCATGCAACAGAACATCAGAGTTACTTTGATTACACACCTCTCACATCCTAACAAAGCATCCTTGACACAACGTGTTCCTCACCACATATACCCAGCAGGATCCGCATCTCTCTCCATTTCTCTCCTCCTTCACTCTCTTTATCTCCCTCTCTCTTTCTTCTTTCCTCTTACTCCAGCTCTGCCTCTCTCAGCCTTGTTTTGTTTAACTTTTATTTCTTCTACAACGCTCAGGGAGCGGCACCTGGTGAACATTATTTTCAAAAAGCATCATCATGCATCATTGTAAGGATACATGCTCTAATCAGCTGAACCATCTGGCAAACGGCTTATGCACCATCAAGCTTAAATGCTTTGCATCTGTTGATCAAATGGATGTCTCATTGTTTTCAGAGTAACACCCTTAACCTCTGAGCCTCTTTGTACTCCGGCTTGCTGTCACAAACAAGATTTTTCATGCTGCAGAGGTTATAGTAATCATTTAAATGAAAGATTAATGTCACAC